>NW_020665188.1:1389648-1484630 GCF_002925995.2 Terrapene triunguis | reverse complement strand
GTAGCATTCTGAAGGGCGGGCGCATAGCTCCGTCCTGGATTTCACGTGCCCAAGGCGACGCCTCCACACTGCCGTGGCAGTGCTACAGTGCTGCTCAGATTTGGGTGGGCCTGAATGGTAAGTGGGTGGGCCATACCCCACCCAAACCCACCCATGGCCAACCCCCTGCATCCCAAGAACCTAAGAGTGGCAGCTATGGAGCTGTCTAGTTAATAAGACATATTTTAATTAAACAAAAGATTGACTCATGATGCATTTTACTTACTTTTCCCATCAAAATCAGATGTATTTAAACCTTAATTGTCTTCTCAGAAAGAGGGAATAGTAACACATTTGTGATGTTACACAATTCAAAGTAACTTTCACCCACATCTCCTTTACACAACTGAACTGAATATGGAGACCGACTGGCCTGAAAAAGGACACAAAGAAATAAAGCAGGAACAATGAGATACACTTTATCTCTGGCTAGTAGCCAACCTCCTTCATTCTCCATCTTGCTATTTTTCAAATTCCGTTTTCCCAGCTGTCTAAGTAACAGCTCTTTCAATTGCTTTAAGGTTAAAAGCCCCACCAAATGAAACATATTCAGCTTGCTTCATGGGGAGGATCGGGGCACTTACTTGAGACAATGATGAAATATCCAGCTAGAAATGTAATATCCAGCTAGAGAAGACTGCTGTCATGCCACTGGGGGAGGAGGATAAGGCTCTGGTACAGGGAGGACACTGGCTGCTGGTTACTTCTGGCAGCAGGCAGTGCTCCACCCCTACTCCCAACCCACCCACCATTGTGATGGAGAACCATTATGCTTCCCTGGCAATGAGTGATGAGGAATCACCCCCAAAGGTTGAAGAGGAGAAGCCATGTACCCCCAAGGCTGGGAGGACAACAGCCACCACTCCCAGGAGGAAACGTAGGGTAGTGGTGGTTGGAGACTATCTTCTGAGGGGAATGAAGGCACCCATCTGTCGCCCTGACATGGCATCTGGGGAGATATGCTACCTGCCAGGGGCCTATATCCGAGATGTTATGGAGGGACTACTACCCCATGCTACTCATCCATGTGGGCACTAATGATACAGCAGATTAGAAGTGACTACAGGGCTCTGAGAGTAAGGGTGAGGGAGTTGGGAGTGCAGGTGGTGTTCTCTCCAGTCCTTCCAGTCAAGGCAGAGACAGCTGCATCCTGGAGGTGAATGCCTGGCTGCGAGGATAGTGTCGCCAGGAGGGCTTTGGCATCCTTGACCATGGGATGCTGTTCCAGGAAGAAGGACTGCTAAACAGAGATGGGGTCCACCTATCGAGGAAGGGGAAGAGCATATTTGGCTACAGACTGGCTAACCTAGTGAGGAGGGCTTTAAACTAGGTTCAAGAGGGGCAGGTGACCAAAGCCCACAGGTAAGTCAAAAACATGGAGACCTGGGAAAAGGGTCGGAATCTGAGGGGGATCACGGGCTGTTATAGCAGAAATAAGGGAGAGAGAAGAAAGAACTGGGTGGGGAATCAAATCAGTATCTTAGAGAGATTTGGTGGGATAATACGCATGACTGGAATATTGGTATAGAAGGATACAGCTTGCTCAGGAAGGACAGGCAGGGGAAAAAAGGAGGAGGTGTTGCCTTATATATTAAAAATGTATACACTTGGACTGAGGTTGAGATAGAAATAAGAGATAGACTTGTTGAACGTCTCTGGGTAAGGATAAAGGGGGTAAAAAACAAGGGTGATGTCATGGTAGGGGTCTACTACAGACCACCAAACCAGGAAGTTATGGATGAAGCTTTTTTTAAACAACTAACAAAATCATCCAAAGCATAGGACTTGATGGTGATGGGCGACTTCAACTACCCAGACATCTGTTGGGAAAATAACACAGCAGGGCACAGATTATCCAACAAGTTCTTGGAATGTATTGGAGACAATTTTTTATTTCAGAAGGTGGATAAAGCTACTAGCGGGGAGGCTGTTCTAGATTTGATTTTGACAAATAGGGATGAACTGGTTGAGAATTTGAAAGTGGAAGGCAACTTGGGTGAAAGTGATCATGAAATGGTAGAGTTCACGATTATAAGTAATGGTAGGAGGGAGAACAGCACAATAAAGACAATGGATTTCAAGAAGGAAGACTTTAGCAAACTCAAGGAGTTGGTAGTGTGGCAAATTGCCGGCACTACTATGATGGATTTCGCGCTTTCTCTTCTTTGCGGGGTTCAGGGTGCCATTTCTTGCCCCTGAACTGGGATATTAACTGCCCCACTAGTGTCCTAGAGGAGGGGAGTGGAGAGGGAGGGACCCGGGCCCGCCCTCTACTCCTGGTCCCAGCCCAGGGGCCCTAAGGATAGCGGTAAACCACTTGAACTAGCAGTTCCTTCCCCTGGGCTACTTCCCTCTCCTGCCTTTCAGCTTGTGGGGGCTTCCTGCCCTCCCTCTGCACAAGGCAGGTGTCCCTTTACCTAGGGTCTTGGTCTTCTTAGCCCACCACAGCACTTCTCCAAACTTCCCTCTGCTTCCCTCCAAACTGCTCTCTGCTCCAACACCAATCCACTGTTTCTACTCCTTCAAACTGTTTTCTGCTCCAACACCAATCCTCTCTGCTCCAACTCCTTCCCCTGTCTGATTGAAGCAGGGGGGTTTTATCAGGTGACTGACTTCAGGTGCTCTAATTGGCTTCAGGTGCTCTAATTGGCTTCAGGTGCTCTAATTGGCTTCCGGTGCTCTAATTAATCTATAGCAAACTTTCTTCCCTCTACAGGGAATAAGGCTCCCTTCTAACCCTCTCCTGCTGCCCTCTGGCCATGCTGTATCACAGTAGGTAAAATCCCATGGGAAGCAAGTCTAAGGGGGAAAAAAATTGAAGAGAGTTGGCAGTTTTTCAAAGAGACATTATTAAGGGCACAAGAGCAAACTATCCCACTGCGTAGAAAAGATGGGAAGTATGGCAAGAGACCACCCTGGCTTAACCAGGAGATCTTCAATGATCTAAAACTCAAAAAAGAGTCCTACAAAAAGTGGAAACTCGGTCAAATTACAAAGGATGAATATAAACAAATAACACAAGTATGTAGGGACAAAATTAGAAAAGCCAAGGCACAAAACAAGATCAAACTAGCTAGGGACATAAAAGGAAACATTCTACAAATACATTAGAAGCAAGAGGAATACCAAGGACAGAGTAGGCCCATTACTCAATGAGGGGGGAAAGACAATAACAGAAAATGTGGAAATGGCAGAGGTGCTTAATGACTTCTTTGTTTCGGTTTTCACCAACAAGGTTGGTGGCCATTGGACGTCTAACATAGTGAATGCCAGTTCACTATGTTAGAGTCTGATAAGATAGGATCAGACTCTAAAACAGGGAAAGAACAAGTCAAAAATTACTTAGACAAGTTAGATGTCTTCAAATCACCAGGGCCTGATGAAATGCATCCTATAATACTCAAGAAGCTGACTGAGGAGATATCTGACCCATTAGCAATTATCTTTGAAAAGTCATGGAAGACGGGAGACATTCCAGAAGACTGGAAAAGGGCAAATATAGTGCCCATCTATAAAAAGGGAAATAAGGACAACCCGGGGAATTACAGACCAGTCAGCTTAATTTCTGTACCCAAAAAGATAATGGAGCAAATAATTAAGCAATCAATTTGGAAACACCTAGAAGAAAATAAGGTGATAAATAACAGTCAGCATGGATTTGTCAAGAACAAGTCATGTCAAAGCAACCTGATAGCTTTCTTTGACAGGGTAATAAGCCTTGTGGATAGGAGGGAAGCGGTAGATGTGGTGTATATCTTGACTTTAGTAAGGCTTTTGATACTGTCTCGCATGACCTTCTCATAAACAAACTAGGGAAATACAACCTAGATGGAGCTACTATAAGGTGGGTGCATAACTGGTTGGAAAATCGTTCTCAGGGAGTAGTTATCAGTGGTTCACAGTCATGCTGGAAGGGTATAACGAATGGAGTCCCACAGGGATCGGTCCTGGATCCAGTTCTGTTCAATATCTTCATCAGATAATGGCATAGAGAGTAAACTTATAAAGTTTGTGGATGATACCAAGCTGGGAGGTATTGCAAGTGCTTTGGAGGATAGGATTAAAATTCAAAATGATCTGGACAAACTGAAGAAATGGTCTGAAGTAAATAGGATGAAATTCAATAAGGACAAATGCAAAGTACTTCATTTAGGAAGGAACAATCAGTTGCACACATACAAAATGGGAAATGACGGCCTAGGAAGGAGTACTGCGGAAAGGGATCTGGGGCTCATAGTGGATCACAAGCTAAATATGAGTCAACAGAGTAATGCTGCTGCAAAAAAAGCAATCATTCTGGGATGTATTAGCAGGAGAATTGTAAGCAAGACATGAGAAGTAATTCTTCCGCTCTACTCCATGCTGATTAGGCCTCAACTGGAGTATTGTGTCCGGTTCTGGGCGCCACATTTCAGGAAAGATGTGGACAAGTAGGAGAAAATCTAGAGAAGAGCAACAAAAATGATTCAAGGTCTAGAAAACATGACTTATGAGGGAAGATTGAAAACACTGGGTTTGTTTAGTCTGGAGAAGAGAAGACTCAGAAGATGACTGAGAGGGGACATGATAACAGTTTTCAAGTACATAAAAGGTTGTTACAAGGAGGAAGGAGAAAAATTGTTCTTCTTAACCTCTGAGGATAGGACAAGAAGCAATGGGCTTAAATTGCAGCAAGGGCAGTTTAGGTTGGATATTAGGGAAAACTTCCTAACTCTCAGGGTGGTTAAGCACTGGAATAAATTGCCTAGGGAGGTGGTGGAATCTCCATCATTGGGGATTTTTAAGAGCAGGTTGGACAAACACCCGTCAGGGATGGTCTAGATAATATTTAGTCCTGCCTTGAGTGCAGGGGACTGGACTAGATGACCTCTCGAGGTCCCTTCCAGTTCTATGATTCTATGAAACACACCCCTCCAGGCTCACTTTGAAAACCAGCAAGTGTACCTTCACAAAGTCCATGTGCTGACAATATACTCATCAGCCTTGATTCTGTAAGTTTTTCCCATATACAATTTCTTAATTAACTTAAATGTAAAATGGCTGGCATGTCCCTTTCATCTAGAGCTGGATGAATAATGGGGTTTTCATTTTTTGGAAATTTCAAAAAGTTAAAAAAAATTATTTACGTTGGCCCTAAAATGGTAATTTTTGGTGACTCAAATTTTTACTTCAGGGTGAACAAAACATTGTTTCCACAAAATTGAAACGCTTTGTTTCAATTCTGACCATTTAAAAATATTTTTATTAAAACAAAAAATTAAAGAACATTTTGACACTAAAAGTGGTTCTAAACCAAAAAAATTGAAAATGTTAAAATGAAATTTCATTTTTTTATAATTTTGTTCTGCTGTTGTTGTGAAATTGACACAAATTTGAAAAATGTTTTGGTGTTACTAAATCTTCATTTTTTGCCCTCAAAAAGTTTTGGACAAAAAAATTCATCCCCCTCTACTTTCCTCCCACAAGAACTCTGAGGTGTTACCTAACAATCATGAACTGGAAAGAAAAGCACTCAGATACCAGGGTGATGGACTACAGTATGAAACCCTAAATGAGAAAGTTTGTGCATAAACCAGAAGATTTGAAATTTAATATGGGAAAGTGGCACACAGCAACAGTACTGCTAAAACATTGGTGACCATAACATTCGGTTGGACAGCACTAATACAGAGGTTATATGAATATAGCAGCACCTCTGAATAAACAGCGGTGACAGAGATTTCTAGCAATGGACATGTGCTTTTTAAAATTCCTTCCAAAGATAGCCATAATAGTAACTATGTCATTTGGAGGGTTACTGCAGAAAGACTATGAATGACACCTCTCCAAATGTTAATTGTCAACCTAAGGTGCGGTGGTGAAAGGGTTCCAAAGTTCATTTTTACCCATAAACATCTTACTATATGAAAATGTTATTGGAATGAAGTCTGAAAATTGTGTTAACTGAATTTGTTTAGAGTAAAAATTTCTGGTTAAAAGCTCTCCACTACTTTAAATATTATAGCCTATGTTCATGCTTTCATGTGGTCTCTTTATAGTCACTGACCTGCATGGCATGACTATCTCATTTGCTAATGAGGTCTTACATATGAGCCATTGTTCATGAAATTATTAGCCTATGCCCCATTATTTTCCATTGAAAAGACATGGCTCTGTGGCTAATGAACTCATCAAGTGGAGCCCTGGCACTTCTAGAAAGTGTACACTTACCACTTCACCCAGCATAATCAACACACCAGCAGCAAGCATTCCCAGTATTGACAGGAATCACTGCTTTAAGCAGCCAGGCAGCAGAAACCCCTCCTTCAGATGTGGCTTCATGGAATATCTCCACTTCATGGAAGGAGTCTCAGGCACCATGCTGGGTGGAGAGCATTCAAAGCACTAGCCACAGTCCCACTGGCATGTATGGCATGTACAGCAAGGCTGCCGGCAACATTGCAAAGTCCGTTCCGTTCTCTCAGAGCTCAGGCAAGATCCTCAGGGCCAACACTGGGGCCCTATAAAGAGGACAGTGCAAAAGCATAGAAAGTTCAGTACAGTGATTGCATTGCACAATGAGAAGGCAGCAGACAGCCTGCAATGGAAACTACAGGAATTTCTATTCCCTGGCTACAAGTTTGTGCCAGCTTTAACTCTCTTAGGAGAGCAACAGTTTAGGTAGAGCCTCTAACCCAGGAGTGGGCAAACTTTTTGGACCAAGGGCCACATCTGAGTATGGAAATTGTATGGTGGGCCATGAATGCTCACGAAACTGGGGGTTGGGGTGTGGTAGGGGGTGAGGGCTCTGGCTGGGGAAGCGGGCTCTGGGGTGGGGCCAGAAATGAGGAGTTCAGGATGTGGGAGGAGGCTCCGGGCTGGGGCAGAGGGCGAGTGTGCGGGGGAGGGGGGAGCGGTGAGGGCTGTGGCTGGGGGAGCAGGCTCTGGGATGGGGCTGGGGATGAGGGGTTGGGGTGCAGGAGGGTGCTCCAGGCTGGGACTAAGGGGTTCGGAGGGAAGGTGGGGGATCAGGGCTGGGGCATGGGAGGGGGTCAGGGGTGCAGGGTCCAGGTGGCGCTTACCTCAAGCAGCTCCCGGAAGCAGCGGCATGTCCCCCCTCCGGCTCCCACGTGGAGGCGCAGCCAGGCGGCTCTGCACGCTGCCCTGTCTGCAGGTGTTGCCCCTGCAGCTCCCATTGGCCATGGTTCCTGGCCAATGGGAGCTGTGGGGGCAGTGTGCGGAGCCTCTTGGTTGCCCCCTACACATAGGAGGCAGAGGGGAGACATGCCACTGCTTCCAGGAGCCACGCGGAGCCATGGCACGCACAGAGCAGAGCAAGCCCCCGACCCTGCTCCCCAGCTGGAGCGGGACAAGCCCTGGACCCCACTCCCCGGCAGGAGCTCAAGGGACAGATTAAAACATCTGAAGGGCTGGAAGCGGCCCTCGGGCAGTAGTTTGCCCACCCCTGCTCTAACCTTTCCCCGTGACACACAGTGTAACACGGGGAGACCCAGCTTCAATTCCCTTGTCCTGCCCAATACAGCGAAGGCATTAAAAGAGTTTTGGGCTAATCTTTTAAAAATCAGCCCTCGGTACTCTAGGAAATGGATGAGGATGGCAGTTGGCAGCCACTGCTGCCATGCTTGTTGCCCAGGCCGAAATGCAGGGGAAGGGGTTGCGGACTTCAGAGAAGACATGAGGTAGGCAGTCTCCTTATGCAGGTCCATAAGAATGGATGCTCCAGCCCCACTGAGGAGCTGTGTGGTGGATTGAGGACCGTGGTTGGAATTGCAAGCTATCACCTTAAGAGTGTGTGTGATGGGGGGTTCCCTGGTGCTGCTTGCAGGCTAGAGGGCCCTAGCAAAGGATGCAAGCAGAGTCAGTTCTAGACAGACCCAGCTTAAAGCAAGTTGGGGTGAGTTGTGCCTCAGTATCTTAGGGAGCGGCCTGTTTTTTCTCTCTCTGTTTCTGTGTGTTATGATTCTGACTTCTAAGTAATAAAGTACAGTTACTTTGCAACCTGCCAGAGAGAGTATTTATGTTTTTATCTAACTTCTCTTTGTGTAAGTCATGAGCATAACAAGCTGCCCCTTTGGAATTCCCTTTTGGGCTTCCTTTCTCACTATGCTCACAAGAAGCCTGGGTGCCACTGCTTACCCCAGCTGTGTCTGTGCTGTGCAGGGAAGGGAAGGCTCACACTACAGGTGAATGCTGCTGCTCCGATCTCCTGTTTGTCTTGCTGATGGAATTCTGTTGTCTTCTGAGGGGATGGTGGGACATGAAGTGGCTGCTTCCCAGCCTCACTCCCACTGCAAGCTACAGAACCCTGAGTTGAGACAGCTTCCAGACATGGCACTGGCTCCACTTCTGCCTCCTTGCGTTCCACTCTTCTTGGCACTTCTAGGCCCCTCTTTCCTTTGACTTGCTGGGCTCTGTGCCTCACAGTGCAGGGAAATATGGGGATGTATTACTTTTAAGAATAGACCCACTAGAAGTGTGTTTATGTTTCTCAACTGCTGAGCATTGGCACCTCTGAAACATTTAGCGTGTGGCATGTATTTGTGAGTCTCCATCAAAAATAAAATTAATATTAATAACAAATCAAATACCATCAATGAGAATCACTCTGGTGTGACAAACTCAATTTCCAGCCTATGGCATCCCCCAGTTCAGCATATTAATATCGTGCTGACCTTCCGAACCCTATCAGGGAGATCAGCCCAGTAGAATAAATAATAGAAGAGAGTTAGGGTCATCCACATGCTAGGGATCGCTAATTCTGGATGGCCTAGATGAGTGTAGGGAAGCAGCGGTGGCTTGGGGTACAATACAGAGAGCACTCCTGCTCACTGTGTCCTTTCACAAAATGGCCATTGCCAAACTCCTCATTTCCCTGAAGAATAATTAGGTGAACAGTCTGCGCTAGTGCGGATCCTCCTAGCTCCACCAAGCGGAGGCAATGATATCAGCATGGCACAAGGGTCCCAGTTTGAGTGTCCAGGAGCAGTGATGCACTGACGGGACATACATACACTTCAGCCAGTCTACTAGTAGTTCTCCAACAATTTACCCTTTCTCCAATTCACAAGAGAAAGATATGCTTGTAGATCACTTTCCCTACAGTTAGCTGACATACTCCTAGAAGTCTCTGTATTCTTTATGCTTATGCTAACAGCGTGTAACAATGACCCAAACTTCCAGAATGCTTTACTGTATTCCTGCTAAGCTTACTGTGAACTTCTGTTCTGTGTATCCATAGAATCTGTCAGAGATGAGATGTATGTTAAAGCTTCCCAAATATAATAGTGTTTGGTACAGCTGGCACAGCAAGCTAGAGAGAAGATAGATGATTTTGACTGACACTTGACCAATATGTAATCAGTACCAAGCTAGGGCTGGGTCAGGATGTCTCTGGTTTGCTGATTTCTGGGAAACGATGTTCAAATCAAGATAAGAACTGGGTGTAACCTTCTGTTTGTTGTAAACCAGGGTAATATAATAATGAACAGAAGTGAGCCCATCATTTTGGAGCAGTTTGAATGCTGCGAGACTCTGCTTCCCAGATCGGATTGGTAAAGTATTATCCCTTTCCTTTCTGGGTTGTGCTATTTTGTCTTTGACTAATAAAGCTGGCTGAGCCTGGGTTATTGGACACCTTATCAGTAATTTAGATGGAATCCAAACACTTCCAATCCCAAATCTCACACTGCTTGGTTCTCTATATGTTTCATGCTGCAGGCCATCAGGAAGGAAACTTCAAACTAGTGGCCCATGGAGCACTGCCTGAGAGCCAGTGATATGAACCCACTCTTGTGTCTAGCTAACCAGTTGGCAAGTGGAATGTCTTGGAGGGAGAGAACAGTCTCAGGCTGTCCTTAGCATAAAAATTATTGAACACTTTTTTTCAGTGACTACTGCAGGTAAATCCCACCTGAAGGTCCTTTCTCTCATTAAATGTGACTGCCTATTCCCCTGGGGAGAGGGCTGTTTCCCCTCCAGAGCAGGAGTCTCTGCCAGTTGGAGAAAGGCAGCAGCCGACACAGGGAGCCGGGAACCGGGTGGCTGGCTGCTCTGGGTGCCTGAAACAGGGGAGCAGGGACCATGCCCATCAAGAGAAATATGGGAATCCGGTACCTGATGTTTGATGGGCTCCAGCCCCTCACATTTCACTTTATGTACACAGATGTTACAGATGTTTTGGGGGCTCTCCTGAGCTCAGGGCCCCAGTACAATTGTCCATCGTTTCTTCCCCTCTCATCAGCTCTGGTGGGGACACCATGCTGCCACAGTTGCCTTGATTGTGCTGCTTCCTCAGCCTGCTGTGTATCTCCAAGACGGCGGTGAGTCTACCCTGCCACCTTCCCACAACCCCACCTCTGCCAGAGCCCCGGTGCTATCGCGCTCCCTCTGCACCTTACCCTGGGCTTCTCTGCATATACCCCTAACTCCAAAGCGAGTCCCCTTCCCAGTCAAGGTGAGCTTTTGCTGCCTCTGAAACACCAACGCCCCTGAGCTGCAGGAGGCCATGGGCCAGACTCCATCCCACACAGCTGTAACCTTTTAAATTGAACACACATCCTCTTGGGTTTGCAATTCAAAGTGACACTGACAACACTGATGAATTTCTCTGCCCCTGCCAGAGCTCGGCCTCTCCCTCTGGTGGAGGTCATCCCCTCCCTGCACACTGCTACGTTGTCCATGGCACAGATGACTTATCCCTGCTCAGTCTTCCCCTCCTGCCCAGAGCCAAGCCCAGCACTGTGCTCTCAGTCTGCATCTCAGCAAGAAAGGAGAAACACTCCCAGCGTGCACAGTCAGTCAAGGTCAGCATGCCTCCCCCTCCATTGGGATACAATGGCATTGTTTTATGAACATATTTGCCAGTCCCTCACCCCACACACTCTCTGGGTATCATTTTGGTTCTCCCTGGGGTTTGAACCTGGGCTCTCCAGAACTAAAGCACAAGCCACTACATCTTGAATTGAAGGCATTCACCACCTAGTGGCTAGCTATAGCCACCTTATCTGCTCTCTGGGTCAGATACAGAGGGGAGGCATATTATACATACCACATAGTGGCACACAAGCACATGTACCCCTAGAACAGTAAGTTTATTGAAGGCAAAGGTAGGATAGTTTGGCATGATCCTCCTGCTAAAATATTGGCATCATATGAGCCCCTACACTCATTCCCCACACCCACCAGATCACGATCCCTGTTGAGTGTCTGGAAGAGAGAGAGGAAGCTCTTATTATAATATGTGTTCCCTCCCCCACCATAGAAGAAACAGAGGATAGATAATGCTTGAAAAACCATTAGAAAAGAACTAATATGGAGCTGTCTCCAAAGAGCCGCTTTCCCTATGTGGCGAGCGCCTGGTGGATTAACCTTTTGTATATGCAGAAATAGGAAATGAATAATTGAACAGTGCTTAGACGCAGCAATGTCTCCTGTCCCGCATGCTGTATCATCCAGATTCGCGGCTCACTTTACAAAACCTCTCCAGCAACACCTTTTAATTGGGATGTATGGAAGGACGGGGTGGGGAAAGGGTAATGAGTGTTCTTTGCCTAATCATCCCTAGCAAGAGGTGCTGTATGGTTTAATATAATTCTGTAAACAAAATGATACACAGCAGTGAAGCCATCAACAGCCATTTGATCCACCCCAGATTGGTGATACAGCATTAATTAAATGCCCCCCCCCAGCTATATCTCTCTGTCAGCATGACTGGTTTATAGCTACAGCTACAACCTTTCAAGTGGATCTGCGTGGCCGGGCCCCCTACATAGTTGCATGATCGTGACCTTAGTTCTGTCTCTTTCCCAATTAACACACTGTGCAGTCCCTCCTTGCTGCTGTGACAGCCAAGTGAGAGAAATGCCCTTACAAATATACTCCCTTTACTCTTATGCATGTAATCCTGGGAATTCAGGAATACTCACAATGGAAGCACCCTCAGAGTGACAAATCACTGTGGCATCCTAGTAGCACAGAAGTATAATAAGAAAGAAATGAGCTGGGCAAGAAGGGGGAGAGAGAATGAGACAGGCGTGTGAGATCTTTGCAACCAAGCAGATTTTTCTCTGATTTATTCTGTTTCTTTCCCTGGAACATGTACTGTGTTCTTGCACTTACCCTTTGCGACGGCACATTGATGCAGGTATTTTTCATCACTGTATCGGACTGTATTTCTAATTCGGTTCTTAATCTGTTCTCTAAACTTTGACATTTTTACAATTTCCCAGGTGAGCCTCAGGAATTCACAGCCGTCCAGGACAGTTGGTAACAAACGTGATATAGTTCAACTGCCTGACTGGGGAATGCTCAGGACCCCTTCACACCACATCAACATGGCTAGCTGAGTGGTAGCCCTTTGGTTGGGGGTGTACCGTGTGGTGAGTAGTGCTCCTTTTCTTAAAGGGATAGCATCTAGCACAACACTTTATAAACTTCAACTGCTCCTGCACTGGTGGAGTATGTTTGGCTACCTGGGTTATTCCTGTAATTGCTGAGGCTAGGCCTGAATGAACACATCACATGTATGCAGTGTTGCTGTCGCCATGTCAGTCCCAGATATTAGAGAAACAAGGTGGATGGGGTAATATGTTTTACTGGACCAACTTCTGTCTCTCTCACCAACAAAAACAAAATTGTCTTCATTTACAAATTGTCAGTGATGGAGAACCCACCATGACCCTCAGTAAATTGTTCTAATGCTTAATTACCCTCCCTGTAAAAAATTTACACCTTATTTCCTGTCTGAATTTGTCAAGCTTGAACCTCCAGTTATTGGATCATGTTTGACCTTTCTCTGCTAGACTGAAGATCCCATTATTAATATTTGTTCCCCATATAGATACTTACAGACTGTGATCAGGTTACCCCTTAACCTTCTTTTTGTAAAGCTAAATAGGCTGAGCTCTTTGGGTCTGTCACTCTAAGGCAGGTTTTCTAATCCTTGAATCATTCTCATGGCTCTTCTTTGAACCCTCTTCGATTTATCAGCATCCTTCTTGAATTGTGGGCACCAGAACTGGACACAGGATTCCAGCAGCGGTCGCACCAGTGCCAAATATAGAGGAAAAATAACTTCTCTACTTCTACTTGAGATACCCTGTTTATGCATCCTAATATTGCATTAGCTCTTTTGGCCACAGCATCACACAGGGAGCTCATGATCAGCTGATTATGCACCATGACCTCCAAATCTTTTTCAAAGTCACTGCTTCCCTGGAGAGAGTCCCCCATTCCATAAGTGGGGCCGACATTCTTTGTTCCTAGATGTACACATTTACATTTAGGCTTATTAAAATGCATATTTGCTTGCACCCAGTTTACCAAGCTATCCAGATCACTCTTTATCAGTGACCTGTCCACTTCATTATTTACAACTCCCCCAATATTTGTGTCATCTGCAGAATGTATCAGTGATGATTTTGTGTTTTCTTCCAGGTCATTGATAAAAATGTTAAATAGTATAGAGCAAGAACCTGCAGACTTCACTGAAAACACACCTACTTGATACCAATTCCCTATTTACAGTTACCTTTTGAGACCTATCAGTTAGCTAGTTTTAATCCATTTAATGTGTGCCGTGTTAATTTTATATAGTTCTGGTTTTTTAATTAAAATGTTGTGCAGTACCAAGTCAATCACCTTACAGAAGTCTATTATGTCAACACTATTACCTTTATCAACCAGACTAGTAATCTAATAAAAAAAAATCAAGTTACTTTGATGGGATTTTCCCCCCACAAACCTATGTTGATTAGCATTAGTTACATTACCCTCCTTTAATTCTTTATTAATCAAGTCCCGTATCAGCTGCTCCATTATCTTGCCCAGGATTGATGTCAGGCTGACAGGCCTATAATTACCTGGGTCATCCTGTTTGCCCTTTTTAAAAACTGCTACAGCAGTAGCGTTCTTTTAGAACTTCCCTGGAGCTCCAAGTCTTATTGAAAATCAACATTTTCAGATGATATAACCCCTTTTGGCTGGGATAGAAAGAGAGGCAAAAAGGTCCTTCACCAAGCCAGACTGTATCATTTAACCATTTTCTTGGTCTTGGTCTCACAAATGTCCCTAGTGGATTTAAGGTTGTGCACCTTAGCATGAGACAGTAGGCCATTATTACTTAAATTGCAGTAGTGCATAAAAGATCAGGGTTCCCATTGTGCTAGATGCTGTGCAAATATATAGGCCCAGTCCAGAAGTCTGTGGGAGTCATTCCACAGACATTCATGGGAGTCAGATCAGGCCCTAACTGGAGACCTGATGAGAAAGTAGCATGGCAAACAATCATAAGAGGGAGATAGGACCAGAGTACCAGTCATAATGAGACATGTCTGCACAGGCTAGCTAGGTGCATGTTGTGATGATTCTGAATCATTTAAATGTTGTGTTTATTTATTATCTGTGTTCGTTATATCCCCATCATTCATTGGCTGGTTTCTTGGAGGAGCAGAATTGGCAGGGTCCATGCCAGCATATTCTAAAACCATGGATAAGACCCGTCCTTACTTTCTGGATAACTTACTAGCCGAGTGCATAATGTATTGACCTCGAGAGGAGTTGGGCTCCTTCCCCCTAGCTAGGGGGGCTCAGAGACAGATCCCACTCTCAGCATAGGCACCCTTGTGAAAGGCCAGCCATCGATGCTGTGAAGACCTCCCCTTCAGTGTCTGTGCTCCACCCCACAGGAAGCCTAGACACTGGTCATGCAAACTTCGCTGGTTGATTAGCTTACCGTGTGCCTCTGCAATTCACCATCCTTTTGCCAGTTCCTAGAAGGGACCTCTGCAGCTGCGATGAGAGCCTGCATCACACTCTGCCGCAACATTACTCAGGACATCAGCCTAAAGCTGACATAGAGGACTAGAACTTGTGAGTGTCGTCCAGGTTAGAGGCCAAAATCTGTGGGTGCATTGACATCCTAGCAATTTTCAAAGATAAATCAGAGGGATCAACAATATTTGAAGATTAGGAGTTATGCCTGCCAAAAAGTGTAGATTGGTAGAAACCAGGAGAATATATTATCTGATGATTAGCAGACTTTGCCACTGCTATTTATGATATAAATGGGGCTTGGTTACATAGAGTCAGCCACCTGCTTCCCAACCCTGTGCCCACGCTAGAGTAGGGGCTGGCCAGGCAGGAGCAATCACGCTATCCCACTGCAAGAGCAGTCCATCTGGCGGTGTTAGTGCACCTGGGTGGGATCTTGGGCTTTATACCCTCTCTCAGATTCCTGTCCACCTGGAATAAGCAGAGCCTCTGCCATCATTTCAGTAGGAGACTCCCCAAAGTAACATCCCAGACAGTGAATCTACCAGACCCCACAAAACACTGGGCACACACATGCTATTCAGCTCCCTAGTGTCCAGCTCCCTTGCCAGTGCCTGTCTCCTGAGACCTGCCAACTCATGACATGTTCCTGGTTACTATGGCAGCCCATCTGCAATGGGGCCTTTACCATCACGAGAGCTCTGACCCTTGATAGATTGTAGCCCCTGTCTGCTCCTGTAGGAGGCCTCAGGGCTGGTGGGCAGTGACCTGAAGGGACCAGGGGGGCAGCCTATGGCATTTGGTACTGACTGGGCACTGGGAAATGGCTCTCACCCTCTCAGCCCTGGCTGCTTTGACCCCATTCCTTGAGGGACCTTATCCTACAGGGACTGGTCCTTTTAAAGTGTCCTCTGAAGATGGCACTAGGAGGCTGACCTAAGCGTTACATGTTTTGTACCAGGTGCTATGTTCCCTGCCAACCCTCATATATGGGGGTGTCTGCACCTCAAAGTACCATGGTATCTCTTTGGCCTGAAGCGTGCCCATGTCCTACTTGGCCTGTAATAAGATTGTTCCATCCATGGTTGCTATGGGTCTCCTCTTCTGGCTCCTTTTCCCTGCCCTGTCTGACACTGGGGTCACCCAAACAGGAGCTGTGGGGAGGTGGATGGTGCTGTGGTGTGTAGACAACACTTGCTCCCACATGATTGCCTGTTTGTGCCTGGCTGTGAGTATGTATAATGGATGCTTTAATGAATAAGTGCAAGGCAGTATGTAGTGGAAACTGCTACAGATACAATTTGAGGTGCTTCATATTCATGACTCCGTGGACACTTGCATCCAGATATAGCCTTTGGAAAAGAAGAGGGATCTAAGGTGATGTATATGGGAGCCCTTTGCATGGGGTGAACTTCATGCATTGTGAACCATTTTTACTGGGAGACACGGACCCTTTTGAAGCTTAGCCCATAATGCACAAACATATTAGTAGGGACAAAGAGTCTCCTTGCTGTTCTGCATAGATGAGGCTAGTGAAGATGTTGGAGGCTGTGTACCGGCTCAGACTGCTCCACATCCCCTTCCTTACCTCAGAACCTTCGGCTTTTCAGCTCTGCTGGTGCAGTGGCTGGTGGGTTCTGGGCTGGGGAGGCTCTCTGGATGACTAAGAACTATATGTCCACACATTTACCACTCAATGTTTTTTCTTTGGACTCATGGGTAAGAATCCTGGAGCAGAAGGTAAAGTCAATGCAGACAAGCAAAGCAGCTTCAGATGGATGTGCAGAGGTCTGCATAGGTCACAGAGCTGGGGGAGGGACCATCTGGGCCATGGCCCAGTGACCACATTTTGGCCAGGCCAATCCTGAGTAGCACTGCAACCCTGTGGGCCCAGTCACAAGGCCACTCACTCAGATCTGAAGGTAGTGGATGCAGGGCATCATGGGCCAGGGGGTCAGGCTGCTAGTGGAGGAGGACCCTTGAGAGGGGGAAAGGATAGTCAGGCAGGGAAGAGCCAAATCTATGCCCCCATCACCACTTTAAATGGCACTGTGCAGCCCCTGGCAGAGGGGAAGCACTGGGCACTATATGACTACGTTCCATTAATCCCTGGTGATCTGGAGAATAGTGTTCCAGTGATTTCTGTAGGCTAGCGTGAGTCCACAAAGCACCCTCCGCTGAAGGAGTTGCAGCTATAGCGAAACCCCACCTCCTAGCTACGGTGCAAACAGAGGACTGTGTGCAACCCACATCTGTCCTAGCCTAGGCTTAATGTCTTCTGACAGTGGCCAGTGCCAGGTGCTTCAGAGGGAATGAACAGAACAGGGCAATTATCCAGTGATCCAGCCCCTTTCATCCAGTCTCAGCTTCTGGCAGCCAGAAGTTTAGGGACTCCCAGAGCATGGGGTTGCATCCCTGACCATCATGGCTGATAGCCATTGATGGACCTATCCTCCATGATCTTATCTATGACCTATCCTCCATTAACTTATTCTTTTTGGAGCCCCGTTATATGTAGCAGCACAGTTATGTCACTAGACCTTAACAAAAAGGGTTTACTTGAGTCTCTAGTCATCAGGTAGATAATGTCAATTGTTCCCAAAATGTGGATGCCACCAGGTGCTTTTTAGGTGTTCATCAGGCACAGGCTTTCAGCCACACCTAAGGAGATTTCTGAAACATCTGTGTGATAATCACACACTCAGCAGAAAGGGGAAGCAATCTGACTTGCTTGCTGTGACTGAAAAGCACATAACCATGAGAAGGAAAAGTTTCAGCATACATCCCACTGCCGTTAGCGATCAAGTAGTAATTTTCTCTCCAAAGTCAAGGATACAAACATTAAAACAGGGAATGCCAAAAATATGCACCAGAGAACATTACCCCCATGTCCTTACTAAGACTTCTGAGTTAATTGACCTCTAATGTAATCACAATCCTTCCTCAAATCTTTACAATTAGTTCTATCAATTTATCTAGGATTCTAATCCCTGGTTTGTATGTTTTGCTCCAGTGATCAACTATGGGATTAAAGATACACAGCTGCACATTTTTCAGCACCGTCACTTGCTGTGATTCACAAGTCTTTGACCTGGAAACAGCTGAATCTTTCATATTTCTACAGGAAAGACATGGTGTTACAGTATGTAGGTTAAATGCCCCGACGTGGTACTGCCACTAGATGGCACCATAACACTGCAGTGTGTTTTGTCCTCAGCAGAAGGGGTTGTTCAATTATATTTAGCACAGTGGAAGGACACTATAAGCCACGCCTGGGGTTTTTCTTTCCATAGGTATCATGGTCTTTCCAAGACATGACAGGCAGAAAAATCTGACTAAGTGGCTAGGCCTTGGGTTAGCAATGACATTAGCAAATCAACCCAAAAGTGACTGAAGACCAATCCCTCTTGGATTTTAAGACAACATCACCCGTACTAAGGGCAAAGTTGAATAACACAGAAGCCTCTCCCAGGACCATTGCACTGGAAAAGATTAAGACCTCCACCAGGAAAAGAGAGGGGGCAGATAAAGTCTTTGCTGTATTGCTACGTTTATTTATCCTGCTGTCCTAATATTTATCATTTCCATAGTGACGAATCCATCTTGAGCAGCAATGTCAACTCATTAGACCTTGTAATGACAAGTTATTTTTTTCTAATGAATTTCTGTTAATCTCTCTTGTGGCGAGTCTCTGTTTACTCTTGAAAACAGCATTATACAGCTCTCAGAAATGTGAGATTCAGGCTTTTTTTAATGTAAGAGATTTAGTTTTTACAATTTCATACTTCTAGGATGAGCATTGCTATGGAAATGAAAACCCTGCACAAATGGAAGGGTTTCCTGCCAAAGATGGCTCAGTTCTATAGCAAGTTAATGGACTTGCTTTTCCCCCTGGAAATCTGAGTTGAAATCCTGACAGTGAAATGAGTTTGGTAGTCTCCATGTAGATACCCAATGCTCATGACTGTTCCCTGAATTAATTCAGAACCCAGTAATGTGTTTGATTAGCTCTAATTATTCCTTCTGATGTGTATTTATCAACAGTAATTTCATCTGCAATCTACCAGTTCACAAGGCAAAGAAACTTTTCTCTGGTCACTATTGATATTGATATGCCAGTCCCTTCCAACTGGCACGGGGCATTCATTTAAAAAGATTAAGTTGAGTAAATGTGTATCGAGGTAACCTTTGGCAATGATCTCTCCAACATGAAGAAACACAACAAGGATCTGTTCTCCTGCAGCGCCCCATCATTGTTCAGTCACTTCCTTTTGGGACTAACCCAATTTGCAAGCCACACACCTCAAAAATATAGAGCAAGCTTCCTCAAATGTAGTTACCATAATGACAGGCCTCTGCATTATCTGCATTGCCCTCCAGGCGGAAATGACAGATATTGTCCTAAACCTCCAGAAATTAGGAACATATACATTGTATTTTATTAGCAAGTGCACAGCCTTGACTCTGAATAATGGACTCTGTGAGTGGCTGATTCCGGGCAGGCAGTTGCCATAACTCAGTCTTTACTCTTCCCGTTTTGTGTCTTTCCTACGATCTGTGCTCACACGTAGCCTGGGCCCTGAGTCACAAAATGCAACCGCTCAAGATATGCTCAGACATTAGCTTTATCTGCCACAAGGGAGAGGGAAAAGCTGCAGAAATATCTTCATAAGGACCCTGTGGTTGGGTCATCACTTGGAAATGAATGGAGGATCTCTAGAACCAAAGCACAGACCCCTCCCACTTGAGATAAATGACTACGTCCATGGGCTGGGGATGGTAGCAAGCAGATATGCTCATATGGGCTACAGGCACTAGAGGGGGACCTTTGGATGAGGTGAGAGTATAGAAGGAAACTGAGTGGGTGACCCGGCACATGCATGCATCTGGAGAAGGAGGAGTACAAATCACAGCACCACCTTGTAGATCCTGCAGGTATCTAATGGGAAGTACTCTAGAGAGAGGCATGGAGACAGAATGTTTAGGGGTTCCGAGTCAGTCACTGAATGTGGCATCATCCACAGTGTTGGTGTAATTATTCAATAATAGCATCTCCTGAAACCTGCTTCCTCAAGAGTAGATGGAACATGTGAAGTGCCTGAGACTGACAGAAACAGAACACCAACCTGTGCTCATCTGCAAGAGGATTCAGGGCTCACATGCTTCCTTAAGAACTGCCTGCCATGGCACAGCCAGGCGCTGGGGCACCGTATCGGCTCCCACACCTCTTTCCTGTCTGATGCACCTTCCCTACAGATCTCTTCGGCTCCCCATCCCTTACCTCGCCCCCACACTCTGCAGCAGCCATGTATGCCCCCACTGCCCCAAGAACCTCATGCCCGCCTTTTAGAACTTCATTTTGTTTCCTCTCCACACCCCATGCCACCGATCAGCTTTTGTTTACTGATTTAGAGTGGGGTTGGATAACTGGTGTGGTGTTGTGTTTTCCGATTGAGGAGAGAATACTGAATGCTTTAGCCATTATTTATTGAGTACCTAATAGATACAGAAAACCTAACTGGGATAACAATGTATTGGAGATAAAATTCTCCATTAAAGAAATCTCACTTAATATTTGGGCTAGTAAATAGTTTTCTTGTCCTCTTTTCCCTACCCTGGGACTGAAATTTGATGTAATGCACAAGAATTTTAGGCATTAAATCATCATTAGAGGATACAACAACAGAAAACAGCCAAAATAGAACCACTCATGTCTCTGCCCCTGGCTGTGGCATTCGCAGAGGGCATCCTGAATCAGATGAGCTCATCTACAATTGCTCCTGCATCCCAGGGCTCTCCAGATGGTGAAATATAGTGATGCCCGAACTCAGTCCAGGCATGAACAAGTGCTGCGAAACATTCTGCATGGGGGATAGACATTCAGCAGCATGTGTGCTTGAAAAGGAATTTCCAGGTCACCTTACATCTCCCAAAGGCTCTTGCTGAAGCAGTACCTGGTAAAGGCATATGTGATCTGGGTTGGGTTTTATAACCCAAGGGAGTAGGTCATAGGGAGGGTCAGCCAGAATTACCGTGGAGATGGAGACTCCGGGGTTCTTTATTATTTTTATTTACTTGTATTATCATAGAGCCTAGGAGTCCTAGTCATGGGCCGTGACCCACTGTGCTAGATGCTGTACAAACGCAGAACAAGATGGTCTCTGCCCCAAGGAGCTGACAATCTAAGAATGAGACAAGAGACAACAGATGGAGACAGACAGACAGGGGAGTACAATGAGACAGTACTGGCCAGCACACTGGCAGCAGAGCTGTTGCCACTTTTTTTGCAGGCCTCATGGCAAAGGAGAGCTTTGAGTTTCCATGGAACATTTTGCCTTTCTGGACCATTCAGACATCCAGGTTTGTATCTCTTCGGGCCCGTTGCCATCCAGGAAATGGCCTTCTTAATTAATTTGCTGTTGGATTTCCAAGCAAGTTGGACTTTCTGGATTGACACTAGGGGTATAGAAAAATAGGCAGTACATTAGTTTGTATATTGAATTGCAGTTGTGGATCACTTACTATTTAATGTGATTTTTAGAAATCTCTGGATCTGATGTCTTCCCCACATATGCCAGGCCATTGCCTGATTACCAGTTTGTTGCCCAGTCCAGGGTCACCCTACCACAGACATACACAAGGCCTTGTTGGGGAATTGAAGGTCCGTGTTCTATTGACCTGGCTGCTGGGAGAGACAGGAACTGGAGGGAAGGAGATGGGAGATGCAGCAGTTTGGTGCAAGTGACCCAGACCCTCAGTGGGGAGCAGCAGGAGATGGGGAAAGAGGACATGGCACTAGATATTTGGGGACAAGAAGGTTAGGAAGGCTTCGGTTTCTTACCTGGAGGGGAGGGCTGCCTGTCAGGCCTGCCCTGGTCAGAGAAACTTACCTGGGAAACACGTTCCCCTTTAGGTCCAGGCTTAATGTTTTGCTGGGGCACGTGTAGTTAAAATGGTTGGACCTCCCCCGTCTGGTGAAGAAGAGGCAAGCAGGCAGACATGAATCATTTTCATTGAGCCTGCTCCAGGCAGGCGTTAACCACAGCAGGAGAAGCTGAAGTGATGGCCAGATTTCTGGAGAAAGATTTCTGTGGCCAGGAGATAGATTTCTCCGGTGTCTCACCCCACAACAGGTATGTACTGTTCCCACAAACTCACCCAGCACCGGGGAGATGGGTTATTATTATGTTTCCTTTGTTTTATCCCTTTGAACTGGCCAGTGTGGGTGTTATTTTGTTATTCCCCACCCAGAAATCCCATAAAGTAATTGAACCACATTCAACTGGGCGAAGTTATTTTACCCAAATGCTTTACTGAGGGTCCAGTGGAGAGAATGTTGCACTGGGACTCAGGAATCCTGGAGTCTAGTCCCAACTCTGCCACTGCCCTAGCAAGTCCCTTTGCCTGTCTGTGCCTCAGTTTCCCCATCAGTAACACAGGGATAATGGTACCACTCTCCTTTGTAAAGTGCTTTGACATCTGTGGAGGAAAAGTGCTGTATAAGAGCTCAGTATTATTATTTCACTGGGAAAGAGGTGACCAGGTTTACCTACCCAAAGGCTAATGAACCAGGGGCTCCTAATTGCGCCCCTTCTGGGGATGTCTCACAGGACCAATAATTCCCAGTGATTATACGCCCCTCTGTATTGAACACGGTGCCCATTTCCCCCCAGTTGCATCAATTACATGTTCCTAAGCTTGCTACCTACCACTTCAGGAAAACATTACTGAAACAGACTGTAGCTCATGCATCTAATAAGACAAAGCACAATAACAGTGTTTGTTTTAAGTGTCTGCTACGAATCTTATAAACAGTAGTGAGTGTCATTTTTTCCACTTGTGAGCTCGTTTAAATGGTGACAGAGAGTATGAAAGGGGCTGCTGAACACACTTGCCTTCCAAAAATCAGAGCTTTCCAGTGCCTCAGAGCAAGTCCTCCATCAGAGCAGGAAGTGAGACAACAGAACTAAATGCTGCTATTATAGACAGGTCCCTCCAAACCATCCACATGGGCTAAAGGTTCTAGGTATTCGTATTCAATCTGATTTCTATTGCACACGTATGTTGAATAATCAGAGCCTTTAGAAGGAGGTATTTGGTGAGGGTGTGTCTGTGAACCAGGAAACCTTGCGCGAATGTAGCTAGTTAAGAAAGTCCCCATTTGGGGGATGGGAGCTAAACAGAAGCTTGTCAGGGGCTGACCCAGTGGGAGCTGCTTTGAGCTGGATTTCACCCAGCATGTGCCCCATGCTCCTAACATTGATTCTTGCATGAATGTGTGGCGAGGTCTTTATGATGGACTCATCAGGATGCATTGCACCATAGACACCTCTAGTTACTGTGGCACCCAGTGCAAGTCCTTAGAAACGAGGACTAATTATGTTGTTCTTTTGGCAGGGCTCTCCCCTTTGGGCCTGATGAATTGCCCCTTCTCTGCAAAAATGCAGCCAGCATTAGCATGCCGTATATGAGAGTGGTTTTGATATCCGGATGGTTATTATGCTGTGTATGTGTCACTTGCCAAATTACTCTAACTAAATACAGCTCAATAGTGGCTCTAACCATGCCTGACGTGGACATGTAACTGTGCTTGTAAATAACAGCGTGCGGAGGCAGAGGCTGGAATTACATCCCTCCAGACAGCCATTCTGTAAAGGAGAGAATAGGACACACTAGCTGTAATGCTATGCATTAAAAAGCACTTATGCCGCTAAAACCAGCATTAGAATAGCACATAAACATTGCTGTCATGATCTCAATAGGACTCTGGAGTCCAAATGGAAGCTCTAGTGGCCTTTCAGAGCCTGCCTAAGGGCGGGGGGGGGGGGAGAAAAGCCATTTCATGTGTTGTAATGATGTGTCTCTTATACACACAAACTAACTCAGATTCCTTCATACACTGTGTGCTGACACACCCACGCATTCTGCACCGCCACAGAAAGAACCAACAGAAGGCGCAATTAGCAGCTTAGCAGCTCTCTTGGTATCACACTTGGGACATGGAGATAGCAAACATGGGGCTGATCAACTGCTTCCTATTATTGTGAAGCATTTAATCATAAAGCCAGAAAATGCACATTGAGCGCCAAGAGGGCGACATTTTTGGGAAGTCAAAATGGTTTAATTCTTTAAGCGAGTACTTCACCAGCACACATTCCTGTCCTCTCCAGCAGCAGGTAGAGCAGTGGGAGCCTGGGCCTGAACTGTAGAGAGGCAATATAGATAGATAGATAGATTAGGGCCAAATCTTACCTCAACCCACACACTTTGCACAAGGGAAATCAAGGAAATAACTCAGATGTTTACATTTAAGAAGGTGATATTGATTTTCAGGAGAAGGGACTTGAAACTGTGGAGTTACCTGGCCATACTAGTCTGGAGATATAACATTATTATTATTATTAATAGTAATAATAATAATTAATAAATCCTTGCAAGCCCCTTTAAAAAGTGAAAACCCTCTTATTTTTATAATTCTAGATCCCTAAAACATCGTATCTGAGTCACCTGACATTTGGCTCGTACAGAAGTATTCTACTATTGCAAGAGATGCAAGTTTGAAAATGTGTGTGGGATAGATTTGTTCTGAGGAACATGTGGAGGAGGGTTCAAAATGGAGCTTCTCATGGAACGGTGATTACAGTCTTTAAAATAGAAAGACTCCTGTCTTGCCACAATGTGTGATGAAATTCAGCAGAGGATCTGGGTTTTTTGTTTTTTTTTTTGTTTGTTTTTTTGCAATGGACTTTCAACTTTTAATTTATTCTGTAAATATTCCCAGTTATGGTAAAATTTTCTCCTTTTGAGGGAAGTTGATTTTTTCTCCCTCTGAAATGTCAATTGAGCAGCCCCACTGAGCAAGAACTGAGAGAAGCTCAGTATGCAGAAACAGAAGATGCCAGCATCTTCTTGACTCTTTGAAACTCAGTGGGGCTGGCAGGATGATCAGAAAAGTCTGCTTTAGAAAGCAAAACAAGTCCTGATTAGTTTTAAGTTTTTGAGATTCTAAAGCAATATGAGAGTCCTAAAAAAAGAAGTGCCTGAACACCCTTCCGGAGTAGCATTCCAGAGCATTCCAACATGGCCTGACCCCTGCTCTAAAATTTGAATAAAAAAAAAATGGTTTCCTCTTAAAAAGCCAGGTTTTTCAAAGCATATTCATTTTTTTCTATCAATTTTTGTTAGCTTCCAACAAGAATCCTTCCCAGAACAATCAGAAAGATGAAATAAGAAGAGAGCTGTAGTGAGTCAGGGAGGGAAGGATAGTTCAGTGGTTTAAGCATTAGCCTGCTAAACTCAGAGTTATGAGTTCAATTCTCAAGGGGGCCATCTGCGGCAAAATCAGTATTTGGTCCTGCTAGTGAAGGTAGGGGGCTGGACTCAAGGTCCTTTCCAGTTTTATGAGATAGGTATATCTCCATATATTATTGAATGTCAGGTCCATATGCTAACTAGATCAAAACTACACAGTGGTGTTAACTAGTCACATGGTCATATAATGAGGTTAGTCTTTCACAATTCAAGAGTTTATAAAAGTATTGATTTTCCTTTTTTCTCTTTGTGTGTGTGTGTGTGTGTGTGCGTGTGCGTGCGCGTGCACTAATGAAATGTTTACTTACTGTATATTATTCAGCCACTAGATGTCTCTATGTGCTGTCTAAAGTTCCAGACAGGATATGGTCCCTGGTAAATAAGGTAGACAAAAGTGGAACTCAAGCAGGGTGGAAGCCTGTTTATTTGTGTCATTAGTCAGGAGCTGGTTTCTTCAATGCTTCCTGTTTAAGATATATCATGACATACATCTTCTTTGTTATAGGCTTTCCTATGCCTTCACAACAGTCTAGTATTTTATACCTCACAAATATTAATGAGTTTAACCTTACATAACCCTTGTGAGGTACGGAAGTATTATTCGTCTTATATCTGCACTTTATTAGCAGTTCCCATTAACTTCGGAATGTGCCCGGCACTCAGACGGGTGGATAGTAAGGAGGAAGGATGTATGAAGCTTTCATCCCCTTCTGGTTGATAGTGTCAGAGTAGCCTATGGCATTTAGATGTCCACCTCATAATTTTAATGGAAATTGGGAATTCAGATCTTTTAGGTGGCTTCGAAAATCACACTGTGGCCAAAATATCCCATCTCCCTGCTGGACAAGGAGAGAGAACATACTGATAGATGCAAGGGCTCAGAAGTGGAGAGAACTAGGGTAGTCCACATTTCAAAGAGTCCTTTGTCAATTATAATAGAGCACCACCAATTAGTAGAGCATCTTGAAGGGAGAGAAAGGAGATGGGAAGAGTCTAACATAGTTCATGGGGAATGGAAGCAGGAGTAAGTAAGGTTGTTTTAAGAGGAGACAGAAAGAGTTGAATGTGAGGGAACGCTGGCTTGGTAAGGGGGAATGGAAAACTAAGTAGCTGAGCTGTTTTGGATAATGAGTGAGAAGAGATGGAAACAACCAAATACAGCTGAGGACCATGTAACCATTGTAACTGAGCTTCACTCAACAAGAATCAAGAAGAGATGGAAAGAGCTGGATGTGGCTCAGGAGGAGACCCTCTGAGTGTCTGGTATGGATAACCCAGCACCACAGGGATGGTGGAAAACGCACTGGAAAAGCAGGATACCTCTCAGAATTCACTGACTCTTTAACCATTTCAGTACAGCCCGGGGGATGTGCTGGGGCTGAGCAGCCATCCTTTGTGTGTTTTGAAAAACAGGACACCCAGGATGTGCTTGTACAGGAGTGCGAGTCCATGCATGATGCAGAGATAGGGCTGCTACCTAGTGCACAAAAATGGAATAATAGCAAAAAGAATGGCAGACAAGAGCCATACTACTGCTTCTTTCTGCTACTGCTCTAGCATCACTAGGTGGGCAGAAACAACGAGCCATAGAAACAGTCCTTTTGTAAGTGCACTTACTAGGCACAACCTTAAAAACAAAGATCCAATAATGGTGCCAACTCCTTACTTA
Organism: Terrapene triunguis; assembly: GCF_002925995.2. Lineage (NCBI taxonomy): Eukaryota > Metazoa > Chordata > Testudines > Emydidae > Terrapene > Terrapene triunguis. The sequence continues at coordinate 1,457,842 of NW_020665188.1, read as the reverse complement.
ATGTACATGTCAAACTATGTGCAAAGACTTAGGGGCTGATTCTCATTTACAGAAAATCTCCATTATCCCTCTCTGGCAATGTGAAGGGGCCTCAAAGGGGGAGCGCACAGTACTTTTGGACCCACGCTAAAGGCCTTGTAGAAAGCAGTGTAGTGTAATGGTTTGAATGCTAGACTGGGGACTTGAGTGACCTCTGTTCTATTCCTAGCCTGCTGGGCGTGACCTTGGGCAAGTCACGTCCCCTCTACATGCCATATGCAAACTGACCTCCTTTGAGATCTGCCAATGACCAGTGCTCTGTAAGAGCTAAGTGGTGATGTTGTTGCTATTAATAACAAAAGGGTTTTAGTGTAAAAGAGAATCAGGCCCTGAGATCCTGTATTGGCAATGTGAGTAAAGAGCCAACAGTTTTCATGCCGGCATGATGTCAATCATCAGGTAATAGCAGAAGTTTTCGTGGAGCGGGGCGTAGCCATTCATCTAGATCTAGGGCGGTACTGAGTACACTGCTTTCCCTAGCTGCGGAGATCTATTTCACGATATCAAGTGGGGACAGCTGCAGAAAGTCCCATTGGGAGCTGAGTTGAGAAAAGAATGGTGTGCATTGGACTGAAGCATTCCATAGTTCAGCATCCACAATAATAGAGCTATCTGCTCAGTGAAATAGATATTCCAAGTGCACATATGTGATACAGGCCAGTTGTGCAGAGCATAAAGTGGCACTTCATGCAGATGATGTGCTATTGATGTTAACAAATTCCAGGTCCTCAACTCTCCATCTCATGCAACAAATAAAAGACTTTGAAGAGGACTCTGGTTTTAAACTCAATTATTCCAAGTTGAAGGCAATGGTAGAGGGGCTCACTCATACAATGCTGGAAAATCTATAGGATTAATTTTAAATGGGCCATGAATTATGTCAACTCTTTGGGAGTATAAATCATCTCTTCATACAATATCCTTTAGATGCTAATCACTTCAGAAAGCTCAGAGAAAAAAATGTAGCCAACTGGTTTGCAAGGAGGACATCCTCCCAGCCATGAATATGAACAGTTTTACCCCAAATGCCCTTTTTTTTCACACTACCAAGTCCTTTAAGTACTACATCCTTCCATGTGAAATTCACCAAAGTGAAAAGTTACCTGGGACCATCCAGCAAACCCTGTGCAGCCATATGTAGAGGGAGGTTTTGCAGCCCGAAATTGCAGCACAGCTCTCCCTGTGAGTGGTGCAGTTCCAGGAATATCCAGACGAAAAGTGAGTAAACACTGAGTCATATTATTCTGATGTGCCTGTCTAAACAGCAGAGAAATTGTCAGAATTGTTCTCAGCCACTTATTAATGTAACAATTGGTATATGGAAAAAAATTAGGATTAAATTACACCTTGGCGCTTCCTTACTGCCTGACTCCAATGAGAAATAGTATGAATTTCCCAAGAGAAAACTTGGACCTGGGCTACAATTTTCCAAAGTGCCTAAGTGACTTAGAAGCCTCAGCCTCATTGAAAGTCAATGGGATGTAGGCTCCTAAGAAATTTAGGAGCTCTTGCAAATCTTAGCCTTGAAGTTTAGATCGTGGGGAGGGGAGAAATTCTGAATTGCATGTGGTAGAATGGCTATCTAAAGATGACATGGTTCTGGATACCAATGAAGTGAGTAAAATATTGAACTGCCCAAACTCCTACATATTACCATTCTTATCCATAAAAAGTTATGCCATCAATGAAGGGAGATAGCAGAAAAGACAAGAGAAGAGGCAGCCATCTGTAGTGGCCCATTGCTGACCCCTCCATCCCCTTCCTGGAGGAACGGTTGCAGTGTTGGATACGTGCTCATGAACTCTGTCTGCCAGGGTTACACTTAGGCTATGGGTAACAGGAGATGGACCAATCAGGCTCTCCTTCTCAACAGATGACCTCCTCCTTGGTGACAGTTTGGACACCGCAGAAGTGAGTTCTCCCTGTTTCTTTCTTTACGTTCAATCAACTCTGGAGCCACAGAACCTCCCAACCAGCCAGAAAGCTACACCTCCCCTGGGACTCCCAATGGGAGAAGAGTCTTATCTCCTGAGCTTCTGAAAAGAGGTTCTGCAGACGTGAAAGAGTCTAAAGATGGATGATACAACATGGGCAACTGTCATTGCCTCAGAAAACTCAGCACAGACCCACATAAGGTCAATTGCACAGCATGGTACTCTTAATGCACTCCAAGGAATAAGGCCTTCCGTAACATCCATGGCTTCTATACAAAGGATGCAGGCAGAGTCCTCAGCACCCTTTGTAGGGAATGCACATCAGCTGCTAAGCCTCTACCTGCAGCATCCTAGAGTCTCCCACAGCTCTTCATTCCTGCTGAGCAGCATCAAGCCACCTTGTGGACTGTTTGTGACAACATCTGCACAACCCCAGTGAATCTGTCCATTGATTCTACTGGGCCTACCCACAGCACGCCCCTAAGCCTGCCAACAGTACCCATCCTGAACTTACCACAAAAGCCAGTCAGGCTCAAGGGCAATGGCAGGCAACCTAAGAGGTAACAGAGGGATGACTCTCCATCCCTTACCCCCATCCCACCCAATAAGCACACTGTAAATGGGCATCTTTTCCCTCTCTGCTATGGACACTATTCTGTACCTGAGTCTTAGGCCATCCTTTTCAGAGAAAGCATGGCCTTGTGGTTGAGACATGGGCTGGGTCTCACAAGCATTGATCTCCACCCCTGCCACAGAGTGTGGGCCACTGACTGAATCTCAGTTCCCCATCTGTAAAACAGAGAGAATAACCCTGCTTTTCTCCCACCCTGTGTGTCATAAACTTTTGGGGGGCAAGGATGGTCTGTGTTCATACAGTAGCTAGCACAATGGGGCCCCATTCTTGTCTGAGACCTCTAGGTGTTATTATCACATAAATAATACTTACCATGCCTTTCACATTGCATACCCTGCACAGTATTTCACCAGAGCCATTGCTCTGTCTCTTATTATTGTGCTTGTCTTTTTGAATTAACAGTTTACCTGCAAAACTGGTGGCAATCATGCTGTCTCTCGTAGTCCTGAGATCAAGTCCTGGGCTGTGGTCATTGTTCCACGTTCTGCCAGCATCGTCCTCCTGGTACCCCTCAGGCTCCTCCATGCATTATTGTTAGCCCCATCCGGTGGCAATGCTGATATTGGCAAAGCTACATCTGGTGGCAATGCTGGCAGTGCACACAACATACTAGGAGTGTCCTGTTGCTCTCTTCTGGGCCATATGGCAGTGTCCCACCAGTTTGGTGCAGGCACCTGAATCTAATTTCTAAGATTCCAAATGCTCTCTTTATAACCCATTTGATATATTTTACAGCCCTGTTTGTATTGATTAATAAAGATTTAAAGGAGGGCAATATAATTAATACCCATCAATATGGGGGTATGGAAAATAAATCCTGTCAGACTAATCTGATATCTTTTTTTTTAATCAGATCACAAGTTTGGTTGATAAATGAAATAATGTAGATGTAATATACTTAGATTTCAGTAATGTTTTTGACTTGATATCACATGACATTTTGATTAAAAAACTAGAGTGAAATAAAATTAATATGGCCCACATTAAATGGATTAAAAACTGGCTAACTGATAGAACTCAAAATGTAATTGTAAATAGCGAATCATCACCGAGTAGGTATAGTTCTATTGGTGCCCCATAGGGACTGGTTCTTGGCCCTATGCTATTTAACACTTTGATCAATGAACTGGAAGAAAAAAATAAAATCATTAATGATAAAGTTTGCAAAAGACACAAATATTGGGGACATGGTAAATAATTAAGAGGACAGGCCACTGATACAGAGGGATCTGGATCACTTGATAAGCTGGGTATACGCAACTAATAAATCCAGACTGGGTGTTTTACTAAAAGATCTGTTCTAAGAATTACTTTGCAGAAGTTCTATGCCCTGTGTTATACAGGAGGTCAGACTAGATGATCACTAGACTAGACAGTCCCTTCTGGACTTAGGATCTATGAATATACATTTCAGTATGGTTAAATCAAAATTGCATCTAGGAACAAAGAATGCAGGCCACACTTACAGGATGGGGAACTCTATCCTGGGAAGCAGTGACTCTGAAAAAAGATTTAGGAGTCATGGTGGATAATCAGCTGAATGTGTGCACCCTCTGCGATGCTGTGGCCATAAGAGCTAACATGATCCTTGCCTATATAAATGGGGAAATCTCAAATAGGAGTAAAGAGGTTATATTACCTCTGTATTTAGCACTGGTGTGACTGCTGTTGGAATACTGTGTCCAATTCTAGTGTCAACAATACCAGAAAGATGTTGGTAAATTGGAGAAGGTTCACAGAAGAGCCACAAGAATGATTAAAGGAGTAGAAAACCTGCCTGATTGTGATAGATTCAAGGAGTTCAATTCTATTTAGCTTAACGAAGAGAAGGTTAAGACATGGATTGATCACAGTCCAGAAGTATCTACATGGGGAACAGAAATTGGATAATGGGCTCTATCAGAGAAAGGTATAACAAGATGCAATGGCTGGAAATTGAAGCTAGATAAATTCAGACTAGAAAAAAGGCATAAATTATTAACAGTGAGGGCAATTAACCATTGGACCAAGGGCTGTGGTGGATTCTCCATCACTGGCAATTTTTAAATCAAGATTGGACATTTTTCTAAAAGATCTAGTTCAAACTGGAATTAATTCAGGGCAGTTTTCTGACCTGTGTTTACAAGAGATTAGACTAAATTATATATATTTACAGGAGATCTGACTAGTGATATATCTTGACTTCAGCAAAGCTTTTGATACGGTCTCCCACAGTATTCTTGCCAGCAAGTTAAAAAAAAGTATGTATTGGATGAATGGACTATAAGGTGGATAGAAAGCTGGCTAGATTGTCAGGCTCAATGGGTAGTGATCAATGGCTCGATGTCTAGTTGGCAGCCAATATCAAGCAGAGTGCCCCAGGGGTCGGTCCTGGGGCCTGTTTTGTTCATCATCTTTATTAATGATCTGGATGATGGGATGGATTGCACCCTCAGCAGGTTTGCGGATGAACTAAGCTGGGGAGCGAGGTAGATACGCTAGAGAGTGGGGATAGTGTCCATAGTGACCTAGACAAATTGGAGGATTGGGCCAAAATAAATCTGATGAGGTTCAACAAGGACAAGTGCAGAGTCCTGCACTTAGGACGGAAGAATTCCATGAACCACTACAGGCTGGGGACCGACTGGCTAAGCAGCTGTTCTGCAGAAAAGGACCTGGGGATTACAGTGGATGAGAAGCTTGATATGACTCAGCAGTGTGCCCTTGTTGCCAAGAAGGCCAACGGCATATTGGGCTGCATTAGTAGGAGCATTGCCAGCAGATTGAGGGAAGTGATTATTCCCCTCTATTCAGCACTGGTGAAGCCACATCTGGAGTATTGCATCCTGTTTTGGGCCCCCCACTACAGACAGGTTGTGGACAAATTGGAGAGAGTCCAGTAGAGGGCAACTAAAATGATCAGGGGGCTAGGGCACATGACTTATGAGGAGAGGCTGAAGGAACTGGGCTTATTTAGTATGCAGAAGAGGAAGAGTGAGGGGGGATTTGATATCAGCCTTCAACTACCTGAAGGGGGGTTCCAAAGAGGATCGAGTGAGGCTGTTCTCAGTGTTGGCAGATGACAGAACAAGGAGCAATGGTCTCAAGTTGCAGTGGGGGAGGTTTAGGTTGGATATTAGGAAAAACTATTTCACTAGGAGGGTATTGAAGCATTGGAATGGGTTACTTAGGGAGATGGTGGAATCTCCATCCTTAGAGGTTTTTAAGGCCTGGCTTGACAAAGACCTGGCTAGGATGATTTAGTTGGTGTTGGTCCTGCTTTGAGCAGGGTGTTGGACTAGATGACCTTCTGAGGTCTCTTCCAACCCTAATCTTCTATGATTCTATGATCACAGTCATCCCTTCTGGCCTTAAACACTATGAATCTATGATTTTTTTTCCTATAAGCATATTGGAGGGCTGAGGGGTCATCTGCCAGGTTCAAAGTTGATATCTTTGTCTCTTGGGGGGGAAAGCAGGGTCTTGGTTCTGGTGAGTGATTGTGCCTTTTGACAAACTAATATGTGGGCATGATTGTATGTGGGCATCAGGATGTGTGTTGGCGAGAGAGTGAGATGATATCTACTCAACAAACAGCCTTAACATTTCCTCCCTACTTAAGAACATAAGAATGGCCATATTGGGTCAGACCAATGATCCATCTAGTCCAGTATCCTGTCTTCCAACCATTGCCAGTGCCAGATGCTTCAGAGGGAATGAACAGGGCAAGGCAATTTACTAAGTGACCCATCCCCTGTCGTCCAGTCTCAGCTTCTGGTAGTCAGAGATTTAGGGACACCCAGAGTATGGGTTTGTGCCCCTGACCATCTTGTGTCTTGATGGACATATCCTCCATGAACTTATCTAATTCTTTTTTGAACCCAGTTGTACCTTTGGTCTTCACAACATCCCCTGGCAATGAGTTCCACAGGTTGACTGTGTGTTGTGTAAAGTAGTACTTCCTTATGTTTGTTTTAAACCTGCTGCCTATTAATTTCATTGGGTAACACCTGGTTCTTGTGTTATATGAAAGAGTAAATAATGCTTCCTCATTCACTTTATTTACCCCGTTCATGATTTTATAGACCTCTATCATATCCCTCCTTAGTCGTCTCTTCTCTAAACTGAACAGTCCCAGTCTTTTTTAATCTCTACTCATATGGAAGCATCAGAATTGTCTTTGATGACAGCCCTGATGCTCCATGATCTCTGAGTCATGATTAGAGCTGGGAAACCCAGCTACTACCAGCATAAACAATATCGTGCCACCTCATATAGTTATTGTATTTACTTAGTGTTTGTGTTGTCTATCTCTACGGACTTCATTGACCCCTCCCCCATAACTCCCAGGACCCTCAGAGTGATGTGTGCCATCAACCACACCTGGGGAGGGGGAAGTTTGCCACATGGCTGCTCTGAGCTTGCCTGTGTGGCTCCCCATTCATCTCACCTCAGAGGTTCATGATGGCACTAGGGGTGAGCTTCTACCCCTGCATAACCTGCACTTCAGTGAGGTCTGCAAAGGTTCTCCTCAGGCTGAGCTTCATCCTGTTGTAGGCCTTAGCTTTACAGGAACAGATGCATGGTCCCCTCAACCCTGTATCTTCTACAAGCTAGTGGTAAACTCATAAAAGTCTCCAGGATAAAAACTGATTTATCCAAGAAATACAACAATCTTTTCCTGCAGGGTGTCCCACTCAATCTGGAACAGAAAACAAGATGGCTCCCAGGCAGCACGATGCAGTGAAAGATCAGAACGTATTAGCGACTAACGTTGGCGTCAAGGAACTGCTGCTAGATTTCAAGGCTTTAAGGCCCAATATCCAAGTAGATATTTCTACCATTTGAAAATAAGAAGCCACTGAATTGGGAGAGGAAACAGGAGCACTTGAAAATTCAGATCAAGTTTGTCAGACTGCAAGTGAGAACAAAGTAGATGAGAATAAGAGGCAGCCATAAAATAAACTAGAAGATATAGGTCTGATCCAAGGATCCCTGAAATCAACAGGAGTCTTTCCATTGACTTCAGGACTTTGGGACATGCCCACAGAGAATAGAGAAATAATATGAGAATTAAAGGGCTGCCAGAATGTCAGCACATACAGATATTCTGCTCTCTCCCTCTGCCTTAATTCTGCACAGAGAAATGAGCTAAACAACTGGGGAGCTCAGGAAAAAGGACAGGCAATGGCATTACAGATGGAGCTTTCCCTTTCAGCTCCTCTACTGCTATCACACAATAGCTCCTTGTATGTTTGGTCTGAGAAAAGGGGGCAGTTGAAGAAGATCAAGAAGTAAATACAGAAGAGCAGGAATCAGATCTGCAGCAGCGGCTCCAGGCACCAGCGCTCCAAGCGCATGCCTGAGGTGGCAATCCGCAGGGGGCGCCCTGCCGGTCCCTGTGAGGGCGGCAATCAGGCAGCCTTTGGCGGCTTGCCTGTGAGAGGTCCGCCAGTCCCGCGGATTCGGCGGCAATTCAGCGGCGGGTACGCCAAAGCCACGGGACCGGCGGACCTCCCGCAGACATGCCGCCAAAGGCAGCCTGACTGCCGTGCTTGGGGCAGCAAAAAAGCTAGAGCCGCCTCTGCATATCTGGGCAAGCAGCAAATCCCAAATGGGGGAGGCTGCTTCAAGACAAGAAAAAGAAAAGAGTTTCTAGAAGTAAATTGACAATATGGAGGAGGATTCATAGCCCCGAGGGCAGACACAGAGCAAAAGGAAACTAATGAAAAACAAACAGCTCAGTAGCTCTCATCTTGTAAGGAACCTATATGCTGGGCCAGATCCTCAGCTGGTGCCAACCAACATGGCTCCACTGACTTGAGCTGAGCAATGGTGATGGACACCAGCTGAGGATGTGGTACTAAATTCAGTTATTGGGGGAAGCGACAACATGACTGTTAGAAAACTGCATTACAACAACCATGAATTGCTGATCTGGAGATGCGAAAGCACTGGTCACATAACAGAATGTGTTTGGTTAGAGGAGTCCCAATGCATATTGGGGGCCTGTCTTTCCTCCTCTCCCCACCCGTCCTCCCTGTAAGTACCTGATAGTTAGAGAGCAATGAATGCTCATACTTAGTAGAACTAGCAAGATCCCTGCACAGAGGATGTGAGTTCAGGGGCACTATTGGATGCAGGATGGAGGAAGTGCCTATTAATTAAGGGAGTGGAATGGGGAGAGTGAAATGGCCTCTGCCTCATTAGATCTCCCTTTAAGGGTGGGAGTCAGAAATCAATAGTAACATAAGGTGACCTGTAAAATGAATGGAGGTCATTGACTTACTGAGCATGTACAGAATGTGACAGGTGAGAAACAAAATCCAGCCCACTGGGGGCTTGCATTGTTATATCTTACACTGACAATAAAACTTACTGTTGACACTGGTTGGGGTGGTGAGAGACAGTGAGGGAGGGAATATGTAGAAATGAAGAGTAGGGAAACATCAAGACTCGTATGGTATTCATTAAAATGAGTCATGTGTGTGTAGCTCACTAATGCAAAGGGTAAAATCTGCAAAAATAGGGGATATTACCTGGTCTGACCATGCACCTGTTGAAGAAGGGATCAGAAATGCAGACATGGAGATTTAACTACTTGAACAGGATACCAAGTCAAAGCTGTTCAGAAGGCCGTTGCTCAATACTTCCAAGCGAATGGCAGAGCTAACAGGAAAGGAAATGTACTGAGATAGCATTGGAAGATAAGGTCAGAGTCTCTCATTTGAAAATAGGAAGGACCCAGAATAAATTAAAGAAAACCAAAGCTTGGAAAATATTCATAAATCATCTGAGTCAAAAAAGGTCCTCAAACAATTGATCAATACAAGAGGAAAACATAGTGTCCCGGTGAGAGAGACTACTGAAAAAGGGCATGGGAACAAAAAGTGTTATGAGAAGGACAATAAAAGTGACAAATTGTGGAACTGAAAATTTAAAGGACTGCTGCATATTACTCCTTTCATTCAAAATAAATAATAGTGTTGAGACTTGTGAAGTACTTGCAGACTATTACAGCAATCGGGTATTCCTCAAAGGGACCAACAGAACATTATCAATCATTCAAGTAAGTTCTAACTTGGTCTTTCAGTGGACACCTTTAATGCTGGGTGAAGAGATCCCAATATATCTGAGGAAGAACCAAGCACTTTATTGGTGGAGATTGTCACTGTCAAGCAGTAATGTCTTGAGCAGAGACTGTGCCCATGCTACTTTAAGAGAATCTGTCAATCTGCCCTCTCTCCAGGAGACACTGACAATCTGTCCAATTATCGCTCTGTATCTCATCTGCTTTTTCTGGTTAAAGTTGTGATGAAGGTGGCTATCTGGTGGCCTCAGGTCTCTAAGAGCTTTGTCAGTCTGGGAACTGAGATAGGTATGACACCGAGAATGCTCTGTTGCATTGGTAGATGATCTCCTCCTGACAATGGATGAAGATCACGTCTCCATGCTGATATTATTGGGTCTGTCAGCTGCTGTTAACATTGTCCATCGTGAGGTGTAGCGGGAATAGATGGGGCACCGAGGTTCCACAGCAGATTGGTTTCTGACATTGGGAATAGAACAAAACTGATTTTCAAAATAGATATTGGAGCTGGGTGCCAAATAATCACAGCACTTGTATACAAAGTGATTAGTGACCACCTGATGTTAAAATTGAAAACTTAGCTTTTTTCCTACAGTTGAGCACAAAATGAGACCATGTGGCAAAGATACACTGGCAGGTCTGTATAAAGACAAATATCACTCAATTGAGTATGAAACAGTAGAAGAGAAATTCCCATATTTGCATAGGTCAAAATCCAAATGGCAAATGCAAATGATCAAAGGGTGTATAACTTGTCTACAGAATAGGATACAAAAGATATAATTAAAGAATTTTATGGCATGCTTAACAGACTGGGATGTATTAGAGAGAGAATGTATCCAATGATATAGATCTCAGAGTTCTGCCATAAATATATGCACAATGTAAAGACCCACATGCACTGAGTAGTGAAAGTGGAGCTTTACTGGATGGCAAAATCAGATGTTATTCCTGGAACATGGACACCAGTTGACAGGGTGAACAGAATGGTCACCACAGTGAAACAAAACAAGATAAGGATTTGCATAGATCAAGATCTGAATGTGTGTCAAATGTAGCACTGTCCATGAGAAAAGGCCATGTTTAAAGTTCAAGATACAAGAGTCTGGGGGACAAGCAAAGGGTTTTGGCAATATAAAAAGTTCAGAACTCTGCACCTCCTGGTAGATGTATGTGTAAGTAACTTCCCTTCGGGATTGCCTCAGCACCAGAGGTTCATCAAAGTAACATGTTCAGATATTTGGTGATCTAGATGGGGTGGAAGCGATTGTTGATGAGCTGCTGCGACTGAGGCTCTTCGGCACTATAATAATAATAAAAATTAATAATGAATAACAATAAGAAACTGCATGATATTCTGCAGAGTACAAAAGAAAGTACCAAATCTGAGTTTGTATACATAGACAGATATAATGCTGTTTTTTAAGAGAAGATAGCTAAGGATTTTAAATGCTCTACAATTTCTCATACCTGTTTAGCTTCTGCTATTTATCTTTGTCTAAAGTGCCCTCCAGCCTCTCACAAGAGATTGAGTGATTTTTTTAGGCACTGCTTTGTTTTATAAAGTTAGGAAACTGTACATTTGACATAGGTGACCAACCACACAGAGCTAATTCCAAATATGAAATACCCAAAAGAGAACTCGAGGACCGGCCATGCAGATCAAATGTCAAATTCCAAAACAAAAGAGCAGAGTTTGCAAAAAGCCCAATATGTTCAAAAATGCTTTCATTCTTCATTGAACAGCCACCAAAAACTACCAAATTCAGAAAAATAATATATTTCCTTTAAGTAGGTGACTAAAGCCAAACCAAATCTGATTTTGATTAATAACTATTCCTAACAAGCTCTTCTTACAATGTTTATATTCCAAAAAATGCCTAAATTTTTTTCTTACAGTTAAGACTCAAACTATTTCCAGGAATTTCAATCAGCATTTTCACCTTCTCAAGGTTTTATATTTTATTATATTTCCTGACAGTTTTTGATGCTACAAAGATGGAAAGTGTACTAACGCTTCTGGGTTAAGAGGGTAAGTGAACAGACATCCATGTTACGTTATCAGGGCTGGGATGATTAATTTGTAGTTAACATCCACTTACTTCATTATCCCTTCATCTAAACTTGACAAATGTGAAAACAACAATGAAAAATAGAAACCAAGAGCGGCCATAGGAGTCTGAGAACTGAATGCAACCTATTGTATATTAAATCCCCACTAAAGAGCATACAGATACATTATATCATCTTTCTTTCTAGCTATCCATCCTTCATCTGTCTGTACTTCTATATATACATGTGGGTGAAAGGATATTTATCAGTTAGGGCTGGCAAAACCACTTGGATTAAAATAAGACACACGCATACTTGGAACTCCGGCCTGTCCTGCGGAACAAAACCAAGCTTTTTATAGATTCAGGAAAGGCCAACAAAGGATCCTTCATCTCAGAGAGAAGTTACAGCATGCTCTCTGCTGTATACTCCACCCGAGCAATCCTCTATCAGGGCTCTGCCCACCTTCTTGAAAACTCCTCCCTCTTGCTCATTCTGTTGCCAACTCTCAGCCCTGGGCTATGCTTAAAAATTAGATTGAACCAAACTACGTCACCCTGGGCTGCAAAAAACTTTATGCCCTTAATGCCTACACTAACCCCCAGTGTAGACTTGGGTAGGTGGATGGAAGAATTCTTCTCTCAGCCTAGCTACTGCCTCTTGGAGGGGTAGATTAGTTACAAAATTCCTTCCATCAATGTAGGAAGCAGCTACACTACAGCAGCACAGCTGCAGCACCATAGATATACCGCTGTAGTATAGACATACCCTCGGAATACTTGGTATTTTGTTTAAAGCACCAGTCATGTGAAGATATGAGAATTTTAGCATTCATTTTTTTAAGAGTATTCTTCTACCACTCATGGTTTTGGAATACTCTGTCCAGTTCTGGGGTCCACAATTGAAGAAGGATGTTGAAAAATTGGAAATGGTTCAGAGAAGAGCCGCGAGAATAATTTAAGATTTAGAAAACCTGTTTTATAGTGATAGATATAAGGAGCTCAGTCTATTTAGCTTTGCAAAGGAAAGGTCAAGAGCTGACTTGATCACAGTCTGTAAGTACCTACATGGGGAACAAATATTGAATAATGGGCTCTTCAATCTAGCAGAGAAAGGTCTAACACAACCCAATTGCTGGAAGGTGAAGCTAGACAAATTCAGATTGGGCATAAATGTTTAATAGGGAGGGTAATTAACCATTGGAACAATTTACCAAAGATCATGGTGGATTTTCCATCACTGACAGCTTTTAAGTCAAGATTGGACATTTTTCTAAAAGCTCTGCTCTAGGAATTACTGTGGGGAAGTTCTGTGGCCTGTGTTATACAGGAGGTCAGAGTTGACAATCAAAATGGTCCCTTCTGGCCTTGGAATCCATGAATCTCTAAATCTCCTTGTTCCCCACACATCCACCACACTAAATTTTCCTTTTAATGCTCCCCTGTGCTCTCCTTTCGGGAGTGGTGCCACCGTTGCAAAATAATTGCAAAGATTTCTTTTTTTAAAAAATTGTTTTATATATTTTAATTAAAAACGTGTATGTTTACATGTGAAGAAAAGTATCTGGATTTATTTAAGTGTGCAGTAACTACTTGGCTCTGCAGTAGCTACTTGAGCTATTATTTGTCTGTACCAATGGTTCCCTGTGGTCTAAGCTATAAAGGTACGTAAATTTTTGCTGGGTAACTGGTGCCTGCAGCTTGTTGAGTCCCAGCTTTTTGCAGATGTTAACCTTTTGTGCACACACAATGTTAAGAAGAGTCTTGCAAGCCCCTAAGCAAGAGCCTGCCAATTCACAGACTGCAGGTGTGGAAAACCCAGCAGTCATCCATGACCAGTGGACTTAGGTGTGTACATTGATCAGAGTGATTATTAACACCTGAACACCAATCTTCTTCAGTGTGCTGATATTCCTGGATGTGCATATGCCACCCACACATGCTAAAATGGTTCATGAACATAGGCTAATTTGCATGTATGCAAAACTCTTGTATTATTTTAAAAGAGATTGGGGTGCAGCAGTAGACTGAAATGGCTATACTGAGAAGGTGTCCTGCTGCTTACAGCTCCTCAAGACAAAGATAAGAAGCCGTGTGAAAATGGGGGATGTCACTGATGAGGATCTTGCTATACTCATCACGGAAATGCTCTTCAAGGAAAAATCACTATTAAAGGAGTCACTCATCCACCTGCCCAAGTGACCTGCAAATAAAGGAGAAAAAAGATTTTGTGGCCTTATTTTTTGCTTCTTCATGAAGAAGTCCTGAAAAGCTGAGGAGGAGGCATTTTTTCTTTGAGCTTTTCAATTAGAAATTCAGTTCTTCTCTTCCATGGAATTGTATGGACCAATGCAGAACTAGTGAAATTATAACATCCCAAGAGACGGACAACTGAGCACCTCCAAGGGGAAAGGATGTTTTAGTCAGGCTCTGAGTGAGTGGGTTCCCTCTCCCCTACTCTTAATCTCTATTTAACGTCAATGTTCAATCAATATGTGGGAGAAAGAAAGTCTCAGATAAAGGTTCAGCACCCTTTCTTCTTTATTTATCATGTGGAGATGAGCCTAATATTAGAGCTGCATAAAAAAATACCACAAGGTTTTGTGAAAAAAAATTCATCAAGATTTCAAACTTCAAAAATTTCAAGTAGCTCTATAAGCTATCACACACACACACACTGCAAAAACAATTACCAAAAAAAAAAGTCAGAATTTCAAAACTTGGGGAAATGATATGAACTGGACCCAATAGGCATCCAGCAATCCCTCCATCAAAATCAGGAAAGACCAGTGTAGCAGGGTGGTCACTCGCTCTGGCCCAGAAAGGGTTAAAGCCAGCCCTGGGAGAGGGCTGAGGCTGGGAAGGAAAGCCTGGGCTGATTGGGGAAGGCAGTAACAGCTGGGGCCACTCCCTAATCAGGCCCAGCTGGTCCCTATAAGAGGCTGCAAGCCAGAAGCCCAAACAGTCTCTCTCTGCCTTCAGAGAGAGAAGGGCCTGGCTGCTGGGAAGCTCAGGGTGCCTAGAGTGAGGCAGGGCTGGGGAAAGCCAGAGGGGCTGGGGAGCTCCAGGCTGGCAACTCCCCAGGCTGCAGGGCCTTGTCCAAGGCCCCAGAGAGGCACTGGGTTCCAGAGAGGGGCAGCAGGTCCAGACCCAACCTTGCCTATGATGAGTGGCTTATACTGCAGTCTGCCCCAGGGAGTGGGGCTAGATGGTGACTGGCAGTAGCCTTACACTGAGGCGAGGTGGGGTTAGTGGGTGGGGGTTCCCTGGGGAGGGGATACCCAAAGAGAAAGGGGTTACTGCCCGCGGGCAGCCCCCGGCAGAAAGGGGCACCGGGTCCTGGGGAGGGACACGGAGGCCAAGTGGGCGAGGCGGATCACCGGCCTGCAGAGGGCGCTCTAAGGCTGGCAGAGCTAATTCCCATGGACGACCAGCAGGAGGCGCCGCAGGGGTGAGTCCACACTCTTACAACCAGACATGATAACCCAGATATTTCTGAGCTTAAAGCATGAGCAGATACATAAATAAAGGTCCAGTCCTCCTTTACATATCAGAAAGGAACCCAAAGGGTAACAAACACCCAGCCCCCATTCCATTTTGAAATTAGCTGAGTTGTCCATATGGAAGGTGGGACACTGTCTTTAGAATCTATGCTATGAAGAGCCACAGGAGATCTCTGAAGAGAAAGGAACTACAGGGCAAATGAACACCCCAGCTATCCGCCTCAGTAATTCCATGTGGAACACATTTTTCACATTTGTGGCGGCCGCAAGCTTCTGTCTTCTCTCCTCACATGATTGGTTTCTTCAATCACAGTCAGCTCCTCTGCACCTTGGCTGGCTCTGCCAGACAGCAACCTGCCTCTTGTTCAGGAGCAGTGATCAGTGGTGTATCTATCTCTGGAGTGTTGATCCAGCGGTAGTGTAGACATAGCCTAAGAGTGCTCTAAACCAGTAAAGGCAAAACGTGACCTTCTCCATACTAGTGGCCCGGCCTTTTGGGGGAATGAATACCATCTGATAAGAAGAAACAACTTGTCAGTTTCTCCTGGACTGTGGACCTTTAGATGTCATTGACTTCCACATCAGTTGGTGAAAACACTCCACTTTCCCCCATAGTCTTCATCTGCCCTGTGATCTGCTAGGAAGGGCATATTCTCCACCAGCCTCAGAGTCTCCCTAGAAGAGGCCAAGGGAGAAGAGGAGTACCCTTTCCATTACATGCAGCAGATTTGTTTGCTTATTTCCTTGTCCATGATTGCTGGCTTGGTTTGGACTCATTATGGATTTCTCTCCAGTGTTTCTCAGGATTCTACACTTTGTTATTAATGGAGATTTTTAATGGGGGACCCTCTTCTTTTTGGATCTTACACTGCAGCACTAATACTGGGGGTGCGGTTTGTTTCCAGGTCACTGCAGTTTTCATGGCTTGGTGCGCAGGTGCCGCTCGACCTACTCTTTGCAGCTCAACAGCAACAAGAGTTTGGCCCATCCCAGCTGCTGCTGATTTTAATTTACAGCAGCTGCCCGTGCAGCTCCTGTGAGTCTGCTCCCACTGGGGTCAATTCGGAAAATTGCCTATAGCTGAGATATGCGAAGGAGCCTAATAGAGTTAGATGCCCTGCCCCTTGGGTTCCTTTACAAACCCCAGCCTGTGTGATCTGTTTTGCACATGCACTTTGCCTTGATGTGTGTCATCTGCACGTCTTCCAATCAAATGCATGCCCATCTCCTCTCTGTGCTCAGTTTGCACACGCATTGATGTATTCTTTCAAAACCCCAGCCTTGGACTGTGTATGTGTGCACATATCTCTGGATAGAGGGAGCTCACGTGATGACATTGTGTAGTGTAAAGGTTTTATTAGCAGGATGTCCACATTACTCGTTGGTGGAGAAGCCACGAGCAATTATGCAGTCATCCTAACGGGTGCCAATAAAATCTTTATATAACAATGCGTCATTACACATTCTGTACACGCTCATTATACATTGTGTACATGCTATATATTTTACAGGCAAACTATTTGAGAGTTGATTATTAATGGGCCCGATCCTGCTCTCACTGACGTCAACAGCAGTTTTGCCATTGTTTCCAATGAGAGCAGGCCTGATGTTGGTTGTCTTGCATATTTCTCCAACTCTCAGGACAGGTTCCCACAGTAGCAGCTGTCCAGCTGTAACAGGAAAATTGTAACTAATATGTTTCAGAGAACCTATTAAGCTTACCTAAAATAGTTTCCCCATACATAACAATGCCGCAATGTTATGGTTTGATATCTGACAATCTACTGAGGTCCTTATACCCTTGGAAAAGAGATTCCTTCTGGATTTCCAATAGAATAAAACTCCTTCCTGGGTCACAAAATACGGGACTCAAACCTGTTCCTGGTCCAGAAGAGAATATTGCCTGTCCAGAGTTGGCACCAGTTTAATTTTGGAGGGGACAGCCCACCTTTGGAAAACAAAGCACAAGATGTTTCTCTGGCAGGCTAATTTCATTTTAAATGTGGCTGCTTGAAGCTACCCAGAGGTTTGGTCCATTGTCCCTCATTTCAAAGGACATTGTTCATTTCAGTCCCAAAGTTATTATCTTGCATCTGAAGAAGTGAGGTTCTTACCCACGAAAGCTTATGCTCCCAATACTTCTGTTAGTCTTAAAGGTGCCACAGGACCCTCTGTTGCTTTTTAAAGTTAATTATGTTCCACAAAAATATAACAGCTCCTCACTTTTCCCATGGAAAATGATTTACGCCAGCAAGATATGGTCATGAGACTGGGGCTGTAGAAAGGAAGGAATCCCACAGTTTTTCAAGTTTCCTTAATGAATAATTGTTCTCTGTCCCCCATTTCAAGCCTTTGCTCCATATTACACCCCACAATGGATCCTGACAGGTTGGGGTGGGGGGAATTAGGATAAAAGAAGAAGTCATACTTAGGATGAATCAGTGGGCAGAGTGCAGGTGAGGCCATCAAGAGAACATGAACACTGTAATTTATCCCATAGCTATACAATTTATCATATGACTCCACAGTGTCTTAAATGGACACAGCAGCATGTGGCCTTGCAGAAGAGAAGGGATTGAAAGAGCAATTTACTTACTGAATCTAGTAGGTGATGCGGTCCTGTGTGATCAAATCTTTCCATAGCAAGACAGGGAAGTCCAAAGACACCTCCAAGCAAACAGCTCAAGAGAGAGCAGGCTCGGTTTCAATGAATTTTTCACAGAACCAGGGATAAAAAGAAAAATTAAGAAGCACCTCCAAAATGACACAAATGTTTAATTATATAAAAATGTTTTTAATTGATATTTGCTCAAAAGTGATGTTTTAAAACGATTTAAAAATTAAACATCATGTGACAGTATTCAAACTCCAGACCAATATAGGTTTGTTTTTTTTCCAGTTCCTTTGGTCCTAACCCAGCTCTCATGGAAGTCTATGGCAAAATTCCCATAGATTTAAATGGGAGCTGGACTGGGCCTTTGTTTAATTTTCTCATTTTAGAATCTTACTGGCAATGAGATCCTTAAGAAAGTTTATTCCAAAATGAAAATGAAAGCCAAGATAAAGGAAACATATTACATGATCTGAACTGTAACATCCAGTGCATTAAGACATTGAAACTAAACCTGTCTTGCTTCCACTAGTGTTTGCATTTTAAGGAAACCTTTTTAAAGGATCGTCTTCTTCCAACGGCCTATTTTTTAAAGAGTTTTTCATGGCAATATTATTATTAATTATGTTATGTGATATTATGATGTGTTTATTCAGGTACGGGTTTGAAACACAAAACAGATTTAACATCTAGAGGTCTCACTTACAATGTGGACTCTGGTAACTTCAATCTTTGATCTGGTTTATATTTTTATAGTGGATCTACATGTGGAAGGTCTCCACTGAGTTGCTGATATCTATGTTATTGCTGGGTTGTTTGATCTGAGATTAATTGATGGAGCTGTTTAGTTATATGTGTATTTTTAAAAGATTGTCAAGGATGCCCAGTGCACTGAATGGGACTCTTTAAACAGAAAATAGTAAAAATCAAATTAAATAAATATGGTTTTGTACAATGAAAAGGCAACTTTTAAAATGGCTTTTACAACAATATTTGGGTTAGAAATTTACGTTGTTTCACCCCATCCCATTTTCAAACTCTGGAAAGCCCTCCAGAAAATTACTTACATAAGCTAACAGGAAGCCTGATGCTGCAACCTTTTTCTTAGGTGAGTAATCCCACTGACAACTGTAACTATGCAACTGAATAAGGGCTGTCAAATCCAGACCATGGTGGAGAGCTACCCATTTCCAGCAATGTATAGCACTGCCTAATACACACAGGCAGTAGGGATAAGCAAGAGCTTGCATATAGTGGATTTGCTTTAATAGAATGCACTGCTGCCAATAGGAAAGATTCATTCATTGCTGTAGCTGGTTACTATTTACAAAAAGGAATTTGTAGCTCAGTTCCATGTCCTTCATTGAGTGAATATATATATATATATGCCCTTCCTTGAGTGGAAAATTTAAAATTACTTAAAATTCATTTATAGCTATATAAAATCTTCCATAAATTTTAAGACAAGGGACATTTAATTTCTTTAACACTCTCTGCCTGTACACACACACACACACACGCATATTATAAAATACATCTAAAATCATATATATACACACTTGCTTCAGTTTTGAAACATTGTGTCTATATATAGAGAGAGATGATGTGTATATACACACTATATATGTACATTGTATATATGAATACTCTATAGACGTATACAGCATATATGTATGTTGTGTGTATACATATAATATATGTGTTTTTATATTTGTGTATCTCATACATATATATATATATACAATGTATATATTATATACTTATATATAGTATATATATATAATATACAGTGTGTACATGTGTGTGTATGTATGTACAAAATCTCTCAAAATTGAAGCAAAAACATGTGTATTTAAAATACTGAACATTCTCCTAAAATTCATAATGTAAAATACACAAGGGGAAAACCTTCTTCTCTTTACCTACTTCAACTCAATCTCTCTTTCTTCTTTTTTTTAAAGGAAACTTCATTGTATATTCTAGAAAAGTATATTGGTGGGGAAGGTTTAACAGAGCCAGGGAGAATGTGCAAGGAGTGAGAAAGTGAATTGATGGATGGATGGTTAAATGAATATAAATGAACTGATACCTTTACAGGAAAATAACATTTCTTTTCTTTTTTTATTCTATAGATCAGTGGGTTTTGTATCTGTAATTCTTTCATATCAGCAAAGAGGAAATAAACTCCCATGTAAATCATTTTCCCCCCATCTGGAAGCATATTAAAACCATGCCATTTTTTTTCTTTTAAGCAGAGCCTTTTTCCCTATTTGCTTATCAGTTCATCCACCATTACATTTTAAATGAAATTGCAAGACCCCCCCCCCCTTCCTTCCCCCAAATTCCAGGCTGATGTAGAAAAGTGGGAAGCAGACTTTTCTTGCTTTAGAATAGTGACCTAGATTCAATTACAGATAGCCCTAGAGGAGAAGATGACACCTTACCATTTTCATAGAGGTCCTCTTAAAAAATTAGAAAAACAAAAAACCTCCCCTCCCCCCAAAAACCAACACACCAAAAAAAAATAAAGAGACAAACAAACAATAACCCTGAATGGAAAGAAATGTGTTTATTTCAACTTTGGCTTTTGTCTCCCTCTTGCTTAACCTCAATGCCATGTCTGGGCTACAAAACCCACAATGGTTCTTCCAAGGGGCTGGCTATGCTCATGAAAATGACATGTTGAAAGTATTTTTCCGTGTGTGTGTGTGTGTACATTAAAGATGCACATGGAGCCAGATAAAAATTTAACCGCCAGAAAGAGGCCTATTTGTTTGACTGTCACCGCCAAACAAAAATCCAACTAATTACATTATAAAGACACACGTATTACAATTACGATGAGGCAGAAAGAAGCTTTGAAGAGCCCAGTGTATTTTTTGTAACTGTGGTTTCCCTCGTTACTCTGAAATATTTACTAGGAGGGGACAGAACTGTGATCCTCGCTTATTGACTTTTATCACTAAATTAGGCATATAAATGACCTGAAAGCGGTGTCTGTCGTATTAAATTAAAAAATAAATAAAGAACAATTACTCTCTCTTCTTTTTTCCCTCCCTTCTCTGATCTCAGCCTGAAAGGAGCCTGGGTGAGATAAGAGAGATTGGATTCACTTCTGGAGCTGCTCTCGGTTTGTTCTGCTGAAATAAAATAGACTAAGAAACACTTGACTAGGGAGCTAGTCCGTTCATATTCATGCGCAGCTCCCTTTTTTTGTGTGTGTGTGTTAGTGTTTCTGAAAAGGAGAGGGCTCCTGGTTTTAAGGATAGAAAATAAGGTGTGGAAATTTAGCAACCTTTGCTCTGTTTTGTAGGGAAATCTCCAAAAAAAATTCAAATTTATGCTTTTATTTTGCCTAGTCTGATTGACCCCTTTAAAATAAGAGCTTTGGGAGACATAAACTACCTATTATATACATAATGTGCAAATGACTTTATTGAGGTAACAGCAACATACACACGTGCGTGGAACTGATTGCTATGTATGTATGATCTGGAGGCACACACGGGTTGTTCCCGAAACAGTGATAACGGGGGAGATCTGTGCTATTGCGGAGGGCCGGGGGGGGGAAGTGGTTCTCTCACAGTGCTCTCTCTGGTGCAGTTGTTTCTTCAAATTCCTTCTGTCCAGGAGGGGCAAGGCGCTAAACTGGGCACTGGGGGGCATAAGATGGGAGCGTCTGGGGCAGGAAGGCTTTGCAGTGAAGCCACTCTGGCGCAGGGCGGATTGTTTCGTTTCAAAGCGGAGCTGTGCATGCTTTGGGAAGCGATGTTCAAAATATAATCTTCATATTCAGTTCAATGGAGTATCCTTATAATTTACGGCACCAAGATAAGGCTGGAGGATGTAATAAAAAAAAAATCTGAAGCCGTCCTTTCACACACACACCCCATATTGAATTGCACCTTGGGCAACAGTGCGGAATCCAGAATCTTAACTTCGTTCAACATATGTTTCTAGCAGATAAGTAAACAATCTGGACGTGAAATGAAAATTTTAATTAATGCAGTAATGCTATTACACCTCAAGTGTGCAAATCCCATTGCCTTGCACTGTGACAATGGGTTGGGGGGGAAAACACACACAGACAACAACCACAAGCAAATTCTAATCGGGGTTTGCTTTTCACTCAGCTCCAATTGTTTTCATAGTTTGTTTCCTTTGAATTAATCTCATCTTATATTTCAATAATTACCAGCTACTCATCTCTCTGCCCTCCCCCTCTTTCTCTCACACACTCAAAGAGGCTCTTTTTCTCTGTCTCTCTCCTCCTTAATTTGGCATCAACCTGCATTTAATTTCTGGGCGCTTCATGTACAAATATTTGGTTGTTGGAATGTGATCTTTACAGACCCTGCACGTTATTTCTTGTTTAGCTATTCAAATGTGGCGTGTTCAGGAATAATGAAGTATTTTGTTATTTGCCCTAATAAAAAAAGGGCTGGCTTTTCCCTTTGATGTTCCTATAAAACAATCCCAGCTGAAACAGAGGCGTGTGAACGAATGGAAGAAAGGCAGGAGGTAAAATTAAAGAACGAAGGGGGAAAGATCAATTACAAACGCATCCAAAGCACCATCAGGGACTCCTTCTCTCGCTCCGAATTTAAAAGTAGGGACATGTCTGGAGAACAATTTTAACTTCAGGTGTCATTTGCAGACTAAAGAACTCTTGTCTCCCTGGCCAGCCTCTCTGCGCTTTTCCCCTCCGCTCCCTTTGTTTGCTTTAACTCCCCAGTCACATTATTTTTTATCATTCTTCCCCCTCCTGTAGCTTCACTGGATTGCGCCCAATGTGTCTCTAGATTTCGCACCTTTTCGCCCCCACTCGCTTTCCGTTGCGCCCCCTTTTCTAATATCTCTATTCCTCGCACGTCCTTAATACCCTTGCACCTGCTCTTTGTTTTAAAGCACAGACTGTCGCTTTCCACACTTTTGATCTCTTTCTTTTGCTGTTCAGTTTCCCCACCCATTGTCCCTTTCTCACCTTGACGGCCCTGCTTCCCATCTGGATGATACAGATTCACATTTTTTCCAGGCTCATTCCACAATTCTAAAGTCTCACGTGTGACTGTGTGTGTGTTGGGGGGGGGGGGTTGCGTCAATTTCATTCGGTTTACAAATAAAAGTGCAATTTTTTGCTGATTCTTTCCTTACCCATCATGTCCCCCACTTCCACCCCCACCCCATTTTAAAAAGTAACCCACTTGGGGTTGAAAGGGAGAGCAAAGATAAAGAGGAGAGATTGCAGCTTCGATTGCAGGCATTTAGCAAGGTGTAAAAAGACCTCGCTTATTTTAGGCGTGGAAAGAACTTGTGGGATTTTTTAAAATATTACACTCCTTAAGTACATTCACCTCCCTTCTATGTCTGGATCTTAAAGATCACATCCCATTCAGAGAAAGCTGAGGGCTTGCGTTGTTTATTTGATTTGTAATATGAGGACACGTTCTCACCTGCACAACTTTACATCATACCTTTGAAGTTACTGCAACGGCAAAGCACATGCGTATGTATAATCTAGATAAGGATTACATATGTAGAACGGACAGCTCAAAATTCTCAGCCTTCTATTGATGGCCGCTATGGATTTTCGCTGTTTAATTATCTAAGAGGTGTGTGGGGGGGGGGGGGGGGGGGTTGTTTTTGTTTCTTAAATTCATGAGGTATTTAGAACACAGGATGAAGGTATATTTCTGATCACCAGCTTTTAAACAGTGCAATCAAGGACTGTAGCCAGGAGGTCGGGGCTGGAATAAAACCGGAAAATCAGAATTGAAATCTTTTTGATGTTTCAAAGTCTCTTTGAATGGCTTTGATACACTCAATAGCAAATTTACTCTGCTATTATCACTAATAAGCAGAAATAAGTAATATCTCTCAAAGACTTCTTATGGCTTAATGTGTCCTTTAAAATAAAGTTTTTAACACCATGTAATGCTTCTCTGTATATCCTACCTCTCTGACACACACACAGCAAAGTTCTTAAACAATTAAGCATTTATACTTGTAACCACATTAGGGATATCTACTTTTTTTCCTTCTGATTTCTTTTGGGCGGGTAGGGGAGAAGAAAATTATTTTGACTAGCTACCTGGTTCTCTCTCTCTCGCTCTCTCTCTCTCTCTGCGACCAGAACCCTAAACAAAATCAAACGACTCTTCGGGGAGGTTTATTATTGGGCTTTTAAAGAAATGGAAAAGAAATCATCTTAACGCGTTTGAGTAATTCGCTTGACAGGAGGAAATACGGTTTATGGCAGCAGAGAGAATTGCTTAAAATAAGTTACTCCACGAAAACAAACCGGATGAGCCCCCTAATCCTTCTGCACTAGGTTACTTGTTAATTTCAAGGCAGCAGGAAAGCAATCGAAACAGTGACAAGTGTTTAAAGCTCAATGTAACGGCTACTGCCTGAAAAAGTCCCTCCTTCACTTGATCTCTCTTTCATTTTCAGGTAGATTTTAAAATGAAACAACTTTGCAGCTCGCTCCTTGCTAGCCCGCCCGGGTATGCTTTTTGGCTGTACTCCGTGCGGGCTATGCAGAGTACTCCCCACCCAAGGAAGAGGTTGAGATCCAGCAAAGACCTTGAGTCGTCCCATCTCCTCCCAATATTCTTTTGGAGCGGGCTGAAGGCGTGGCGTCTAACACCCCTGCAGCCTCTGTGTAATGATTTTATTGCAAGAGGCAGACAGTTGTGGGGGAACAGGTTTGACAAGGAGCAGCATTTCCCCCCTCTAGGGAATATCTTTTTTTGGTCTCCTTTTGACATCAAAGTCGGTAATCGGTTCATTTCGGTGTCAGAACGATTATTTAATATGTTTATCTCCACGAGTAAAATAGCTGCACACCTGCAGACGGAGAAGCCAGTTGAAGGGATAATTTGGCTGAGTCAAGGGCGGGGAAATGTGCTGGCGAGGTGAAGAGAGACATGGAAATCGGTGACAGAGAACAAGAGAGGAAAGACCGATCTTAAAGCGTTCACCTCTGTAGCTTTTCTACGTGATTTGGTGCATCAAGACATCAAGGGGGTGTTATTTTGCCCAGAATATTTTGCCCAGGCTCATTTCTGTTGGGGGAGGGGACTTACCCCAGTATCCTTCCCTTTAAAACCTCCCCACAGAGCTTCACTTCCCAACACGTTAGGGTGGGAAAAGTGGACAAGATCTTGACCCTCGGGACAGATTTGCCCTGCTCAGCCTAATCCACCCTACCAGGAAAGGAGTCAGTGGCTAAAGCCTCCATACCTATCTACTGCGGGGGCGGGGGGCTCTGCAAAAATACCCTGGTGTGCTCAGTTCTGTAGGTTGGGGGGGCGGGTTCTGCCCTCCTCTCCCCCCGTCTCCCCTTTTTTCTCCAAAGTCTGGTGGGGAGAAGGCAGCAGCAGATTGGGCCCAGCTCTGTCTCCGACCACTGTAAAACTAATCTGGGTAGATGTTAAAGGACACTGAGCTATGAGTGTTATCACAGAGCCTGACAGCAACTGTCAGCTGGGGTTAAATCAGCGAAGGAACCCACCAGGCTCCCAGCTCCTGCCTCTCCTTCTCAGAGCCACGCTGGGGTCCTTTCACTGGGGCTTTCCCTGAGTGTCCCAAAGCACCGTGCCCCTGATTGCAGCCCTAGTCAAGCCAGTTCCCTAATTGTCCTGCTTTGTAAGCGTGCTTTGTCATGCTAAACAAGCGTGGTCCAGCCATTCTAACCTCCCCTTTCAAACCCTTTCTCCTCTGTTCTTTTGTCTCCCTCCGCCCGATCTCCCATTTATTTATCTATCTATTATTTATATGCTTACCCTTCCATTGAGGCCCCATGTATGTTAATTGTGTTATGCCATTTAATTCTAACTCCGGTCTCAAAAGAGCACTTCATGAGAAAAGCATCTACAACACGGATCGCTTTGCCATTCAGCTCAAACCAGATGGACAACTGCGACTTTTTTTTTTCCAAAATGAAAATCCCTCCCTAACAAAGGGGACCTGATGAATAGCCCCCCAAACATTGCTAATTGCTCAGGACAATATGCTAATCCGCTGTTTTCGGCTTCGGCAGGCTGCTTATATTGGGTGGTAAAAGTTACATTGAACGCTGCTGAGGGAGAAAAAGAACTGACCGCTTACGAAGGCGGATGCCACACACGGTCGCCGAGAGAGGGAAAGGGAGACAGACCAAAAAAAGATGTTGAGACGTTTAAAGGGGCCGGGCATTTGGCGAAGCAAGTGACTCGCATCAAAGCATAACTCCGAGCTGCTCATAGCTACCTGTGCAGGCCAGTCCCCTTCCCCGACAGGCCAGCCAACCACATGGGTTTTGTCCGCCAAAACTTTCTCCTGAAGGAGGCTATTAAAAATACGAGGCGCCGTGGATCCGAAATAGAGACATTGTTGCCCGGAAACAAGAGGCAATGCCAAGGAGCCTGGTTTTGAAACCTTGGGGAAAGTCCTGATAAATCAGCTAAGTTAGACTTGGCTATGAACTGATATCTCCAATAGATCAGGTACTCCAACCTCTCCTGAAAGCAGATGAGACACACGCCGTCCTCTCCCGTGTATTACTGAGTCAATTTGTTTCACTTTTAGCAAATAATTGAACATAAGAAGTGGTTATTAAAATCTGTGTAGGGATAAACCAGTCAAAGTGAAACCGCAGCAAAAGGCTTCTTAGTTACCAGTGAAGATGAGATTAAAAATTATGTATACCTATAATCTCTAAATGCCCCGATCCTGCCAAAACGCAGGTGAGTAATATTACTCAAGTGAGTAGTCCCACTGAATTCACGTAGGGACCCTCACCCGTATAGCGTTACTCACCTACCTACGTTTTTTCCCCCAGGATCGGCCCCTAAAATGCTTTCCTGGCCAGAAGCATCTGAGCTAGTCCCATTCGACTCAGTCTTTTAAGCTTTGCTTTCGTGCTTTTAGGAGGAAGTTTGTCAAAATTGGGATTTTATTCAGACCACATGGTTTGCTTGTTTAATGACAGATTGTCTTTATTCAAAATGTCTTTGTTCAACAAATGAACAGGTTAACGAGGTAAAATCCTTCTGGATACATTTTTCAAAGACATGGTTGAAACATATTGAAATTACCATCTTTTTTAAAGTCTTATTCTTATTTGTTTATTTAGTTATTTTTACAATTCTACTGCCTGACTTCATACCTGACGCTCTGTCTAAAATGAACTTAGGTCTAGTTGCACTGGATCACACAAATTGAAAGACTATCTGTTTTAAATTAAGCAAACACTATCATATCATGTTGTAAAGAGAAACGTTTCCCTTTTCTGTAACTTTTAAGAGCCTTTTTGACATGAAAAGCAATTTTTACCTATTAGTGCTTGATGGCAAAATATATATATATATATAATATAACACAGCTAATCTTGTCTTTTAATGTGCAAAAGGAAATAATAATAATATTAATAAATACCAGGACTTCAGAAATTCAAGTCCAAATAACAGCAGATAATATAGAACTCATATACATTAATATAATAAATAAAACTCAAAACCGCCTAGCCTTTAGTCCAAAAGGGCAGGTCAAGATTTAACACATTTACAGTTCTTACAGGTTTCTGCACCTAGCTGAGCCTCCAGTTCCAGTTTCCCCAGGCTGAGAGAGAAATCTTTGTTTGTTTAATTTGACTAGAGAGTCTCTGAGTTCCAAGAGAAGTCTTTCTGTCTTTCCCCAGGTGCCATCAGATACACTGGCATCATTCTCCCATGCAGGTGGCTTTTTGCTTCTGCAGTTTCTATGTACATGCCCATGAGTGAACTCAAGTTCTGACTGCAAACCAAGTCTCGCTTGCGGGTATGTGGGTGTGTTACATGGCAGTCGCATGTGCTGAAGAATAGGGGTCTATTCCAGTCTTGGTCATGCCTGGGAATAATATGTAGGCAACTGGAGGTTGCAAACTGGAAGCCGACCAAGCTGTACAGTTACAGGGCACCACATACCCAGGGTTAGTTGGCGAAGGGTGAGTATGGGTGTGCTGGCTGGGACAGCTCAAGCTGCCGAACGCCCCGCTCTGGTATCCCAAGGTGGAGGCGTAGGGCAGGGTGCTGGTGGCTAAGGTGTGGGGCACCTCGGTCATCTTCTGGATAGCGCTGGAGCTGAACTGGCTGGGGTCAAGTAAGGAGTAGGGTGCGGAGGTGGGAGGCAGGAAAGCCCTAGCCTTCTCCGGGGAGCTCAGCAGAGCGTCCGTGGCTCCCACAGGCAGCCCGGCCGCCTTTAGCGGGTCCGTGTCGCCCAGGTAAGGCAAAGGGAAGACATACCTGTCCTTCTTGAGCAGGTTCTTGGGCTTGCGCCGGGGTCTGTACTTGTAGTCAGGATGCTCCTTCATGTGCTGCGCCCGGAGCCTTTTGGCCTCGTCGATGTAGGGTCGTTTCTCAGCCTCCGACAGCAGCTTCCACTCCGCGCCCAGCCGCTTGCTAATCTCCGAGTTGTGCATTTTAGGGTTCTCCTGGGCCATCTTCCGCCTCTGGCCCCGGGACCACACCATGAAGGCGTTCATGGGTCTCTTGATGTGATCGGTCGGCTTGGACATGGTGCTGTGGGGTGGGGGTCGCTCTGAGGAGTCACAGCGGGGCTGGGCTCACCTAGCCGACTCGCCTGCCTTGCCACCCAAAAAGAACCCCAAAACTCTCAGCTGATCATACCAGTTCTCCGGCAAATCCACCACAGGCAGTTACGGGGAGGGGAAAGGTGTCAACGGAGGAAGAGGGGGGTAAGAAGACAAGAAGGAGAAAAGAAGTGAAAAAAGAAATCCAGGAGTGTCTCGGGTCGGAGTGATCAGTCTCTCAAGTGTTTGTGTGCGGGAGAGAGAGAGGGAGGGCTGGCTTTTGTGATGAGATGCTGCTGCCGAAGGTGTCTAGCCCTGCAAAGCACCTGGCTGGGAATGAGGAACAGCCGAGGACCAGGAGCCAAAAGCGGTGAAGTTCAAAGGCTAGCCTGCTCCGGACTGCACGCAATCTGACATAATCGCAGGGCGTTCACTCCCTAACCTGAGCGCCCAATCAGCTTGGAGAGAAGAATACCTTAAAAAGAGACAGTCTGAGAGTGAAGAGAAAGGGGGGCAGGCACTAAATACACGGGATTAAAGGGAATGCTTTTGTTAGACGTTGTGCTAATAGCACCAAATGAAACTCCGCACGCCTCCTCGCTAGAGTTCCGGGCTGCTGGGGAGAAATGGGATGTATTGTACCAGCCACACAAGAAACAAAAAATAGCCGTGTGTGAGTTTGTAAATCGGGCACCACAAGTCAAATGCAAGGCAGCATTTCCCCTTCCTCGCCAACCTCGGGGACAAACACAATCCCAGGGCGCAGCTAGCAGCATTTCTTTCGAAAAATTAAAACCGACAACTAGATACAGTATATATTATTATGGCTGTTATAAAATACTTGCAAAATACAGGTACATCTATGCATTCACATTCTAAGTCTAACGGCAAAGCATGCCAATCTAACTCCTCTACCTATACATACTGTACCTATATACATCATGTATCGGTCCCGTGCATACCTGTTCAATATTCATTAGAGGAAGTAAGACAAATGGCAAAAGGGGGTTGATATAAAAGATAAACTAGTGTTTGATTATGGGGATAACAGTTAACCTTACACCAGCAGTTTAACAAGGCTCTTCTTTCTTTCTTTCTTAAGCCTCCAGATTTATTTTAAATTGGAAAAATGAAGTCCACTAGTTGGATGAATTAGATGGATTGGCGCCGGGATTGGCCCGGTGTCTGGGATAATAACACTTGGTACCTTGCTTTTGTGCTGCTTGGAGAATGGTGTGTTTCTATTCTCTGGTGGTTTGCGTTTTTTTAAAAAAATAGGTTATAATTCTTCGGGTAAGGAACACTAAATAACCCTAGGAATCAACCTGCATGCCTGTTTTCTTTGAATAATTGCCTGCCTAATGTGAAATGCCCTTGGGGGAAATATTTATTAAATGGAAACAATTGTCCCGAGTCCCTGTAGAGACTGGGTTTGTTAAAGGGTTATTGGCAACTGCACCTGCCAGGTTTAAAAGACTCGTCTAAAATAACGCTTAAGCACCTTCAGTTGTTCCTATATGCAGCTTTAATAATCTATTTAAAATAGAATCTGGAGGGGAGAACTCTACCAATCGGACAGCTGTAAATATTTGCTAGTTATCTTTCTCTCTCTTTTAATCGACCCTTCCAGACTGGATAGTCTACGTTCAGTTAAATTCACCAAAAAATCTCTCCACCTCTCAGTGCAGACCTTTAGAACCTCGTTAAAGCAGGGGACATGGAAACACGTCAATATATAACTTAGCTGCAAAGTCTTTAGCCTTTATTTTCACAACAGCCCCCAATACAAATTATAACAACTCAAATCCATCTGCCGATACATGTACTGGGTGCGTATATAGACTGGAGATAGCTGCGAAGATCGGAGTCTTTAGGGGGTCTCCCCCCCGTTTTCACTGAAATTATAGCCCAGTTCCCTGGTTTCTGCTTTTCCCACACTTGGAGTCTCCAATAAATTAGTTCAATTCAATGTCAGTGCTAAAGCGATGCGGGGAATGATTTAAAGTCCATTCACCTGTACGGGTTTGCCCGGCGCCCGAGGCGTCACCTGCTACTTAGACTGTTCTTGTGCATTTAGCAAGATCTGAACAGATTTTTCGTTATACACAGAATCTATGCGTTGTGCATTTCTCAGGACTCAGAGATTTTTTTTGCTACGAAGCCACGCTGCAAATTAACACCTATTTGGAACGGAATAGGCAGTAGCTGGGACACATTTGTAACACACCACTAATTTTACAGTACAATACATTCCCCCCTAGCCTAGGGCACTCAACATTTGCTCCCCAGTGTATATTTAGAGGCGACATCTGAGCAGCTAGTTCATGCATATTAAAAAAGGAGTATTTTGAATGCACTCAGGAGTATGTATTGGTATTTCTACTTCTAATTGCCTCCCTCCACACACCGTCAGCCAAGGGGAATCCTGTAGGTTGTGATTCAAAAGGAAATGGCCCATTTCTTATCCTTTTTTTCTTTTGTAACCTTTTGCCCCCTGATTTATATATATATATGTGTGTGTGTTTCCAATCTCTGGCGCTGAGTGATTCCTGAAGTTTCTGAACTTAAGCCCTTAACTCCTCTGCTTTTCATCCTGCACAAATACGCAGTCATCCAGCCGACTAATCTCAGGCACTGAGAGAGTCGTTTTCTTGTTAATCAGCATAAGGACTATAACTAAATATAGTGAATTCAGGCCTCCCACCACACCCCCCAAGGATGGACCAGTTAATACCACAGCTAATGTTTGCTGCTTTGACTGGGGTTCTGGGTGGATTAGGGGTGTGTGTGTGCGCGTGTGTGTGCAAAACCTGTTTTCCTCTAGTGATAACGCACTGAGCTGCTGCAAAGAAATGCTCAGAGACGCTTCGTGTCATCAAATGCATGGAGCCCTTCACCCTGTAGGTTGTGCTCTGCCTCAGCCAGTAACAACAGGCACCGAACCTCTCCCAGCCGACGCCTTGTGCAAAGAAGGAAAGGGGGGAGGGGGCAGCACATTTCTTTGCTCTTCCTTGAAGCCCCGGTTTCCCATCAAGGAACTGAGACGGGCCTCAAGGAAGCAACTGGTCCTGCCAACTCAGCGGGTTGCATTGCAGGAGGGTGGGAAGGAGGGTATCGCCTGCTCGCATTGCAACCCCTTCTCCTCTCTTGTCCCTTGCAGAATCCCACGCGAGTTGCTGGAGAAGTGACTCCGGGGGGCGGGGGGGATAAGGTGCCTGCCTCGCTCCCCCCGCGTCTGGAAAAACGCCAGTCGAGGGGACACAGACAGGGACAGAGCAACGCCCCAGGATAGTTCGCTGGCAGCTTTAGCGTCTGCGCTCCGCAGCCCCTTTTAATTGGGTTCCACCGGCCCGTATAGCGACAGCAGCAGGCGGGGGCTGAGACGGGCTCCCCTGGACACGGCTGATCAATGGCTTTTCAGCAACGTGGCCACCCTGGTTCCCAGGGATTTCCTGCCGCGGGTTCCAGATAAATACAGGCCGGCATTGGGTAGGGTAGCCAGCGGGGCTGCTCCCACGCGCGTCTCTCTCGGGCTGGGCTCTGCAGGCCAAGCTGGGGAGGCGCACAGGGCAGAGCTCACTGCCCGCTCCCACCAGCAGGGGTGCGGGGATACTGGTGTGTCACCCACCAGGTAAAGTCTAGGAGTTCAGCGCGCCTGGCTTGGCACAGGCAGCCCCAGGAGGCGAACCCCCCGCCCCGTAAAGGGACTTGGGGACAGCCAGGGGATCCTCTTTGTTTACTGGCCTATCTCCCTTGCCCCTTCCTTTGGGGAGGCACAATTCCTGGTAGGCATGTCAGCGGTGTGTGGGGGGGGGGGGGCGCTTTCCGTGGGACCCTCCCTGCGGGAGAAGGCGATCAGGACTAGCTGAGGACTTGCGAATGACTCTACAGGTGCAGCCCCGCTGGCTGGCTAGTTTGAGGGAGTTCTCCCCGCAGCCCAGCCCGGTGCGCCAGGCACCAGCCCTTTCTGGGCAGGCAAAATACACCATTCCTGGACCCCTTTAGCTTCACCGCGGGGAGAAAATATTTCCCTGGGTGGGTGGGCTATTTGCCTCTCTTCTCCAGGAAGCCGCTGCTGCGGCAATTCCTCGCTAAAGGGACAGTCTCATTGCTGGGGACAGATGTGAGAGAGAAGGAAAGATAATGTTAATCCTGGCTGGGGAAATGTGTCCTTGTATTAGAGCCCCCGCTTTCCATACCACTCCTTTCTCAAACAAAACTATGTTACAATCCAAACCCCTTCTTTGTTTTCATGGCTTATGCTCCGATTCTCCAGATATCTATAGATCTATACGGATCGTTTGTCATTGCCCGTGAAGATGAAACAAGAGAAACTTGGCCCCCTTTTCAAGCAGGCAGATAGCAAGACAAATCGTTTGGAAATTAGGTATGATTTGCAAGCCCTGTCTGCTACTGAAGTGTCTTGCGAATCAGTTCATGTTTGTTTGGAATATTGATGATAGAAAATACCCTTCTGTACTTTGATTGGCTGACACTTCTGCATTAATACACCCTATATATATATGTTCTTCTGTCACATAGTTGTAGTATAGTGTGTGTATATATATATATATGACTTTCCCGCCATTTCCCGCTATTTTTGTTGTTACATTGTATATGCCTCCATTTAAAAAAGAGAGAGTTAATCTGAATTGCCAATACGTCCACTCCTACAGTTAAAAACTCCTATTTCTCATGTATGTGATCTGCTCTGGCAGGATACCTGTTGCAAAAAAAAAAAAAAAAAAAAAAAATGTCCCCCGGCTTTTAAAAACTTTGTTTCCCTACTATGCTACTAGTTATGAACGTCACCAAGGACAAGGATACCCGATTGCTCTGAAATCCGTTTCCCTTTGCCAGGTTGTTGAGACACGAAAACTAACAGTGTAATTATTATTCCTGAATGACACCTTGCTAATATAGAAAGATAAGCGTAAAATGATACGGAAGCATTACAATTCTATTCTCGGAGATAGCTCATTTGGAATAATTTTAAACTAGATTAGAACATTTAGCCTGCAACCTAACATCAGCCATAACTAGAACTGTAATTTAAAAAAAACCAAAACAAACACATTTTCTTCATAGGAATTACAATCAGGGTGACACTATTGTAACTCACAAAAGTAACTGACAAAGAGCACAGAATATACATTCAAGACCATTTTGAATGAACTGGTTCTCTCTGTTTTCTCTCAGATACTGATGTCCAGCGAGCCAGCACAGCAGGTGTTGAACTTGAAGGTGTCCCTCTTCCAAACTTTTAGTTGCTGGAAATTTGTAGTTCCTGAAGAAAATGGATTTAAAAAATATAGTTCTACTTAGATCTCATTTTAGGTTGCAGACTAAATGCTGGAAATAATATAGATATGCTGGAACTTAGTAGATCTATATCTATCTACCTTCATAGCTATATTTATATTTTATTACATTTTATGCACTAAAACCCAAGGATTTTAATTGAATGGTGTTAAAATAGTGTGCAGATTTTCGATAGACTTTCAGTCCCTTGGTGCTTTTCACAGCTATTTAAAACGATGATTTTTTCTGATGCTCTGCATGCTTTCAGCTTTCCTTCCCTATGTCAGAATTGCCTTGCTAGATTTCCACTGGAGGCAATGATCTTAAAATATATGTGATCAACCCAGTGTAATAGGCTGAGTATTGGGTGATACATTTTTTTCCATTTGGTTATTATATATTATATATTCCATTTGGTTATTATATATATATATATATATGTGTGTGTGTGTGTGTGTGTGTGTGTGTGTGTGTGTGTGTATACACACACACACACACACAGATACAAAAACTATATACACACACATATAATAAATACATAGTGTGGGGAATGTAATACACACTGAACAGTGGTGTATAGTACACACACACATATATAGTTGCACTGTACTTCCTTGCTCAACTATATAGCTAGATCGCTATGCAAAGAAAAACATATATATACCTACAGAGAGAGAGAGAGAGAGAGAGAGAGAGAGAAACATGAAGCCTCTAATGTGTGTAAGCTCGAAAGCCTATCTCTTTCACCAAGAGAAGCTGGTCCAATAAAAGCTCACCGACCTTCTCTCTCTAATATATACAAATACACTAACAAAAGTTAGGTTTAAATAGAATTATGTCAATATAGATTTAATGGAGCAAGAAACTATACTACAACTATGTGACAGAAGAATATAGGCATTGCCAGACTGAAGCAGACCTGAGATCCTTCTAGTTCTGTATCCTGTCTCTGACCGTGGCCCCTACCAGCTGCTTCTCAGAATGGTGCAAAACCCCCTGTAGTGGGCAGCTCTGGGGTAATCTGCTTCCAGAGAAAGATTCTATCTAACCCCCATTAGTTAGAGGTGGCTCATGCCCTGAGTTGGAGAACTTGAACAGCCTTCCAAGGGGAGCAGTGGGGGCAAAAAATCTAACTGGCTTCAAGACTGAGTTTGATCAGTTTATGGAGGGGATGGTATGATGGGACTGCCTATGATGGCATGCAGCTGATCTGCGACTGCTAGCAGCAACTATCTCCAACGGCCAGTGATGGGGCACTAGATGGGGAGGGCTCTGAGTTACTAAAGAGAATTCTTTCCCAGGTGTCTGGCTGCTGGGTCTTGCCCACATGCTCAGAGTGCAAGTGACCACCATATCTGGGGTCGGGAAGGAATTTTCCCCCGGTCAGATTGGCAGAGACCCTGGGTTTTGTTTCTTGTTTTTTGCCTTCCTCTGCAGCATGGGCCATGGGTCACTTGCAGGTTTAAACTAGTGTAAATGGTGTATTCTTTGTAAGGCTACGTCTTCACTACAGGGGGGGGGTCGATTTAAGATACGCAAATTCAGCTATGCGAATAGCGTAGCTGAATTCGATGTATTGCAGCCGACTTACCCCGCTGTAAGGACGGTGGCAAAATCGACCTCCGCGGCTTCCCGTCGACGGCGCTTACTCCCACCTCCGCTGGTGGAGTAAGAGCGTCGATTCGGGGATCGATTGTCGCGTCCCGACGAGACGTGATAATTCGATCCCCGAGAGGTCGATTTCTACCCGTCGATTCAGGCGGGTAGTGTAGACCTAGCCTAACTTAAACCATGATTAGAGGATTTCAGTAACTCAACCAGAGGTTAGGGGTCTATTGCAGGAGTGGGTGGGTGAGGTTCTGTGGCCGGCAATGTGCAGGATGTCAGACTAAATTATCACGATAGTCCCTTCTGGCCTTAGAGTCTAAGGGGTAGTCTACACTATGAGGTTAGGTCGAATTTAGCTGCGTTAGGTTGATTTTATAAGCAATGCGGCTACACAACTGTGGCGACGAAAGAGGAAAGGAGACAGAACGCCTGGTCTGTGGTAGCCAAAAAGCCAAAAAGCCTCCCAGGGAATTTTCCCTGGGGTTTTTATTCTTTCTACTTCCCTGCTTACAACACTTCTAAGTGGTTAAATTCTTGCGCATAGGAGGAGTGTACAGTGTACAACAACATAAGATAACAAACCCATATCTTGTGCACGTGAAAGCAAGCTGCGAGGGTGATGATCAAGTCAGCCAATAAGTTTCCTAATCACAGACGCTGGGGTGAAGGCCACTCCTGCCTCGTAGCCATGGGCACAGTGTGCCGCACCCGTGGGCTGACGATTCGGGAGCTATGCGTCCCTACATCCCCCCCTTTTCTAATTTATATGCGGTGTTTAGACGGAGCACCCTCGCAGGGTTGCATGCACAATGCCACCAGACTGGGTATACACTGAACAAAGCAGCAAAGTGAAACGTCAAGGACCAAGACCAAGACTCCATACTGTAAGAGGGTTTTTATCCACCCTGAGGGTAGCCATGACCAAATGTAATCCCACCAAGAAGGGGAAACGTCCTGGCGGACGGCTTGAGCATAACGCTTCAGCATATCAATCTGCTGTTGTATGCGGTTACCATTATCAGTAAGATTGAAACAACACATTTCTTTTACAGTCTCACACCCCAGATGTTGCTGCAGCCACTGTTCCATCTGGGATTCGCCTTGGCCGCCAGGGGCCAACAAAAAACCTCCCAATACACACAAAATAAGGAGTGAATTAGCATTAAGGCAAGCCAACAATGTCACAAAGTAATTTTCCGCGGTAGGTTCCAGCTGCTGCTGCGCTCGCAACTGCTCGGCCTGCAATGAGAGGGCTTTAACCTGTCCCCAGGTCATGCGCTGCGGGGGCTCCCATGGGGGACGTTGGCGAGGACGCTCGGGATCCTGTAGATGTAGGTTGAACTGCGGAATGGGGTTCGACAGTCCCTGGTGCCAGGCCATCGCCGTGCCACGGGCGGACATTACGTGCCGGGACCCACAACGGACCTGTAGGAAGAGAAACGGCAGCATGCCCCCGTCCCCACGTTATAAGGGGCGCTGGGCCATGCCACTGAGGATCCGGGGCCTTGCGATATTTGACAAGGGGGCGGGGCAAGGCCTGGTGGCTGCGGAAATGACCTTCTGCCGCAGAGTAATTATCAGTCAAATTCAAATGATTCAGGGTAAAGAGCACTGCAGCCAGCCATTCCTGGCGGGGAGGAAGGTCTACTGGAATCCCCCCTTTTTGTTTTTGGCGGGCCAGGGCCTGTTTGAGCGCATGGTTGGCCCGTTCCACAATGGCCTGGCCTGTGGGGTTATACGGGATACCAAACGTGTGGACAACGTCCCACATGGTACAGAAGGAGGCAAAGGCCGAGCTACAGTAGGCGGGGCCGTTGTCGG
Organism: Terrapene triunguis; assembly: GCF_002925995.2. Classification (NCBI taxonomy): domain Eukaryota; kingdom Metazoa; phylum Chordata; order Testudines; family Emydidae; genus Terrapene; species Terrapene triunguis. Next base: position 1,420,719 of record NW_020665188.1, on the reverse strand, counting down.
TCTTAAGATGGGACGGGTGACCCATGATTGCCATGGCGCGAATCATGTGATTAATAACATGACGAGAGGCCTCACCCTTCTGGGGGGTGACCCACACATAATGGGAAAAGGTATCTACACACACGTGAAGATACTGCCAGGGGGCAAAAGGAGGAAAGTGTGTAACATCCATTTGCCAAAGCTGATTGGCCGAAGTGCCGCGAGGGTTAACCCCCACCTCGGGCTATTGGAGAGAGAAGCGCAAAGGTCACACTGGCGAACAATGGCCTGAGCCTGATGCAATGGGAAAGTGAACTGCTTGGCAAGGGCCTTGGCGGACTGATGGAAAAAGGCGTGGCTTTCGATTGGGGAGAAAAAAATCGAGGCCACCAATTTGACCGCCTGGTCGGCCACCGCGTTACCTTCTGTCAATAGGCCCGGTAGTGTGGTGTGACTGCAAATATGTGCCACAAACAGTGGGCTAGAGTGGGAGGAAAGGAGCTGTTGCAGGGTGAGAAAAAGGGCCAACAGATTGTCATCACAGGAGGGCGACACATAGGAACCTGGAAGAGACTTAAGAACATTAGTAACATAAAGACTTTCAGTAATAAGATTAAAAGGGTCATCCTGGAAGCATCGGCAGGCCAGGATGACAGCGGCCAGCTCTGCACGCTGGGGAGAACACTGAGGTAGGGTAAAGCGGACTTGCCAAGTGCCCTGCTCCTGCCAGCTGACCGCACCTCGCGTTGGGCCGCCGTCCGTAAAGAGGGTAAGTGCATCCTCAATGGGGACGGTGGACAAAGACGATCGGAGGTTGAGGCAACGTTGTTGCAAGAGCGAGAGACGGGGGTCAGGGGGAATGTGATATTTAATTTCCCCGACATAGTCGGCAAGAGACAACTGGAGGGTGGCACTGCAAGAGACAGCGCGTTCCCAGTCTTTAGCCGGGATGGGGACAATAATGGCAGCGGGGTCGCAACCCAAGAGGGTGCGGGACTGTTCCCGCACTTTAAAAATCAGCTCGGCGGCCTGTTGAGGGAATGTCTGAATAGTATGCGGAGGGAGGTGGGTCAAATAAATCCATTCAATTAGACGGAGACGCGCTGCCGCCCCCTCCTGGGCGAGGACAGCTGTCGGTTGTGAAAGTGTGGGAAGCAAAATGGCAAAAAGGGGCTGTTCCCTATCTCGGCGGTCGACCCACACTTGGGCCAGGGTCCGGTTAATGAGGGCGACCGCCTGGCGCTGTTCCTGGGAAACGGAAATGATATCCCCGGGGAGGCGGCCCTGCCGAAGGCCAGAAAAAAGAGGGGATAGCATGGAGGTAGTCAGAGGGCAAAAAGGGCGAATCCAATTGAGGGACCCTAATAACTGTTGGAGCTGTACGAACGTAAGAGGGTCGGGCAACACCAGCTCAGGACAAACTGGGCGGGCATATGACTGGAGCATACGGTGACCGAGATACAAAAAGGGTGGCTGGCGCTGGACCTTGTCCGGCGCAATAACTAAACCAAACATTGCAAGCTGGTGGCGCAGTTTGTCCAGCCAGTTATCAGGAAGTATGGGGTGAGCCACCAGAATATCATCCATATAGTGATAGATTAAAGCATCTGGGTGTGCTGCGCAAAACGGCCGTAAGGCTTGCGCAACAAAATGCTGACACAAGGTGGGGCTGTTCAACATGCCCTGAGGGAGCACATTCCACTGATAGCGTGGAGTGGGCTGGGAATAATTTAAGACCGGAACGGTAAAGGCAAAACGCGCCCGGTGCTCAGGGTGCAGGGGGATGGTAAAAAAACAATCTTTTAAATCTATTACAAATAACCGGTAATCACAGGGGATAAGGTTGGGATTGGGGGTACCACACTGCAGGGGACCCATAGGCTGTATAATTTTGTTAATGGCGCGAAGATCCTGCAGGAGGCGCCACTTGCCAGATTTCTTTTTAATTACAAACACGGGGGTATTAAAGGGGCTAGTGGACTCCTCCAAATGCCCTGCCCGTAGCTGGTCACTGACCAAGTGCTGGAGGGCCTCCAGCTTTTCCAGAGGAAGCGGACACTGCGCAACCCATACAGGCTCGTCAGTAAGCCAACAGAGGGGGAGGGCCGTACGTCTAATCATCAATATGGATGGTGGCAGTGAACTGTGTTAATAAATCACGGCCCCACAGGTTAAGGTGGACGGGGAGAATGATAGGCCGGATACGGGCGCGGCGGGTGCCCTGGGGCGCCCTAACCTCCAACCATCGGGCACTCCGTTGCGAGTCCTGCGCCCCGCCCACACCCCAAACAGCCGGAGCCTGCTCCGTGGGCCAATGGGCGGGCCACTGCGCGGCGGCGATGACGGTGATGTCTGCCCCAGAGTCGATAACACCCTCGAACGGCTGATCGTTGAGGCAATAAATGCGTTTGGGTTGGGGTGATCCAATATCTTTAACAACCGCTGCCACTTGCGGGTGAACAGTGCGCTGGCCGGTGGACCCGAAGCCTCCAGTTCGGGGAACGTTTCTTCCCCCTGCCGGAAGGGAGTAGGGCACAAATATGAGTTGCGCCCAGGCATCTCCCTGAAACAGCTGTTTCGGGAGATGACTCCACAGTTGAACATGGATAATTCCACCATAGTCCGAATCCACCACCCCAGGCACCACAAACAGGCCCTGCTTGCTGGCGGACGAGCGGGGTAGGACAAGGCCCACCATGCCCTCCGGCAGCGGGCCCTGGATCTGGGACGGCATGAGGAGGACCTCCCCGGGAAGAATTATATCCATATTTTCCTGATTAACAAGGTCAATCCCCGCACTGCCCCTTGTGGCGGCGGGGACGTCGTGCACGGAGAGGAGCGCGGCTTTGGGCCTCGGGCTGGTCGCAGGCCCGACTACTAGTTTCCCGGGGGGTTGTCTTGGCTGGCAGTTAAAGCCCGGTTGTCACCCCCGGCTGAGCGACACTGCGCAGCCCAATGGTAGCCCTTTTTGCATTTTGGACACAGCGTGCGGGGCCTCTGGTCTGTTCGGGGTTTGTTTTTACACGCCCCCCCCCCCCCAGGGGCCCGGCACTCCCGCCGAAAATGCCCGGGCTTTTGGCAGTTAAAGCAGTTCCCCTGAGGCTTCTGCCCCTTGTGCAGGGCAGCTGCCAGTAGGGCCATTTGATGGGTTTGGGTGCCTACGTCCGCACACGCCTGCAGCAATTCTGCCAGGGTATACCCCGGGCGCCCGACCACTGCCTGCATGGCACGGCGGCAATCTGCATTGGCATTTTCGTAAGCCAATTTTTGCATTAGTTCAGTCTGGGCCTCCGGGTTATCAATCTGCCTCTGGACTGCCTCTTGGAGGCGGTCAATAAACTGGTGGAACGGTTCGGCGGCACCTTGCCGAGTAACCGCGAAGGACTTAGAGGACTCGCCCGCAGCGGGGACCCTGCGAAACGCCCGACGGACACACTGGCCAATAATGGGATAAGCTGCCCGGGGCGTGCCCACCGCCTGCTTGGGGATGCCCGAAAACTGCCCCGCGCCATATAACTGCTCAGCGAGATAGACCCCCCCACCCTGTGCTGCCGCCGCAAGCGCCTCTCGCTGATACTCGCTATCCCACACAACATATTGCACGGGAGACAGCACCATGCGACACATGTCTTTCCAATCTTGGGGGAGCAAGTGATAACCGTTTGACACACCTTCCAAGATCCCCAGGGTGAAAGTGGACCGCACCCCGGTCTCACGAACCGCCTTGCGGAGCTCGCGCAGAACCGAGTAGGGGAGAGCCTCCCAGTCCACGATCTGCCCCCCATTTCCATCATCCCGCCAAGAGACGGGAAACGCCTCGAACCCACAGCTGGATTCCTCGTCGGTCAAGAGACCGGCCTCACGCACTCGCCGCACCGCCGCGGCGACAGCGCCCTCCTGCCTGACCGGTGGGCAGAGGTGCTGGACCGGGGCACGGGGTTCACTATACAAGGTGGTCCCAATCCATATCCAATCAAGAAGCCGTAACGACCCGCAGTCCGGATACCAGGGGCACTGGCGACCTATCTCCCTTAGAAGGTCCTCAATATGAGCGACCGAGACAACGACACATGATCGTTGCCGTATAATCTTTTGTAACTCCCTTGCGTGCTCCTTCTGAGCACTGGAAAGTCCCCCCCCCATACTCACAAATCAGGGGCGGCAAACGGCCGCGGGGGTGCACTCGGCGTATCCAGCCGGTGAGCAGGGAGTTATCACGTCGGGGTCACCAGATGTGGCGACGAAAGAGGAAAGGAGACAGAACGCCTGGTCTGTGGTAGCCAAAAAGCCAAAAAGCCTCCCAGGGAATTTTCCCTGGGGTTTTTATTCTTTCTACTTCCCTGCTTACAACACTTCTAAGTGGTTAAATTCTTGCGCATAGGAGGAGTGTACAGTGTACAACAACATAAGATAACAAACCCATATCTTGTGCACGTGAAAGCAAGCTGCAAGGGTGATGATCAAGTCAGCCAATAAGTTTCCTAATCACAGACGCTGGGGTGAAGGCTACTCCTGCCTCGTAGCCATGGGCACAGTGTGCCGCACCCGTGGGCTGACGATTCGGGAGCTATGCGTCCCTACACACAACCAATCCTGTTCCGTCGACCTAAAGGGTTCTTAAAATCTACTGCTGTACTCCTCCCCGATGAGGGGAGTAGCGCTAAAATCAGCCTTCTTGGGTCCAATGTGGGGTAGTGCAGATGTAGCATTGTGCAATTCGATGGTATTGGCCTCCGGGAGCTATCCCAGAGTGCTCCAATGCACAGGCGCCAACTTTTTTTGGCGCCGGTGGGTGCTCACACCCCCAGCCCCGGCCCTGCCCCGACTCCACCTCCTCTCTGGCCCATTGGGTGCCGGTGGGTGCTTGCGTCTCAGCCCTGACCCCAGCCCTGCCCCATCTCTGCCCCCTCCCTGCCCCTATTGGTCCCCTCCCCAAATCCCCGCCCCAGCCCCGCCTTCTCCCCCAAAAGTGCCACATTCCCCCTCCTCCCCGTTCGCTCCCAGGTTTGCCGTGCAAATCAGCTGTTTCACAGCAGCAAGTGCTGGGAGCTAGGGGGAGAAGCAGGACCCGGCGGCGTGGTCAGGGGAAGAGCAGAGGCAGAGCAGAGGTGGAGGTGAGCTGGGGCAGGGGGGCAGGTCGGGGAGCTGCCAGTGGGTGCTGAGCACCCACCAATTTTTCCCTGTGGGTGCTCCAGCCCCAGCGCATCCACAGAGTCGGTGCCTAGGCTCCAATGTGACCACTCTGGACAGCACTTTTAACTCTGATGCACTAGCCAGGTACACAGGAAAAGCCCCAGGAACTTTTGAATTTAATTTCCTGTTTGGTCAGCGTGGCGAGCTCAGCAGCACAGGTGACCATGCAGTCCCAGAATCGCAAATGAGCTCCAGCATGGAGTGAACGGGAAACACTGGATCTGATTTCTGTATGGGGAGAAGAATTTGTGCAGGCAGAACTCCGATCCAGCAGAAGAAATGCTAATATATATGCCAAAATCACACAGGGCATGGTGGCTTTCGGCGGGGCGCCTGCGGGAGGTCCGGCTGGTAACACGGATTCGGCGGCATGCCTGCAGGAGGTCCGCCAGTCTCGCGCCTTCGGCGTACCTGCCGCTGAATTGCTGCCGAAGCCGCGGGACCAGCGGACCTCCCCACGGCTTGCCGCCCCAGGCACGCGCTTGGTGCGCTGGTGCCTGGAGCCGCCCCTGGTGGAGAGAGGCTACACCAGGGACACACAGCAGTGCTGCGTGAAAGTTAAGGAGCTTAGGCAAGCCTACTACAAGACAAAGGAAGCAAACCGTCGCTCCAGGTCAGAGCCCCTGTAGCGGAGTGATGACCCCGCTCCAGCCCTGGAAGGGTAAAAGCAGCCCTGGAGAGGGCTGCAGCTGAGGCAGCTAGGCTGATTAGAAAAGCAGCCACATTAGTGGGCCGCTTAATCAGGGCCCAGCTGGCCCTTATAAGAGGGCTGGGGCCAGAAGCTGAACACACAGACAGTCTCTCTCTGGATATTGAGAGGGATGGGCCTGGCTGCTGGGAGCTGAGCAGGGTACCTAAAGTGGAGCAGGGCTGGGGAAAGACCAGAGGAGCTGGGGAGCTCTGGCCTGGAAAACCCCCAGGCTGCAGGCCTTGTTAAAGGCCAAGAAGGTACTGGGGTTTCAGAGGGGCAGCCTAAGGTAGGCAGAGGCAGCAGGTCCAAACCCTCCTTGCCAACGATGAGCGGCAATTATACTGCAGTCTGCTCCAGTGAGCGGGGGCTAGATGGTGATCGGCAGTAGCCCAAGACTGAGGCGAGGTGGGGATAGGGGGTTGGGGGTCCCCGGGGAGGGGAGACCCAGTGAGATTACGGGGTACCACAGGGGGCAGAACCCCAATAGAAGGGGCACCGGGGTCCAGGAGGGACTCCGGGGCCAGCGGCAAGCGAGACACCGGCCTGCAGAGGGCGCTCTGAAGGCTGGCGAGCTAATTCCCTGGACGACCAGCAGGAGGCACCACAGGGGTGAGTCGTCACCCCGCTACAGCCCCATACATGCCGCTTCTATGATCAGCTGCATGCCATTCTAGGGGGGAACCCTACCAGTGCCCCACCACTGTCCGTGGACACCTGCAAGGGGGGAGTGTCATGCAACATGGATGAGGATTTTGTGGATGAGGAAGAGTAGCAGGAGGAGGAGAATTTGCAGCAGGCAAGAGGAGAATCCATTCTCCCCAGCAGCCAGGACCTTTTCATCACCCTGGAGCCAAAACCCTTCCTTAGGTGGGTTCCTGGACCCTGAAGCCGGAGAAGGCATCTCTGGTGAGTGCACATTTGTAACTACACTACAGGAGTTAAAAGCAATTGTGTTTAATGTTTGATTTGCCCTGAACAATTGGGATGCATTCGCAGACAGTACAGCTACTGGAAAAGTCTGTTAACATGTCTGGGGATGGAGCGGGAATCCTCCAGGGACATCTCCATGAAGCTCTCCTGGAGGTACTCTGAAAGCCTTTGCAGAAGGTTTCTGGGGAGGGCTGCCTTATTTCATCCTCCACGGTAGGATACTTTCCCACACCAAGCCATTTAGCAAGTGGTCTGGAATCATTGCATCACAAAGCATGGCAGCGAATGGTCCTGGGTTTTGGCCGCATTCATGCAACATTTGGTCTTTATCTTTCTGTATCAGCCTGAGGAGAGTGATATCATTCATGGTCACCTGGTTGAAATAGGGGAATTTTCGTAAGGGAACAGTAAAAGGACCCCATTCATGCTGGGCTGTTTGCGCTTGGCTAAAAGGGATCATCCCGGAGAATAGCCACGCGGTGGGGGGAAGGGTGTGCTGCACATCCACCCCGAAACCGCAGCCTCTCCTTTTAAATGGCAAACACAACTGGCATTGGTTGCTATGGGAAAGGAGGGTGCTGCAGTTTGAAACCATTCCCACATGTTATGAACGCGGAAGAAGCCAACCCTGCATACCCTATGGCTTACCATGGCTGCCTGGAAACCAAATTCTGTTGCCCAGCCGTGTGTGATGTGTCACCATGCCGGCAGGCACTCAATATAAAAGGCAAAATGCAACCTTGCACCTAAAGCACATGTGCTGTCTGCTGTGAATTGCTTGATTCACTGTGAAAGAGTCTCCCTTTTGTTCTCAGAAATGTATCTTCTTAAATTTTACTCTCCCTTTTTATTCCCGCTGCAGGTGCAAATGTTTCTATGCTCCCCATATCGAGTCTGTCCCTGAGGTTATCACAGATTAGAAGGAGGAAAAAAACGCACTCACAATGACATGTTTTCCAAGCTCATGCAGTCTTCCCACACTGATAGGGCACAGCTGAATGCATGGAGGCATTCGGTGGCAGAGGTCAGGAAAGCATACAGTGAGCATGATTAGAACATGCAGGAGGAGATGCTCAGGCTAATGGGGGAGCAAATGGACATGATCAGGCGTCTGGTGGAGCTGCAGGAAAGGCAACAAGAGCACACACTGCCGCTGCATCCATTATATAACCGCCTGCCCTCCTCACCAAGTTCCATATCCTCCTCACCCAGACGCCCAAGAACGTGGTGAGGGGAGGCTCTGGGCACCCAGCCACTTAGCTCCAGGGGATGACCCAAGCAACAGAAGGCTGTCATTCAAACAGCTTTGATTTGTAGTGTGGCTACAATAAGCAATGTGGCCTTGTCCTTCACTTCTCCCCCACCCCACCCGGGCTACCCTGTCAGTGATCTCACTTTTTTTTTAATTAATAAAGAATGAATGGATTCAAAACAATAGGGAGTTTATTTTGTTTTCCAGCTGTGGTTGAAGGGGGAGGGGGATTGGCTTACAGGGAAGTAAATTCAACAAAGGGGGCAGTTTTGCATCAAGGAGAAATACACACAACTGTCACACTGTAGCCTGGCCAGTAATGAAACTGTTTTTCAAAGCCTCTCTGATGCGCAGTGCACCTAGCTGTGCTCTTCTAATCACCCTGTTCAAAATTGGCTGCCAGGCAATTTGCCTCAACCTCCCACCCTTACTCTCATAGATATTATGAAGCACACAGCAAGCAGCAATAACAATGGGAACATTGGTTGCGCTCAGGTCTAACCTAGTCAGCAAACAGCGCCAGCGAGCTTTTAAACGTCCAAAGGCACATTCTACCACCATTCTGCACTTGCTCAGGCTATAATTGAACTGCTCCGTACTACTGGCCAGGCTGCCTGTGTACGGCTTCATAAGCCATGGGAGCAAGGGGTAGGCTGAGTCCCCAAGGATAACTATTGGCATTTCAACATCCACAATGGTAATTTTCTGGTCTGGGAAGAAAGTCCCTTCTTGCAGCTTTTCGAACAGTCCAGAGTTCCTAAAGATGTGAGCGTCATGCACCTTTCCCAACCATCCCATGTTGATGTCAGTGAAACGTTCCTTGTGATCCACCAATGCTTGCAGCACCATTGAGAAGTACCCCTTGCGGTTTATGTACTGGTTGGCAAGGTAGTCCAGTGCCAAGATGAGGATATGCGTTCCATCTATTGCCCCACCACAGTTAGGGAACCACATTGCAGCAAAGCCATCCACTATGACCTGCACATTTCCCAGAGTCACTACCCTTGTTAGAAGAAGGTCACTGATTGCCTTGGCTACTTGGATCACAGCAGCCCCCACAGTAGATTTGCCCACTCCGAATTGATTCCAGACTGACCGGTAGCAGTCAGGCGATGCAAGCTTCCACAGGGCTATTGCCACTCGCTTCTCAACTGTCAGGGCAGCTCTCAACTTGGTATTCCTGCGCTACAGGGTGGGGGAAAGCAACTCACAAAGTTCCATGAAAGTGGCCTTACGCATGCTAAAGTTTTGCAGCCACTGGGAATCATCCCATACCTGCAACGCTATGCGGTCCCACCAGTCTGTGCTTGTTTGCTGGGCCAGAATTGGCATTCCACTATATCAGCCTGCCCCACTGCTGCCATGATGTCCCAATTGCCACAGCCCATGCTTTCAGGAAAATCTGTGTCCATGTCCTCCTCACAATCATCCTCGTGCTGGCGGCTCCTATTCAGGCTCTGCACATACTGCAGGATAATGCGCGAGGTGTTTACAATCCTCACAACAGCAGCGGTGAGCTGCACGGGCTCCATGCTTGCCGTGCTATGGTGTCTGCATGGGTAAAAAGGTGCAAAATGATTGTTTGCCATTGCTTTCAAGGAGGGAGGGAGGGGAGACTGACGTGAACCCAAAACCACCCGCGACAATGTTTTTGCCCCATCAGGCACTGGGAGCTTAACCCAGAATTCCAATGGGCAGCGGGGACTGTGGAATAGCTACCCACAGTGCACCACTCCGTGAGTCAATGCTAGCCACAGTATTGAGGACGCACTCCACTGACCTACTGTGCTTAGTGGGGACATACATGATTGACTGTATAAAATCGCTTTCCAAAGATCGACTTCTATAAAATCAACCTAATTTCGTAGAGTTGACATTGAGTCTACAGTCCTTCCAAAACTTGATTTTTGTTGTGTTTATTTTTTAAACCTCATCACTGTGTCGCCATATGATCTCACTGTCCATATAAATGCATGATCCTTTTTTCAATCCCAAACGCAGTACTACATGCATATCCACAGCTCTTCCTTTTCAATCAAAGATTGTAATGAGTAAAACACCAGTTGTTTTAGTCTTTGAAAACTGCCATTTCTGGTAGTCTCTTGTTAATGAGAAAGGGGCTCATTCTCATGCTCAAGCTCTTTTTCAGTTCATGGACACTCTCTGTAGGTAAAATGAACATCTGTCCATGTAAGCCCCCATCTACACAGTAAAACTAAACTCGGCTAGTCCATAGATTTCTGTTACTACTAGGGGACACCTGTATTAAGGGACCTGATGCCTCTGTTGTAAGAAAAGAGGTACATATTACTCTCCTTTGTCAATTCCTGTCCACACTACAGTTGAGTCTCTGCTTGCAATATCTGCATTTAAGTGTGATTGTTGGTAGAATGAGACTAAAGCAGTTTCCCAAACTATGATTTCCCCCTGCCCCCCCAATAAAGTGCTAGTTGAGATAGTCCACAGTATGGTTTTATAATAGAGTTATAATATGCTTCCTAGGGAAATAAAATCAAGCATCATTCTCTGTCCATGCCAGTCAAGGGAAAAATGCTTTGAACGATGCAAGCAACAACCATGTTCAAACATGTTTGCTCCTGGCATTGTTTCAATTGCAATGTGCCCAGGGCTCTACATTGGCTCCAAACAGCTCTAGAAAATATTCAGAAAAGACATGTATGGGTGGACAGATGAGCTATTCCATATCCATGGGCACCAAGTTTGTATAATTTTTGGTGGTGCCCAGAACGGGTCCAAGCAGAGCCATTCCATCGGTAGGATGGACTGGGGAAACCGCCCCAGGCCTCGTGCTTTGGGGAGCCCTGCGCTTCAGAGGGTTGCGTGGTCCAGGGCGGGGTTAGCGGTAGACCTGGCACAGGAAGCAGCGAGTGACCCGGCCCGCCCCACCCTGCGCCACACCGCTGGCTCCCAACGTCACTCGGGGGAGGAGGCGGAAGTCGGAAAGAGGCAGGGCGGGGGCTTGGGGGAAGGGGTGGAATGGGAATGGAGCAGGGGTGGGAAGAGGTGGGGCAGGGACAGAGCAGGGACAGGAAGAGGCAGGTCAGGGACATGGGGAAGGGGTGGAGTGGGGGTGGAGCAGGGGTGGGAAGAGGTGGAGCAGGGTGAGGTGGGCTGAGGCCGGGTCGCTCGCTGCTGCTGGTGTCAGGCCCCCCACTAACTCCCCAGGCCACCCTGGACCCCACATCCCCCTGAAGCGCGGGGCCCTGCAAAGCATGGGGCCCGGGGCAGTTGCCCCGGTCCATCCTATAGACGAGACGGCTCTGAAAATATAAGCCCAAACACTGGTGGAGCTGGGCCCACGTTCCTGAATATTAGTGGAGCATGGGCACCACGGACCCATATAACTTGCCACCTATGTCCATATAAGTTATGCTAGTCCTAAGCATACAAATGACTGCCAGGCACTGTGCTGTAAACACAACGTGGTTGCCCCATGATATGGATTGTATATGGTTTGAGTTTGAACCTCAACTGTGTTTTGTAACCTTGCTAATGCCTTGGACTTTGGTTATAGAATATAGTTGCATTATCTAAATGACTTTCCCCTACTATGCTGTGCAAAGCCTTGTGGGAAATACAGGGCCGGCAGGTGGGTCCCTGGCAGGATGGTTCCTGCAGTAGCTGTATTGTCAGGGAGCTAGACGAGGAGAGGAAAGCAGAAGCCAGTGCAGAAGCAAAGGGCATCAATCCGGATAGCCCTGCACTCCGCAAATTCCCCACGGCCTGTGCTGGTGTTGGGAGTTCAGTTGGTTCTGATGGCTGAACCCCCTGATTCTTCTCCTAGTTGTAAATCACCCTGCACTGCCCCACCGAATGAAGAATTCACTCCAGTGAGTGGCCACTCACAGCTCCTGTCCCTGATGTGGGAGCAGCAGAAGCCCATGTAAGGGAGAAGAGGGCTGACTAGTCTGTACTGTAAGTAAGCATGTTCACTTTGCCCTGGATGCCTGGTATCGAGTGGACATTTTAGCTCTTTCATGACCAGGAAATCTTAGTCACCATGAGCAAGAGAAAGTGAAGGATAAACCATCTAAGGCTGAAAGCACGGACGCCAAACTAGCTACCTTTACTACCTTAGTTACTTACATACCCTTCCCCCCAACACACACACCCTATTTCTGTGGGGTCTGAGTGCCCCATAACCTTTAACATATTCATCGTTCCAACACCCTTGTCAGGAAGGGAAGTGCTATTACCCCTGTTTACACATAGTGAACTGAGGCCCAGGAACAGACTCCAAGGTCAGACAGGGAGTCGTGGTAGAGCAGGGAACTGCCCCCCCATCTCTAGCATATTAGGCCACTACCCTAAACACTGGGCTACCCTTCCTCTAATCCAGTCAGCCCCAAATATTATCAGGAGGTCCAACATATAGAATACCTGCTACTAGCTTTAATATCCTAGTTATGATTGGTACATTGTAAAACACTTAAAGTCCAGATAAATAAATACCTGGGCAACATCTATTGCAACAGTCTGTAAACGCAGTATATATCCTGATGTATTTTCTCACACATAGCATTCTGAACCAGTTAGGCAACATGAAAAATATAGTTCTGTTCAAGATTTTTATGGCCTGGAGGAAAAAGCTCTATGTATCGATCTGTGTAACCTAGTCACTGGTTTATGGGCTCCACATTTTTGCAAATCTAATGTGTTGTCCCTAAGTGCTTGAGTTTGCATTTGGATATCTGAATTAGATGAATGGCATTTAAAAGCCCATGCAGCTACAGAGGCTGCACAACTAAGGAGTTTCAAGACCTTTTGTTATTCTGTTGAAATGTATGTTCACTACATTTATTTAAGATCTGCCTGTTTCAGACATGAGCATACAATTAAGTTAGATGTGTTGCTAAAACTGCCCTGTTTGGGTTAAAATGTGTTCTTTGCGAAAGATCTGCCAACACAAATGCACAGAATCATAACCCCAGTTCAGCACATGCTCAACTTTAAGCACAGGAGTAGTCCCATGGATTTGAACTGAACAGCTCACATGCTTTAAAATCAAGTGTGCACTGAAGTGCTTTGCCAGAGGGAGGAAGAATAGTCTTGGGATTAGAGCAGAGCTTTGCAAGTCAGGAGAACTTCAACTCATTCCTGTCTGAGTTACACGTCGCCTGTGTCCTTAGGCAAATCACTTGGCCTCTCTGCATCTCAGGGGCAAACAATACATGCACATCTCATAGGGGAGTTGTGAAACTCACATGCTTCTTCCAGTCCATAGTGGAACTTCTGTTGATGCTGTAAGCTGGCCATAAGACCTGCATGAGGACTGATGTCAATATAAGGTCCTAAATACCAAGGCTGCTATCAACCTTCAAATGCTTCATTTATTCCACCCACCTGATTAAATTATATGGCATGTAATTTGTCCCAAAGCATGTAAATCTCTGGGATCTAGTCTTTCAGATGAACCATAGTGAATCTAACTACTTCTGGTCATTACAGGTCCCATGGAACTCTTCACAAGAGTAGAGATGTTAATTCCAGTGTTCTGGCCAAATTCCAGGATGAGCTGACCTTACACCTAACTAGAGCTGTGTGTCCATAACCCCTTGCAGGGAAACACTCCTATTCTAACCTTCCTGATGCCTTCCTCCAAGCTAACAAACAGCAGCCGCCGCCACCACATTGTCAAAAGAAGATAAAATTTAATCCAATGTACCTCAGACAGACCCATCTCCTTTCTAGGTACAGTCCATAAAAGCCTCATCAAATAATTGTTAATCATTTTATCCCACTAACTCTGACTGTCAGACCAGGCTGGCTTAATACAGGTAAAAGACCCAAATAAACTAACAAGGTACCTAAATCAAACCCTTTATGCATAATAGTCTACCCCCCGATTGCCCACTTCACTTCAAGTGACTGACTCCAGTATGCTGTACCCCTTCTGCTTAACAATCCGTCCCAACATATATTTAGCTCAGACACTCTGCTTCCTTCCCCAGACCTGAGGAAGAGCTCTGTGGAGCTTGAAAACTTGCCCCTTCCACCAACAGATGCTGGTCCAATAAAAGATATGACTTCACCTGTCATGTCTCTCTGAGGCACCTAAACATATTTAACCAAATCACAAACTCTGTAACGAGGCTCTACCTTAAAACCATCTAGGCTCTGAAGGCTGGACAGTATGGTAAGCGCAATATCTCACCATGTTATATCAAGTTGGTGCTTAACAATCTGCACTGGTTGCCTGAGGTTAACCATACTCTTAAGGTCTAGTCTTCAGCCTTTGCAGGCTCTTTTAGAGAAGGAAGAAACCACAGAACCAAGTATCAGCTCCTGCAGGATAGCAAAGAACCTGGGGGACCGGGTCTCACAAATAACATCTCAGGCCCACCTCAAACATCTAATCGCTGGGGTACTGGATCCCACATGAGCACCTGGGCTCACATGGAACATTCAGCCCTTCTGACTGCCGCACTAAATTAGTACTCTTTTGAACGATCACAAAGAGTAAAACTCGCCTCCAGATGCGGCTATGGTAGAAACCAACAACATGGTGTGACGTTATTGATATAATCTGGGACCATATAGAACATGGTTGCAACCAAAGTCCTGTAGTGGCACCAAATCCTGTATAAAGGGGGTCAAATGAGGTGTCTAAGACAAGGTTATGGTTTGCTGGTTATGATTATGCTGTCTATATGTGTGTATCAATTTTGTAGTTGAAGTTATGAATATTGGCTCTATACTGTCTGTATTTCAAACTTATGCTATGCTTCTGGGAAACATCCCAGACAAGCTGGTGTTAGCTCTGCCTAGCCTGCTTGATGGCCCATTAAGGACCATCAGCTATACAATTGACCCACTGAGAGAAGGCAAATACGCCTTGCAACTCAGCAAAGTATGCAGGGACTGGCCCATGTGACTCCAGACTCCATTTTGCTGTAATTTTCCACAGTAAGGACAAAGAGGTGTTCTTACATCTGGAAAAGACTATAAAAGGCTGATGTCTCATCTCCATCTTGTCTTCAATCCTGCTTCTTACCTCTGGAGGAACTTTGCTACAAACTGAAGCTCTGAACAAAGGACTGAGGACCCATCCCAGCTGGGGATGTATTCCAGAGACTTGATTTGAACCTGCAGTTTATTCTATCACTGCTACAAGCCTGAACCAAGAACTTTGCCATTACTGTATGTAATTGATTCCATTTAACCAATTCTAGCTCTCATCTATATCTTTATCCTTTTATGAATAAACCTTTAGTTTTTAGATTCTAAAGGATTGGCAGCAGCGTGATTTGTGGGTAAGATCTAATTTGTATATTGACCTGGGTCTGGGGCTTGGTCCTTTGGGATCAGGAGAACCTTTTTTCTTTTATTGGGGTATTGGTTTTCATAACCATTTGTCCCCATAACGAGTGGCACTGGTGGTGATACTGGGAAACTGGAGTGTCTAAGGGAATTGCTTGTGTGACTTGTGGTTAGCCAGTGGGGTGAGACCAAAGTCTTCACTGTCTGGATGGTTTGGTTTGCCTTAGAGGTGGAAAATCCCCAGCCTTGGGCTGTAACTGCCCTGTTTTAAGCGATTTGTCCTGAATTGGCACTCTTAGTTGGATCCCGCCAGAATAGCATCGTTACACATGGATCCAAAACTTCTGCACTTCCAGAGAGCAAGAGACTCCAGGAATACAGTTTTCCTTCTCCAGCAGGTCAAGAGGTTGCATCCATCCCTCTCAGAGATGGACCCCTTTGTTAGGGGCTTTCCCTTCACCCCTCCCCTAGTTCTTGTCACACAGACAGAAAGCAAGAAAACTAGAAATTCGAAGTGCAGACAATGTAATGTTTATTGGGGTTAGTTTCAAGCGAGCATATCCATAGCTCTGACACTGCAGAGCCTTTACCGTGTCCCCGTTCCCACCTCCTCCTTCTTAGCAGGCCCAAATACACCTGTAGTGCACGCCCATAGGCCCACCCCTTACAATTTATGGTCATGTTCCATTTTGGAGGATTGTGAGTCTGGGGGCATCAGTACCACCTCTTTTGTATCCCATGGGAGGAGTAGGGAGTGAGGCTGTGTTTCGGTCAGGGACAGGCATTTCTTTGGCTTTTAGTGTTTCTTATGCCTTTTCCCCACATCCCCCTCGCCCCTCCCAGCTGGTTGCTTGACCTTGGCTTGAGAGAGGAGCCAGGCAGCCTTCCAGTGTATCCTCATATATTACACTCCCACCATACCCAGTAACACTTTAGTTCTATCCCTTATCTTTTCTCATTGTGCTGTAAGCCCCATCTGGTTGTGGGAAATGCAACACACAGTGTCTTTGTTTACACTTATTAGTAAGGATATAAGAGTATCAAAAATCAAATCCAAAATTCTATCTCAGGCTAACAAACAGGCCTCTATACTAACACTCATGACAATGATCCATCTGTCGGTCACCATCCAGGCTGTGGGATGCTTTTCATGGAGCACGCCCTGAGGGGCACCTGAAAGTTTCCAGCACGCTTTGGGAAGACATCACCAGCATGTTCCATCTATGCTTTGGGTTGTGCATTGGCTCTTAATTTGCTTCTGGTACAACTTAAGGTCCCAATAATGACCTGAAGTGCTCTAAATGGTCAAAGGCCCAATTATCTCAGTGATCAGGTCCTGAAAAGACTCTGGCTATTTGTCTCCAGCTGAGCTTGCAGAGCCAAGGGAAAGGGGACTCTAACGGGTAGCTCCTTGACTATGGAACTCGCTAGGGCCTGGGATCCCCTAAAACTTGAATATCCCCCTTATCAGGCCATGTAACACAATACCCATTTCTGGTCTGGCTGTCCTACTACAGTTGGTGCTGGCCTCTTTTCCCTAGGAAGCCAGTCTCCTAACATCCAATGTTAGGGGAAGTCTCACTAACTTGTTTGGGGAATGGGGCAGATGATATGATCATGGAGTGAGGAAGTTACTATATTTTAACTAAGTTTTGTGCACTGGGCTCAGAAATGATTGTGGAGGGCCCTTTATCAATTGTCAGGGCTAGTACGAATGCCAGTCACTTCTTTCTGGAAACAAATACAAAGTTATTTGATGTAAAATGAAATCACTTTGAATTTTAACATTAAAATAACAAAATGCCCCAGAGTTCAGCATCTGCAAAAGAGAAATCCTGATTCCTGACAGTTACTCGGATTGAGAACTCATGGGGACAGGTATTGTCTCTCTGTTCTGGGTCTGTATAGCACCTGGCACAATGGGGTTCTGGTCCCTGACTGGGCTCCCAGGCACAATGGAAATACAAATAATACATCATAATACAATGTGGCACCACAAAATCTGAGAAATATGGACTATGGATCAACCCGCAGCTCACATTAGATAGCCCAGTGACTAGCGGGTGAAGCATTAGGCTAAACCAAGTTATTTTCTCGTAATCTTCAAGAACCAACAACAACCTCGGTCTAACATGGCGCTGACCTGTATCTAGAAGACTGTTCCCTTTTAGGACCAAATCTTCAACTCCCGTGTAAAGTCCAAATAAATGGGCTTCAAGCTGGCATCCTCTGCAAGGGCTGGCAGTATAGAATTCCCCCTCACAGGCTGTGGAGCACCTCAGGAGCCATTCCACAGCTACTCCCACAACCTCAGGGCTGCCATGGTCTCTTCCACCTCTGTATCCTCCCTCTCCAAACTGAGGAAGAAGGAGGTTTGGCTGGTGGGTCGACACAGTCCTGCCATTGTGTTTAGTGCCCTCTATGCCCCAGGGGTGAGGGTCACGGCATCCCCCACACTGAATACATAGCAGCTGCATACTTATTCAAGTGCACCATTGTGGATCCAGTGACTGTGTATACACGTGCATAGAACAAATGGTGCACCAGATAGTCATTATTTATTTATTGCCTTGATTTACAAGGTGCCCATCTTTCAGCAGCTGCTCATACTTCACAAGGTTTGGAGATGAAACCAAACAACATTTCCACCCACTCAGCCCAAAAGAGAGTGTCAACTCAGTAACCCTTTCCTTCCCCCTGTGCAATACCAGCTAACCTTCCAGGAAGGGGCTTGGGGAGCACAATTTAACTAGCAGGAGAAGTGGCAGGAGATTCCAGAACCTACAATTAATGAAAGGCCTAGGTGAAATATGCATTTTATATCTTGTTCCAAACACAGCCAGGAAAGTTTCCACTGGGAGCAATTCAGGAAGGAGGGCCCACTATGGTGCACACCCTACCCACAGCACCTGCAAATTTCACCCTGGGGATAAACAGCTGAAGCATCCTTGTCACTTAAAACAGATTTTGCTCTATGTGGGGCTGCTCAAATTATTCCTTGCAGATACATTATCAGATGACATTACCCTGTTGTTTGTTTTTGTGGTAGGGTTCATGAATCATTTGCAAATCGATCCTGATTTCTGTGAGTGTATTTATCATTCATAATAAGTAAGCACTGAGTAGATTATGCAAATACATTTCAGCCACTAAGGTGTTGTTATTTGTTAGTGGCATGCGACTGGTGGTTCAGGTCACATGGGATTGCTTCCTCACCCTGATTGGGGATGGACAAACTGTCCAAACATGATGATAACAAAAGAAGAATAAGGAGTAGTGTATAATAAATGCACTTGATCACCCAGCTGTACCTTGGTTCACGTGGGAATGTGTGTATCGGAATGAAAAATAGCCATTTCCCAAACAAGGGTGTGGACACAGAGCTGTTTATGTGCATGTCTCAAACTGTGAATAAAATGATCAAACTGAAGAACCTTTTGGAATTCACTGCAATTTTTGTGAGTGAGCTTTCTGCAGCACTTGACTGGCTTCAACTATCTAGCTCTTAAGAGTCAGTCAAAACATCAAGGCAATACATTCTCCCACACGTCAAAAGAACTGCACCTAGAGAGAGAGAGACATACCACTTTAGCTTCCCTCTGTTGCACTGGTGGCCTGAGTCCTACACAAGGCAAGCTTGAGGCCTAGCAAATCAGTCAAGCCTTCATTTTTTCTAAGTGTGCTATTTGCATGTTTAAGCAATTACAGCCCAAACGAACAGCCAGAGGTTATTAGAATGCCACATAGACAATGCTCCAGTTGGGCAGAGAGGGAAAGAAAGCTTATTACCTTTGAATAACAATTTACAAGACTAGGCCTGCCTGGGCAGCACTGAGGGGACAATGGGCGGAGAGAAGGAGGAAGAGCAGTGGCTGGGATGCCTGAGCTATGTGCTTACTTCAGATTGCTGTAGATGAGGAAAGCATCCCATTATTGGCAAGACAATAACAGTCAGTGCTGTATAAACACTCCTAATCAGTGTCATTATTCTGCCTCAATGGGCAACCTGAGACTGAAAAGCCACAGGGCGGCGCAAGGTCTTGGCCTGAGAAGACAAACAAAACTCCCCTCACATTCTGCTGTGAAAAGGGATTTAATCAAGGACAGTTGCAAATTCACAGGGCAAGAATGAAGCCCATATTAAAGCTGCAGGACTGTTCCATGGCCTAGCTGTTTCCGGAACTGATCCTTATGCGTGCAAACAGTCCCCTGGATTTCAGTCAGGCCAGTTGCCCGAGGAAGGACTACTCGCATAAGTAGGCTCTTGAGGATGGATCTTACTGCAGTTCAAAGAGTATTATATTCAAAGAAACATCCAGCCCTCACTTCCAACCACCACTGTATGAGTTAGCAACCAGGCTGCGACATCATTTATAGAAGAATACAGAACTGCATGACTTAAATTTGCCCATTACCTCAGGATATCCTGACATCACAGACAGGTAATCAAGAAAACACTTCCCATGGCCTCAGGAACTCAATTCACTTAGGGAAAAAACAGGGTATTTCATTGTCAAAATCCAAACCAAGCAAGCTGGTCACTGCAGTCTATATAGAAACAAACCTCTTTCTTCCACACATTCACTTGTGTTTTTTTCCCTATACTGTCACTGAGATCTGGTGTTTGCAGTTTTTGTACTGGTATAACTAGGTCAGTTAGGGGTGTGATTTTTACCAATATAGTTATACCAGTACAACATCTAGTGTGGATGTAGCTATACCAGTATAAAGGTGCTTTAGATCAGTACAGCTTATTCCCCTTTCTGTATAATTATTAAGAATAATGCTCCAGAAATCCTTAAGAATTCAAGTCCAAACAACATAAATATGTCAGTTAACAACTTAGTAACTCTCTCCAGAGCAAATTGAATTACATATCACATGATAAATAATGTTGCCCTTTCTTCTGACGTCAGTGTCCCACTTTGAACACCAATGTTGCCACTATGCTGAGTGGTAGCAAAATTTCAAGGCCTTGCAGGTCAGATTCCCGGTGGAGGAGAAATTGGTGATCCAGAGTCTAGGTATATTCTAAGTGTAAGTTGCTTTATTTACACACATGCACTAGTCTTGGAACTGAGGCAGTCACAAACAGCATCCAGGCAATCCCTTCTTCCAAACCTTAGCCTGCACACCAATGCCCAGTTCCCAGAGAGCTACTCAATTCTAATAATTGCCTCCAAACATGAAGAATAAACAACAGAACAAATTCCCTGCTATCTGCTACAGCTTCTCTCAAAAGATGAATGCACAACAAAGCTAACAACATCAACAACACAGCATTTCTTCAAAGACTAAAAACTTGCTCACACACCAGGAAAAAGAATTTGTAAGACTATGTGTAACAGTGCCATATGGTGAGTCC
The DNA here is from genome assembly GCF_002925995.2 of Terrapene triunguis. NCBI lineage: Eukaryota > Metazoa > Chordata > Testudines > Emydidae > Terrapene > Terrapene triunguis. Next base: position 1,400,028 of record NW_020665188.1, on the reverse strand, counting down.
TGCCATAGCATTGCTCATCAAAAGAATTGAGCCGTTTCTTCTTTTCTCAAACAGAACAGGATTTATTGTTCCTAACTGTTTACTTAATTACTTGTCTGAAGAAATTACAGCTTATAGGTTCTCCATGAATCGAGCAGTTTGATGACTCATAATGTATCAGTTGTGTGCTTGGTCACCTATGTCAGATGGTATTGTTTCTGATCCTTGATCGGATGACCTAAAATTTAAAAATAGGAGGTGTGCCAGGACTAACCACGAGGGCTTCAAATCTCTGACAGAGATAGGGCGGGGAGGGAATATTTTAGGGTATAGTGAGAGCAGCCAAGAAAATTTTAGCGCATTCAAAATCTTTCCTTATCCTGGTTTGCACAAGAAAGAATATTTTATTTGTCTGTATATGACTACAAAAAAATAGCTGGGTTGCTTCCTGATGGTGGGAGAATTAAAAACAAAACAGAATTGATTGGCTGCCTTGCAGATTTTGCATCCACTTTCCTCCTCTCCCACCAAGGCACTGGCACTAACTACATGAGCATGCAGCTGTTGGTGCAATTTGTGGCTGGATTTGGCTCATTTCATTGCCTGAATTCCAAGGTTCTGGCCAAAGGGTGTCAAGGATGTACAGTCTAAGAGGCCCTGTGGGCACATAGAGAGAGCAATACCAGCACTCTCCCAAGTGCAGGGATGGGGATTGGGACTGTCCCTGCCAGGGCATGGGGCCTGAAAGGTGTATAAACCTCCTTGTATGTCCCCAGCCCTCTGTGGCTGTGTAAGAGCCACTCACTGCCGGGAGTGAAAATACCCGATAGAGATGAGCAGAGGAGTTCACAGTTCTCTTAGGCCCCGATCCTGCAGTTAGATTCACCTGGGCAGACTCTGTTATGTTAGTTCTGAATGTTTAGTGCCACTACTCAGAGTGGCCATTAGGGGGCATACAGCAAGGAAGTAAGAGTCTGTGTAAACAGGAAATAGAGAGTCTTGCTCACCCCAAGGACAGGGTCCTAAAATATCATTGTTGCAGGCTCTTTGTCTGCAATAGAGCTGGTCAAAATTATCTGAATGTGTTTTAAAACCCAAAGATGGATTTCTTTTAATTTTTTAAGAGAGAATTTCTTAGTGAAAATGTGATTATGATTTTTTTTTTTCAACTTTTTCAAAACATTCTGGGCAGCAGCTTTTGAGGCAAGAATTCAGCCTTCTGGTTGCTCTGAAAAAACATGATGGGTTCCCATTTTTCACGTTTTGTAACTTTCATCTGGCTTAGTTTTATGGAGTTACATTTTTTTCTCAAGCAGAAAATTTCAAGAAGTGAATGCTGTTTTCTTTCAAAATTGGAACCTTCCTTTAACTTGAAATTTTCCCATTTCAAAATAAAAATAATAATAATAATCATGTTTAGCAAGACTCCTGTTTTGAAGACTGGTTTCAAAACCAATTCTGCAGAAAATTTGGAAAAGAAAAACTGTGTTTTACAAACCATAATGAGACAGGGAATGCTTTTCAACAGACTCAAAAAAGAGGAGTGTTGGTCCACTGGTTAGGGTATTGGCTGCAGACTTAGAAGACCCAGGTTTGATTCCCTGCTACTGATTTCTTGTGAGCAAGTGGGCTTAGTCTCTCTGTGCTTCTTTTCCCTATCTATGTAATGTGGACAACAGCACTGTCTTCCCACACAGGAGTGTTGTGAGGTGCACATATACTCTGGTAATAAGGGCCAGATAAGTTTATCTAGATGTTTTTTCTGATTTTTGCACCAGTGCATGTCTCTGATTCTGCAGCTAGCCCCATTCTGGCTCAGGGGTCAAATTGCAGTCTTACCAGCAGGTTTGGCTCTTCCTGATCCCGCAAACACTTAAAAACAGGCTGAACATTAAGTGCATGAGCAGTAGCATGGGGCTATCTTTGTTTTAAGTCTTTGCCAGATTGGAGCCAAACTCTGCAGCATCCCAAGCACAGCATTGGTTTGCACTTGTGTTAGATTCGGAAGGTTTTCTTTACAACTAATTGGGCTAGAGACGTACTTTAAAAAATAAATAAAGCTTAAAACATGCAGCTCCTGCTGATCCTGATTGGAAGGACTGATGCTGTGTTTATGTGTACTACGCTCAACTTTGCATAACCATGAAAACTTGACCACATTTTACAGGTGCCTTTTTCTACACAGCTCTGCTGCCTGTTCCTCTTTACGCTGCACACTTCCTCCAGTGCAATAGATGTGCTCCGAGGATAATGAAAGCACTGCACCGGCAGCACAGATTAATACAGGGCAACTAATACCAGATAAGCTTGATGGCATTTTTAATTGATGTTAAACATTAATATAAGAAGGGAATGGAATAAGCTATTTGGACTTTACTGAAGGGGAGTGTGGTGGGGCGGCTGCCCCACGCCCGGAGAGTGTGGGCTGCGGCAGGCCTGGGTGCCTGCATATCCCGGCAGCCAATAAGAGAAGGGCTCGTTGCGAGCCAATCAGAGCCCAGATTGGGGACAGCCAATCAGGGCCAGGCTCAGCCATATAAAAGACTGCTCAGGGAGCGAGCGGTCAGTCTGTCCTAGGCCTTCAGAGGGGAAGGTCTGTCTGTCTCCAGAGCTGGGAGGCCAGCACCACGGACAACGCAGTGCAGGTCAGCCTTGGCGAGCAGGAGAAGGCCCTACTCCGTAGCCTGCCCGGCGGCAGGCCTTGAAGGAAAGGGCCTAGTGGGAAGAAGAGCCATTGGGGAAGCGGTCCAGAGGAATAGACAGAGGAGGAAGGAGAAGGAGGACAGCGAGGCTGTTGCTAGAGGGCCTCTGGACCGGGACTCAGAGTAGTGGGTGGGCCTGGGTCCCCCCCGCCCTTTTTCCCCTTGGCAGTACACCCAGCCATAGGCCGCAGGGAGCAGCCAGCAGAAACTACACCAGATCCCGGGCTGTAGGGATCAGACTTGGAAGTGTAGGACTGTTGATCATCCAGCCCCCGGAAGGGGGTGTGAATGGACAAAGGGACACTGTCGGAGGGCAGTGTTCCAGAAGAGGACACCGTGCATCGGGAGCAACGCGGGTCCACACGCCAACCAAAGGCGGGATGACAGACGGGACACCACCAGAAGGGGGCGCTCTACTGATCGAACCAATTCCCCGAGACGACTAGTAGGGGGCGCCGCAGTGGTGAGTCCCAACCTTGTCACAGGGAGGCAGTGAGGCCTAGTGGATCGAGCACTGGACTGGAACTTAGGAGACCTCCATTCTATACCTGCCTCTGCCACTGGCCTGCTCGGTGACCTTGAGCAAATCCATTCACCAGCCCGTGCCTCAGTTTCTCCACCTCTGAAATGGTGATAATGAAACTAACCTCCTTTGTAAAGTGCTTTAAGATCTCCTATGAGGAGCACTATGTAAGAGCTAGGTATTATTATTGTTATAAAGCATTTGACACATTATCTTACAACATCCTACTTAAAAACTTAGATCCAAATTATCAGCAGCTGTGAATCAGCTTGTGAAGTGAAAGGAGCTATGCCAGTTTACACCAGCTGAGAATCTGGCCTTCAAGCCAAATTGGCTGGGATCTGAGCATTGTCACATGGACTGAAGATTGGTTGAAGGACCGTAGACAAAAGGTCTGTGATAACCAGTGAGGTATCAAGACAGAGGGCAGTATCTAGCGTATTCCCATAGGGACTGATATTAGGTCGGAGCTTATTTAAAATCTTCATGAGCAAGCTGGAAGGAAAGATATGTAGAAAAATGGTAGTCATGGGGTTAACTGGGCTACCCAAAGTATTATGGGATGGAGCCATGCTCCACCTCTCCTGGTTTGCTATTGGGATTACCCCTCCCAATGCACTCTTTGTGTTGCAATGCAACTGAATAAAGCAGCAAGTTCCCAGCCTGCTGGCCTGTGAGGACAGTTTGTTTTTGTTGCACTGAATGGCACTTTTACAAAAGGATACACAGCATGTGTATTAAGGGTGCAACCCACCCTGGGCAGCAGCCAGTGCACAACACAAGCCTAATTTAAGATCTCAAAGTAGGAGTAAGTGGGACTTTACGTGGCTCACAGGTGTTGTGCTGGCTCCGTGGACTGGGATGACCTTTACTCCCCATTTGCAGAAGATACTACATGGTAAGCGTTGCACTGTAGTATGGGCTGCTGGGAACCAACTAAGCATAGGTCAGAAGGTTGCCCAGAGCAGTAGCTGCGCTGTGGGCTTGTCTGATTCCTACATAAAAGTCCCTTCTGATTCTCCCTTTAAGTTTAAAACAGAAGCTGTCTCTTTCTGCTTTCTAAGGGGGAAAAAATTCAAAGTGGTGCACGGGAATCTAGCAGCTTTGCTAATATTTAAGTCAATGGGAGTTGGGTGGCTAAATCTCTGCAGTGCTTTGAAAATTTCCCTGTAAGGTTCTAACGGCACAGAAGTACTGTGATGAGCCTCTGGCTTCCTCCGCTTACATGTCAATGATGCTAATACTGACTCTGCCTACCAGTGTGACAAGGAGCGGATGTGCTTCTATTGGCATCTTTTCTTTGAAGTGAAGAGAAATCCCAAAGCTTTCATTCTGATAGTGGAAATCCTGCTAAAAGCTTGCCCCTCTCTGACCCCCTGATATAGGACTCGCTAATCCAGTCTTGCTTGCGGCACCAGAAGTTCTCTGCCTATTTTGACCTTTCAGGGGAGGGGGGGTGAGTCCAGCTAGAAACAAAAGAGAGCTGGTGCCCCTCAAACTAAGAGGTTTGTGTTCATTTCCATAGCAAGTTTCTTCTCTTTTTGCATGACTGATGCAGCCTCCAAAATGCCTCTGACATCACCATTAGCTAGGTACATCTTCTCCAGAGCAGGTGTGGCTTCAGTTTGATGAATCAGGACATTCATAAACAGTGAGCTTGTTACCCAGGGTTGATGAAAGCTGGAGAATTACTCCAGTTGTCCTAGACCCTGCAGCCAACTCTCAGTAAAGAGTGTTTGCTGTCTTTGTTCTTCTGGTACCTACCAGACATGGTCCCCATTCACCGACAGTCACTGCTCACCTAAGCCTCTGCAGTCATTTCCCTGGTCCAAGTGTAGGGCCATGCAGCAGTATCTCTGGTGCCACAGTGTGAAGACTGGTTTAAATAGTGACCACTATCTGTCCTGCCCTTCTTGACAGCCCTCTCCACTACAGCAGAGAAGCCAGGAAGTCCTGAATTGTCCATGAGTTTTGGAGGGCTGCCAGGGACACTGGAGCTGCCAAGCCGTGGATTTCCCTACGTTAAGCCAGGGAATTGAGTGATTAGTGCTCGGTTGCCTTTGGGCCTGCGAGACTGAAAGAGGCAGTCAAGCACCATTGCGCTGCTCAGGGCTCCTACTCCTTCCTCTCCTCACCCCCATGATGGGGCTAAACATGTTATCTCTGCATAGGGAGAGCCTGCCCCTTCATCAGAGAACTGCATAACCCTGCCATGGCAGGGGAATGGTGTGAGGGTCTGTGGACTGTTTCTTTAAATCTCTAACAGGGAAACCAGGCAGCAGGAGCTGGGGAAGGTTCTCGGGGGAAATGCTGCAGTGAAGGAGACGGCGAGGGAGACTCATTAGTAATAGTGATGCTGTTTCCTTATTCAAACCAAGTCCCTTGTTCAGTGTTAGCAGAAAGCGATTCTTCCTGTGACCCTTTAGCACCGTCATGTGAGGTGGTGTCAGACCATCTCGTTTGAACCAGCGTGGATCAGAGGAAACAGGAAGCCAAACTCCCTGAAGCTTTTTCGGTGGATAAGCCCCTGAAGTGGTGTTAGCGGAGGGCGGGCTTCCGACTGGCTTCTGAATCACGCTGAAGTTTAATGGAGAGTGGAGGCCTGCTCCGGGATTGATGCGTCGGGGAGGGACTCCGGAAATATTAATACATCATTTGCCTTTGCCACGGAAGGAGGGATGGTGGGGTATTGTTCCTAGAAGATATGCGGAGCATAACATCTCAAAACAGAACATAATACACAACGGAGGTGGTCTTATGCCCCAGCAGAGCTGTAAGGGAGTGGAAGGTTGGAGGAGGCATTGGAAAGAAGACCCTAGAAGGGCCCTACATGAATAAGCACAGCATTGGGACGGTGGCCTCAGTACAGAAGACACCATAAGAGGGCATCTAGTGGTTGGGATTTTCAACAGGAAACACTCAGGATAAAGGCCGGAAGCTAGCCCAAATGTCAGTCTGCTGGCCCTGCCTAGGGCAGGGCCTAACACAGGCTCATGCGGATCTTGCCGCATGACTAGGAATACACAGCCTCCCATACCCAGAGCAGTACCCCAGAGGCCTAACAAGCTGGCATCCAGCACTCCATACTGTGTTGTGTTTGCCTTTGCCAATACCTGGGGCCAGAGGGCCACATACACCCCCAGGTAACAGTATAGCAGGGAGGAGGCTGGGCTTAGCAGGGACGCTGCTAATTGAGGGCACAGGACATCTACGGCAGAGGGGTCAGGAGGAAAAGTGGGCTCGGGCAGGAGCTACAGAATCACCCAAGAGAGATGCCCATAGAGAGAAAGCTGGAGTGAGAGGAAGAATGATCCTGTGGTTGAGGCACTGGGCTGGAACTTTTCCATGGACTCCCCATGTGACCTGATTAAAATAATTTAATCTCTGGGCCTCAATTCCCCCATTGTGAAGTGGGGATCATAATGTGTCCTTCCTCCAGCCTGTGCCTGACTTTCCTGTTTAGTCTGTATGCTCTTCAAGGACTGTCGTCCGTTCTGTGCACAGACAGTGCCTAGCACAACAGGGCCCTGATCTCTGTAGGAGCCACTGTGTCTCAAAATAAATGTTTAACTCATTGGAAAATAGGATGGCTCTGTCTTTTATCTGAGTCCAGCTTCTACTCTAGCTCTGACTGCAACAATGGGGACTGATTCTCCACCCCTAGTATCACTGCCCTGTCAGCACCGATTCCTTTCCAAGGGCTGTATCTGAATGGAAGGAGGTGTTAGCGTCTTGACAAAGAGGGAAACACTGTCGCAATTTCTCTGTCTTCTGGGCAGGACAGCTCTGTACCATTCACAATCAGCACTGGGTGCCTGTTGGAAGGACCCAGAGGGCACTTGCTGGGCGACTAGAGTGAAAGAACTAAGGATTATAAATCATTCACTTCTGCATAGGCAAGCCCTGACATAACCTTACTTAGAGCTGAAACTCTTGCTATAATCCTACAGAGTCTTTTATCATGTAACAAATTTAGCGCCAGATTCTGCAACCCTTACTCACACTGACTCCTCACCTGAGTAAGTGCGACTCACCATGAGTATGGGCTGCCTCCTCACCTGAGTAAGTGCGACTCACCATGAGTATGGGCTGCCAAATCTGGCCTTTAAACAGTAAACTTTCAATAATATTAAAGCAAAACTTACCATGTCTCTTGGTTCCTCTCTACTATACTTTCATCTTTGGGCCTCTGTTTATTTCTTGCAGCCTTTAAGTCTATTTTCGTCATATTTTTAGAGACTCTTTAATACTTTGTATTGTTCATGTTTTATTTTATCTTCTTATTTATTTTCCTCTAACACCAACCTTCTTTCATCTCCCTAAGACTTTTTTTTTTCCCTCTCCTGATTCTGAGTCTCTCTTTAGCTTCTTATTTTTCCCTTTAAGTATTCTTTTGCTTATTTGGTATTGTAACAAATCAGTGTAGGACTTCATGGTTGTCACTCTGCCGCACACCATGGCTGCTGGGAACTTCACAGTGACAGCACGGAGAGACCTCAGCTCCTAAACCTCAGGCCTCTATCACTTCAGTTAAGGGAGAATCGCTGTTAGCTCTTAGAGCCTGTGACACACAGGTGAGCAGTTCTTATTCCATCCAGCAGAAAGCAGTGGTACACAGGAGCCAGTTCTTGAAAGTAGTATATATAATAATAATTATATACATCTGTTACTTGGCTTTGATTTTCTCCTCCTCCCTATGGATAAATGTCTTCATCTTCTTTAAAACATCTTTCCCCAGCTTCTTCCTAAATCTCTTCATTCTGTCTCCTTCAGTCTCGGGGTCCCTGTCTGTGGGTCTGATCCTATAGTGGTGCAGATAAAGGCGCCTGGCGAGCACGGTATGTGACACTTGCAATACCTCATAATGAAGTGAACAGGGGAACGGGCACTGCAGACTGAACTCAAGGGTGAGGATTCTGGCCCCAGTTCCCACCCCTATGCACGGCTGCAGCAGCATGCAGGATCCACAAACAGCCCACGAGGGGCCCAGGGAGAAGTTCCCCAACACCCAGCACAGCGTGTACCAAGTGGCAGGAAGGGGTGATCTCTGCTGAGAGGCAGCCCTCAGGATCTCAGGGCCATAAGGACCACTGGAAGCCACGTTTACCTCCAGGACTTGGGCTGCTGCTCCTCCAGACATGGCATCTCAGCCACTGTGCCCACCCTACACCCTGAGCCATTTAGCTGCCTGCTGAGAAGGACACTGTGTTCTCAGAACATGTATACTCCATGCCTGCCAGTGGCTGCCCCTGCTGCCAATTTCTTCTAAGGGTCTAAGCCTGCTCCCCTCACCAACAGTGGATAGTTTGTGCGTGTTTTTAATGGGCGCACAGGCAGGCCCCAGTGCAACTCTTAAGCCCCCGCCAGTAAGACTCTGCTTCTGGGTGACCACAGAATAATTGTGAACCCGCCGAACGGCTGCAGGTGTGCTCTGAAAAGTGACAGAGAAATGTTCTCATTCTGCTCTCCCCTGTTTGTTGTCTCAGTGATTCCAGCTCAAACGTGCTCAGTTCACAGGTAAGCCAATGGTTTCTTGAGGTGCCAGCTCTGCAAACGCAGTCTGGGATTCATGGTTCCATTAATGCTAAGGCCAGCAGGGACCACTGTGACCATCTCGTCTGACCTTCTGCATAGCACAGGCCAGAGGACATCATCCAGTGATCCATGCCTCAAGCCCATCACTTCTGGCTGAGCTACAGCATCTCTTGATTTAAGAAGGCACCACATCCCTAGATAGCTGTTCCAATGGTTAATTAACCTCACGGTCAATAACGTGCGACTGTGTCTACACTTGGCTTTTCCTTAACACTCCCCACCATTCTCTCACTGCCTCAGCCCACCAGAGACAGCAACCGTGGGGGAGCTAGTGTAGACTGGACTCGGGGGCAGGTTCATCCTGCTCCAAGCAGGCTTAGACAACGCAATGGTATAAATGCCTAAGCCTTGTATATATCCTAGCACTGTTGTATTAATTTATATGGAATAAGGAGTCCCAAAGAGTCAAAGGTATTACCATGACCCTGAAACCATCCAATATTACAGTTTTAAACAAGGTTCAGGGTTTAGTACACAGTAGGGTGACCAGACAGCAAGTGTGAAAAATTGGGACGGGGTGGAGGGTAATAGGCACCTATATAAGAAAAAGCCCTAAATATCAGGACTCTCCCTATAAAATTGGGACATCTGGTCACCTAGTACACAGAGACCCCCAGCCTGCTTAGTCCCATGGCAAACACACAATTAAACATCCTTTTATTAAAGGTACAGAAAAGGTGGAAAAACAGTTAAAGCATTGGAAATGTAAAGTATTAAGTAAGGCTGTCATTTTAACAATCTCCTGGGTTCTCTTTCTCCTTACAGCAGGTCCTCAAGGAATCCATTTTGAAGCACTTGGAGGAGAAGAAGGTTATCAGGAACAGACAACATGGATTCACCAAGGGCAAGTCATGCCTGACCAACCTGATTGCCTTCTATGATGAGATAACTGGCTCTGTGGAGATGGGGAAAGCGGTGGACATGATATATCTTGACTTTAGCAAAGCTTTTAACATGGTCTCCCACAGTATTCTTGCCAGAAAGTTAAAAAAGTATGGATTGGATGAATGGATTATAAGGTGGATAGAAAGCTGGCTAGATCATCGGGCTCAATGGGTAGTGATCAGCGGCTCGATGTCTAGTTGGCAGCCGGTATCAAGTGGAGTGCCCCAGGGGTCGGTCCTGGGGCCGGTTTTGTTCAACATCTTCCTTAATGATCTGGATGATGGGATGAATTGCACCCTTAGCAAGTTTGCAGATGACACTAAGCTGGGGGGAGAGGTAGATACGCTGGAGGCTAGGGATAGTGTCCAGAGTGACCTAGACAAATTGGAGGATTGGGCCAAAAGAAATCTGATGAGGTTCAACAAGGACAAGTGCAGAGTTCTGCACTTAAGATGGAAGAATCCCATGCACTGCTACAGGCTGGGGACCAACTGGCTAAGAGGCAGTTCTGCAGAAAAAGACCTGGAGATTACAGTGGATGAGAAGCTAGATATGAGTCAACAGTGTGCCCTTGTTGCCAAGAAGGCTAATGGCATATTGGGCTGAATTAGTAGGAGCATTGCCAGCAGATCGAGGGAAGTGATTATTTCCCTCTATTCGGCACTGATAAGGCCACATCTTGAGTATTGCGTCCAG
>NW_020665188.1:1360629-1384648 GCF_002925995.2 Terrapene triunguis | reverse complement strand
CGAATAGAGGGGAATAATCACTTCCCTCGATCTGCTGGCAATGCTCCTACTAATTCAGCCCAATATGCCATTAGCCTTCTTGACAACAAGGGCACACTGTTGACTCATATCCAGCTTCTCATCCACTGTAATCTCCAGGTCTTTTTCTGCAGAACTGCCTCTTAACCAGTTGGTCCCCAGCCTGTAGCGGTGCATGGGATTCTTCCATCCTAAGTGCAGGACTCTGCACTTGTCCTTGTTGAACCTCATCAGATTTCTTTTGGCACAATCCTCCAATTTGTTTAGATCACTCTGGACCCTATCCCTACCCTCCAGCTTATCTACCTCTCCCCCCAGCTTAGTGTCATTTGCAAACTTGCTGAGGGTGCAATCCACCCCATCATCCAGATCATTAATGAAGATGTCTCAGAACTTCAGTGGGTTTTATGGGTTGTGGGGCTTGTTAAAGCTATTGCCTCTGACCCTCTGAAGAATGTCAGTGTGTATTCCATGCTGCATGTACTCCTTGATGCCAATCCAATGATAATAGTGTCATGTTACTACAGTTAGCTTGGGAACGTTGGGCCCAAGCAGATCGGGCTCATGATTTTAGCTCTAGAGGTCACTGGGTCAACCAAAGATTTGGCCGTCACAGATGCACCGACTGTCATGGGAGCTCTACGTCATCCTCTGCACAGTTAATATAAATTCTGAGCCATGGATTCTGACCCTCATTCCAATCATAGGAGGGTGCAGTGGCAGACAAATTATAGCCCCATTGGCACCCATCACACAGCCCACTCACCAAATCTATATTCTGGTCTAAACTTGGCAAGGTAAATAACTTCTGCTGACCATTTTCATTTTAACTATTGCCATTGTGTCTACAATATTCAGGAGCAGCACTTCCTGCTCCAAGTTCACCTTTTGGACTGTGTATGGCTGAAGTGGTTCATTCAATAGACCATTCACAATATCCTCTGGTATCTGCAGCTTCATTTCTTTGAAGAGAGAAGCTTCTTCAGTCTGTTGTGTAGTAAAAGGAAGTTCTTTAGAAAAAGAGACTCTGGAAGTAGGATTTGCTTATGGTGAATTTTTTCACTGTTAATAGCAATCATGTGTCAGCATTTCTATGTTTATAAGATTGTTTATAAGATGGTAGCATCAAGCCCATCATTTTAGCCTAGCAGCACTAAGACTGATATATGCGGCTTTGGTCCAGCAATCTTTACAAGTGACTTGTGGTCTGTAATTAATGAAAACTTCCACCTAGGCATTGGTTTCAGAACTCACATAGAGAGCCTCTATTTCTACTTCAGCATAGATTTCCCTTCATTGAACTATGATTTTTAATGGGAATAAAACAGGTGTAAATTATATGAGAGTCTTGCCCAGTTCATTAGGTCATTGCTTATTTTTTCTCGGGGAGGCCCTCCACATAAATCATTTGACCAGAAATGTAAATTGTGACTTTAAAAAAGCACACTTGCCCTTTTTCACCTATGAGCCAAACTCATTTAACACAGGCTCCAGGAGCTAAATCCAGCCATCCCCTGTGTAATGATATATGGAATCAGTCTTTCTTTAAACAGGAAATTTTTATTATACTAAGCAATTAAAAACTTCTGACTAACCATCCAACCAACCAACCAACTTCCATGCAGTTTGACTTCCAGCTTAGTCTTCCTTGTTTACCAGGGACAACACTCAGTGTTGAACTTGATATGGCACTCAGAGACATCTAGTGGCTCAATGATACATTTCAAGTGCCTATAATTACAGTAACTCCCCACTTAACGTCCTCTCGCTTAACGTTGTTTCGATGTTAGGTCCCTGCTCCATTACAGAACATGCTCGTTTAAAGTTGTGCAATGCTCTTCTATAACGTTGTTTGGCCGCCCGCTTTGTCCACGGCTGGCAGCCCCCCATCAGCTCCCCTACACCCCCCTCCGCCCAGCACCTCCCGCCTGCTGGTGGACCCCGCAGATCAGCACCTTCCCCCTGCTCCCCCCGCCTCCTGCCCACAGCAATCAGCTGGTTTGCGGCATTCAGGAGGCAGGGGAGGGAGCGGGGAGGCTGCATGCCGCATCTTCGCTTCTCCACCCAGCCTCCTGAATGCCGCAAGACAGCTGATTGCTGCGGGCAGGAGGCGGGGGGAGCAGGGGGAAGGCACTGATTGGCGGGGTCCGCCGGCGGGGGGGAGGCGCTGATCCGCGGGGGGGGGGCGCGTAGGGGAGCTAATAGCGGGGCTGCCAGCCTGTTTAATACCTGTATTAAATTGCTTGTTTAAAATTGTTTAAAATGTATATAATGCCTTTTGTCTGGCAAAAAAAAAAAAAATTCCCTGGAACCTAACCCCCCCTCCCCATTTACATTAATTCTTATGGGGAAATTGGATTTGCTTAACATCGTTTCACTTAAAGTCGCATTTTTCAGGAAGATAACTACAACATTAAGTGAGGAGTTACTGTACAGCTGGTGAAAATCATTGAATTCAATGGAGACACAAAAGGGATGAATTTGAGTCCAGGTTTCCCAAATGAGCTTCCTTCTTTGCATTTGCAATGACTAAGTCCTCCAGATAGCAGATCACTAAGTAAACCCTATAGGATTTAATCCATGATAGACCAAGATACAGCTGGAGTGCTATCCACACCAATGGGAAACCTGTTAAAATGAAGCAAATCTTTATGCAAGCTAATGATAAAGTACTTCTTCATGTCTCATCTGTTGTTAAGATGGAGACAAATCAAATGTTGCAAACTTTTGCCCCCCTGCTACCAGTACAAACAGATCCTGTGTTGCTGGCATTGTTGGTCCTTTAGCAAACAAAGAGTTCAGAGTTATCCTACAGTCAGTGGAAATTATATTTGATACTATTCTTCTTTAAGAATATCAGAAACTGAGAACCATGGTTCACCTTTGTTTGGAAGTTCATATTTAGCAATAACAACGAGGAGTCCTTGTGGCACCTTAGAGACTAGCAATGTTCTCAGAACTTCAGTTGTTTTTCTAGCTGTTTTTCATTGTCCATTATAAGCATGTATCTCAGGGCTTCTCATGCCCAAAACAAATCTGTTGGCAATGTTGTTGTAGCCATGTTGGTCCCAGGATATTAGAGAGATAAACGAGGTAATATCTTTTACTGGATCAAATTCTGTTAGTTGAAGGGGCAAGCTAAACAGAGCTCTTCTTCAGGTCTGGGAAAGGTATGCAGAATGTCACAGCTAAATACAAAGTGGAAAAGATAAGGAGTTAACACGTGTTGCAAGAGGCCACTCCAGGTGAAGTGGGCAGTTAACACATCGAGGGACAAAGGAGGGGTAGTGGATTTCACATTATTGTAATAAGCCATAAATCCAGTGTCTTTGTTGAGTCCATCATTTTTAGTGTGTAACAAAGCTCATCTTTTGAAGGTGCTGTGGAGGTTTCCTTTGAGGATGAGGACTCAGAGGTCAGATATGGATGGAGTGATTGTTTTGTGAAAAGTGTTCACCCACAGGTGATGTGGTGTTTTTATCTTGTATCATTTTTCTGTGTGAGTACATTTGAGAGCGTAGTGATTGTCTCCTTTCACCCACATAGCATTGAGTGCACTGGATGAGGTACACCACATGTTGTGACGTATGTAGGATCTGTGGATCTTGAAAGGGGTGTTGTGGGGTGTGTTGATCATGGCAGCACTAGGGATATGTCTGCAGGGTTTGCATCCGTCTTTCTGGCAGGGTCTGGTGCTACTTTGAGTTGGTGTGTCCTGGTTTGTGGAGAGCTTGCTTCTAATGATGAGCTTGGCAAGGTTGAGGGGTTGTTTGAAGGCCAGAAGAGGGGGGTTGGAAAAGATTTCTTTCAGGATGGGGTTCCCATCGAGTATGGGTTGTAATTGTTGGATGATACTCTGTCTGGGTTCCAGTGTGGGATGTTAGGTGACAACTAGGGGTGTGCGGTTGAAGGTTTTTTTCCTCCCGTACTGAAGCAGGTTCTCTCAGGGCATTTGGGTGGCCCATTCTGTGATGTGATCTGTCTCTGGTGGAATGCCCTTGTTTGGTGAAGGTGGTTTTAAATGTGTTGAGGTGTGTTTCCTGGACTTTCTTCTCGGATCGCAGTCTGCAGTGTCTGAGTGCCAGCTATACATAACAGATTTCTTGGTGTATTTGGTTACTGGATCTATGAAGATAGGTGTGGTGATCTAGGGGTTTCTTGTATGAAGTTTTCTGTAGGGTTCCATTATTGGAGCTGTTCGTGGTGTCCAGGAAGTTGATGCTGGTGTGGGAGTGTTCCAGAGAGATTTTGATGTCATGTATCTCATTGGTTTCATGTTGTATTAAATTCATAACTCTTCTAGACACCAAAACTCATGGACTTAATAAAGACACTGGATTTATGGCTTAATACAGCAATGTGAAACCCACTACCCCTCCTTTGTCCTATGACTATAGATGTGTTAACTGTCCACTTCATCTTGAGTGGCCTCTTGCAACATGTGTTAATTACTTATCTCTTCCACCTTGTATTTAGCTGTGACACTCTGAGAACCTTTCCCAGACCTCTGTAGCTTGAAAGTCTCTCTAATCCAAAGAAGTTGGTCCAATAAAAGTTATTATCTCACTCACCTTGTCTCTCAAAACAAATCTGTCACACAAGGCTTTATTTAGTAATAGCTTAAAACCACACATTCCTGCATTTTCTTTAAATTAGTCAGGCTCTCAGAAAACATTTCTCCAGCTAACTGGTTCTACAAGTATAGCTTCTAATGCTCTACAAGGGAGTTGGTTTCTGGAATATAATATCCCCTTAAAATAAGTCCCTAAACTCTTGTTCACTAGTTTATTGTGGTGGTGGAAAGTCTGTCAGCTTGCCTTACTTTCTTCTTCTCCCTCAGCCATAAATGCTGCTGTACATTTTTCTTCAGTAATGAAATCATGGAGAAGCTGATCCTTACTGTAGTGTGGCATCAGCACCAGCATGTCCCCCTCTCTCTGTGACTTCTCCCACTCAGGTACCAGTTGTACCTTCTTCATGACTTTCTTTTCTCAGCAGAGCAGCTGTAGTCCAGGCTGGAGAGGGGAAACACATGAACTACTAAGGCCAAGTGTCTGTTTGGGAGGAATTGGGAAGGAGTCTTCTTGCTGGCTGGAGATGAAAGAAGGCACTTTTAGGGTCTGCTGCAGTCTCATTGTCCAGGCTCAGTGATGAATTCAACATGATCCCAAGACTGCATGTTACCTTAATTTCTGAAACTAAATGCCCTTCATCGAGAACTAAGTGATGGGTGCTTGTTAGCTCCTCACAATGCTTCCCTCTCTGCTGCTTAGCATTGCTTTGTTTTTTCTCCAGCCTCTCCCAAACATTATGTATTGTGTGAAATGGCAATGTCTCCACTGGATGGAAAGGGTTCATAGGACTATGTATCATCAGCACATTGATAGCATTTCAGCCCAAGTTTCTCACAACATTCCCCCAATGGTTGTACAGAGCTGTTAGAATTGGAGAGGCAACGGACTGAGTTGTAAAGGGTTCTGCATGTCATGGCTCTTGTGAGAGGCTCAGTTGCCCATCTTGACTCTGTAGTATCTACTGGAAAGGAATGTATGAAGCCAAACTAGTGCAATTTTGTTGGTTCCTGACCCGAAGAAGAGCTCTGTGGAGCTCAAAAGCTTGTTTCTTTCACCAATAGAACTCAACCATCTTGTCTGTCTCATCCTGTGACCCATCCTGTGACTTTCATGGAAACTGAGGGGGCTGAGCAGCTGGCAGGACTGTGTCCATCATTTTCTGTTCAGTCATTGTGCTGGTGTGTCTGCTTGGTTGCAGTATTTGGTAACAAATACATCTCCAGAACTTAGAACATTAATCCTTTTGTATGTGTCTAAAGAGCCAGATTCTAATACCTTCAGTCACACTGAATAGTGTTCTACTCTACTGCTGAAGTCACCAGGACTGCCCCTGGAGTAGGGTGCTACTCAATGCAAGTAAGTGTATGGAAATCTGGCCATAAGTAAATAGAGACATGAGGATGGAGCACAGTTTTCAAAAGGAAGCAGGTAGTGTTTGTTTTCCATTGATTAAACTTGGGTCTCCTACACTTCTGCTAAGAAAAATCTGTGCATGAGTTAAAGAGAAAGGCCTCAAGCCACTCCAGATGTGGGTTGTTTTGTAGATCAGTACAGTAGCTTTGGGAGTTATGAATGTTGCTACGAGAGCGCTCTATGTCTGTCTATATGTAAATAGTTAACAAGTAAAGCACCAGTAGATGGTGCTTAAGAATCAGTAGCATAGTTCCTGGTTGAAGGACCAATCAAAGTTGTTGCTGGGCCCTGCAAATGGCTTCCTGAGTGCAGCTCTCTACAGGCAGCTCTGAACTAATGTTTAAAGTCACACAGGTGCATTAGAGGGTCTTTCCTATCCGGTATTTTGAATGCATTTTCAGGAAATGGTGGCAATGGAGTTACAAGGGGAATCTTTGTTATTACAGGAGATGTTCCGCTACAGAGTGAGCCATAAGCCCACAGAAGAAGTTACAAACATTAATTGGGTTGATTTATGGATGTTAAGGTCTGAAGGGACCATTATGATCATCTACTTTGGTCTTCTGCAGAACATAGGACAGAGAACCTCATCCAGGGATTGTACAGTGGAGGAAATTATTCATCCTTGCTGTTGGAAGTGAGCGTATCAACCCCAGGGTGAGTAACCCGACTGGCTGGAAACCTCCCTCAGAGCTTTATTGTGCTATACTTTCTCCACACCTCCTATTTTGCTGTTGCCACACTTCTGGTGACACCCACAGGAGGTGAGCAGGAAGGGAATAATAGAGCAGGGCACGTGTGAAAAAGAACAAGATGGTGGGAATAATAGAGCAGGGCACCTGTGAAAAAGAACAAGATGGTGGGATGGCGTGCACCAGACCAAACCTCCAGAGACTCATCACGTCCATTGGTGACAAACCCAGTGCATCTGCAAAGACCCAGCTGCTCTAGCTTTTGTGATATTTTCTGATTCTTTCACTGTGCCCTGGGTCTGATGACCCCAGAAATGCAGATGTTGATGTCACGAGGAGGTTCTTCCACTATACACAGCTTAAAGGAAGAGGGGAGGCACTTCCCAGGCTCCCCACTTTCCTCATCCTCAATTAGCAATGTGGTATTGGAGGAGGAAAGGAGAACCATCACTCATGAACGAAGCCCCCTTGCAGCCTTCAGGACTGAAGGGCAGGAAGCCAAAATCAAAACTCCCTCTCCTTCTCTCCCCCTCTCCCTCTCCTCCTCCCTGCCCCCCCGAGTGTATCACTGGCTATTGTCCTCATCAAACAAAGCCCTTTCATCAGAGGCTCTTTAACACACTTTATTTCTCTTTTATTTTGCTTTGAAATAAGCCGGGCAACAATTAATTTCAGAGAGAGAGAGAGAGAAAGAGAATTCAACAAGGATCTATTACTACTCTCGGCTTCTATTGCTGTAATGAAAATCTATTTCCTTTCCCTTTTGTGTCCCATATAATTTAATGCCCATTTTATTAATGGTCTGAAATAATTACGGAACCTTTTGTGATTCTCAAGTATGTTTCATTTAATTGTGCAATAAACGCCTAATCTCTTCCTCCATCTGAAGCTATTATGGCATTAAAATTAACAATTATGCAGCAATGCGCCCGGGTCCATAGAAATCACTCCAGATAACTAGACATATATAAATCATTCATGAGAACAATTTCTGAAAAGAGACGAAGGGAGAGAGGGAAAAAAAATGTGTTGAGAATGACATTGGGAAGCCAAGGGCCTGGTCTGTAAGAAGATAGCAACACCTTAAAAAAATCTCTTTTTTCCCCCTTTTTTTGTTATTATTATTTTACTAATTGTATTAGGTGGCACAACCCTCCCACCCCCCCTTCTATTAGCCTGACAGATATTTTCAGAATTAATTAACTGTTAGCTCAGAGGATAAATTGTTCATTATCAATTTTTTCACCCTTCTTTCTTTCTTTCCTTTTATAGTTTTTCTTTTTCTCTTTCAGGCCAGCAATTACACTCTCCGCCGTTCACTGGCAGGTCCTGTTCTGTAGGAAGTAATCCAAATGGGGAAAGTGCTTTTTCTTTCTACCCTATTCACTTCTCCTCTTCTTCCTTTTGTGGGATTTAATAACCATGGCTGATAGGCGCGCTGTGGACAGAGAGGTTAAGTTTGTTGTCTCAGCACTTTGCTGACAGGGGACAGCTCAGGAATCCTGCAGTTTATAACCAGCCCTACAGGGTAAAAGTGCCTGCTTCTTTCTCCATTCTCAACATTGCACCAGCGATTCCTTCCTGAATTGTGATTTATTTGTGGGGGGAGCTGAAGTAAATTCTTCCAGTACTCATGAAAGTATGAGACTGGCGGAGCCGAAGCGTAGTGTGGTTGGGGGCTATGTAAGCTTTTCCCCATGGTCTCTCACTCCCAGCTTATCTGTGCATCTCACTGCTTGAATTTGACATCCCTGTTATTTTATCCTGTGGTCTCTCCTTAGCAGAGGCTGCCAGCTGTAGAGTTTTCTCTTAGGGTTCAGCGTGAAGCAGGTTGATCCAACCAAACTTTTGGCATGGCCTCACCTATCTGAACCTCCTTCTCCTGCGGGGAGCAGCGTCCTGCTTTGACACCAATTTTCCTTTTCCTTGATGTAAACAGATCCCTTCTGCAGACCATCCAAGTGTTGTTTGTACAGGTGAGATGTTAAGTAGTGGGCAAATTCGTTCTAATGTGTTTAGGAAACAGCTGTGCCTAGGACAGAACTCTAAATAATGGAACATAGAGGGTAAAATGCAGCTCAAGCTAGTGCCACTCTGCGCCTTATCCATCAGCACCAACACTCTGCCACTGAGCACCGGGATCCTTTCTCTACACAGTCTGTGATGAAGTGGGGGATTTTCTTGTTTTTTCCTTGTTTTTCCAATGGTTTGCATGCAGAAGGGGTGGGACTCAGTTTCCCTGGGTGTTACTGGTTTAATGAGGTGATGGGAGAGGGAGTTTGTTGTTACAGAGGACCAGCGAGGGAACTTGGTACCCCAGCCAATGGCCTGGAGAATGAATACCCCAGCGACTGGTGACCTAGTGACCCAGAGGCCCAGCTCAGGAGTCACAACCAGTTCCGGCCAGTGGGAGGACAATGGGATGTAAAGAGAGGACCCTAGTGACCTAACCAGCCAGTTCCAGCCAGAGGGGGACAGAGAAAGGCTGAGAGGAGAGGAGGCCCAGGCAACCCTGTTTACTTGGATAGAAGACAATGGACAGAGGCAGGCCTTGGGGCCAGTGATATCAGATGCCCATCTGGGAAGCAGTGGGGCTCGGGCTGGAGAGAGAGAGCAGGCAGAGCCCACCTGAATGCAGGGGAGACTTGGATGTGCTGTGCTGAGGGAGGCCAGGCCTGAGGGCCCTGAGAGTTTCCTATGCTGTGTTCAGATGCTCAATAAACCCTCCTGTTTTATGCTGGCTGAGAGTCACTCTGGTCTAGAGAACAGGGTTGCATTATTCCCTCTGGGAGTAGAGGCCCCGGGGGTCCTGAGCGAATGGATTCCCTGGGGGTGGGGGCCCACGGCGAGAAACAGGTATGCTAAGGCTCAGAGAGGTGCGGTTCCAGGAGGTGGAGGGGCTTAACCCTCAAGAGACAGTGGACCCCCAAGAAGGGCTGTCACATTGAAGGGGGTTCCCCCCAGGGACCGCACAGGGCCAAGAGTGGGCACGACCTGTGAGTCCGTGACACAGAAATCCACTGGTTCAAGCACTTTTCTGTTCTGTGGCATCAGCTTCCTGATGCCAAAGCTCTACCTCCCAGCACAGCCCTACCCACAACAACATTCTCCTGGTCAGGAAAAAGCCCTCTCAGCTTACTCTTTGCATATGTATGAAACCCTCTGCCAGCACCAGAGCTCTGTCCCTCAGTTTTCTGCAGCTATCATTGCCCAGCCACAGATAGATAATGCTAGTGTCTGTGTTCTCCTACTCTGGGCAGTATTCTGCCAGTACCAGCCTTTGGCCAGTCAGGGAAGTGTCACTATATGAAGTGCACCATCAATGCCAGTTCTGCCTCTGAGGGCAGCATCCTTTGCTATATATATATATATTTGCCAGTTCTTTGCTGCTCTGCAGTCCCCTGCAAGAACCATTTCTGTGCTATCCTGGGCAGTACCACTATGGCATTCTGCCACTCAATGCACCAGCTGGGCAGGGTTAATGCTCTCCCGCAGCTCAATATCCAGCCAGGGCTCTGCCACTCGAACCAAGTCACGACTAGATACTCCAGAGTTTGCTCTTGAACGGAGAAGGATGTTGTGGCTGTGATAGTTCTTCCCTTTACTTGCAGCATCTGGATCTGAAGGGATGCCGATAGAATGGGCTGGACCGTGAGGAGAGGAGGCGTGAGGGCAAAGGCGAGCGAAGTGATGGGGAGGCAGGAGGGATAAACGAGGGACTAGAGGACAAGATCTGGCGATGCGGTTATGCTGACTTAGCGCAGGTGAGTTCAGTCAGTGGGCAGTATGGCCCCACCAAGCAATGACAACAGTAAAGGGACACTTGCTTCAGATGCTGACCAAGGGGGCTTATTAGAATAAGGAAAAAGGAGTTAGCTTGAAGCTACTCCATCTCTTTCTTTGGTACAGAGAATCTTTTACCTAGAATCATTCCTAGCCCTGCTCCTGACTGGCTTTTTGCTACAGATCTGAAGAGCCAGCACCCATATTCTCCCATCTCACTCCAGCAGAGATTGCAGAGAACTGCTGCCCTTGCTGCTGGATTCTCAGGAGATCCCAGCACTGGCTCTGGAATCCTGTGGAATTCAATAGAACCAGACACAGAGCCCTGGAGAGCTTGGGTTGGTATCGTATTACACACGGTGTCAGAGCACTGGCATTGGCAGACTGCTGAGTTTGGTGGGCAGTTGGAGAGTGATGGGTCACTGGCACTGACAGGGCCTTGGGCAGAATCACAGAGGACTGGCCATGGCAAGGTATGTCACAGAGTGGAACAGCACTGGTATTGCTGGGGGCTTCTCAGAATGTAAGGTAGCCCTGGCATTTCCCATGGATTGCAGCAAGTGGCAGAATGAGATGAATAATAGTATCTGACATCACTGTAGTGCCTTTCATCCCATTACCAGTCTAGCCAGGAATGGAACATGTTACCTATGCACCATATGGGCAAGTCATCATTGCTGATGGAGCCATTATGTTTGCATTTACTGAGGTTTGTGGGTTTAGAGCTTCTCCCTCAATTTCACCCTATTGTCGATTTTTGCATTTAATGTTCTTGATTTTTTTTCACTAAAAGGCAGTGAAGAAAGTTTTAAAAACAGCAAGCAGGTGGAGCCTATTATTGCACCCCAGCCAGAACCCCCAAGCTCAGGAGAGACTTTGAATTGCTATCCCTGGGCAAGGAAAGCCACAGTGGTGGCCTGCCTGAAACTGTCCTCTTCCTCTTCCTCTTTGTTATCCTTCTCTGAGGCCTTCACCCAGCCTTTCACTGGCTTCTCTTTCTATCCCAACTCTAATGAGCCACCGGTTAACCCCTTCCTTACCTATCCCATTACAGGCCATTCATATTACATACCTTTGTAATTCTGCTTCCAACCCTCTCCCTGAGCCAAATAGAAAATGATAAATCAACCATAAAAGACCTTTTGTCCCAGCAAATAAATCTATAGTTTGTCGGCCAAGTCATTTTGAAGGGAAACGTTTTCAACAGTCCGAGTATAACACATCTTCTTTAATTTTATCCAGACCCCAGACAAATTCTACTCTAGGATTAGATGTGGGGTATGAAAATTCAGGGGAACTAGTTTCTTCTTGAAGAAATTAGGTATGTGTGGGGAGAGTCTGGGGAGTTGACAATCAGGTTTTTTATAGGAAGCTGATTGCAGCATTAATATGGAGAAGCTAGTGATTCAATTCCATTCAGTTCAGTGAAACTCCATTGGTATGACAAGCCAGGCAAATGCTGCCAGAATAAGAATGAGTCAAACTCCTCAGATGTCTCTCAGAGATGGGTCTGACCCACCCAGAACAGGGTTACACACTGAGTGTACGGTTTGAGCCCCTATGTCCATCCATGTGTTGTTACTGTCCATTCCTGATCCCACAGCAGGCTGCTACCTACCTGAAGAAGAGCTCTGTGTGGCTCGAAAGCTTGTCACTCTCACCAACAGAAGTCGGTCCAATAGAAGTTATTCCCTCACCCACCTTGTCTCTCTAATATCCTGGAACCATCATGGCTACAACTGCACTCCACCTAGCACAAAGTCATCCCTGTAATCTCTCTCTTTTCTCCCAGGGGGCTGCATCAGAATGTCTGAATTTTACTAAAGGATTTGATATTGTGTGTCATGAAAGTTTACTTGGAAATTAGTTGGATTAGGAATTATACCTGAATATACTAAAAGCCACTTATGATCCAAATTCTTATCTAATTATATATGGCCAACCAACACCACCGGACGGCTAGGGTGACTGAATGCTGGCTGTAGGATCACATGCAAAGAGTAATGCAAATGGCAATGTGTTGAATTTGATGACTGGTGTTAGGAGTGGTCTTATGTAACATCTTCATCAGGGATGGACAAAAGGCAGCAAATGTGTCTGCAGTTTGTTATTGCTTGGTTTATTACATTTTCAATAAATATTACATAAATCAGGAAAACGTTTGGTAACGCCTGTCACCACTAAACCAAGAAAACTCGAAATACAGATGAAATATTCAAGTTCATCATGGTATATATACAGTAAAGGCTGATAACCAGATACAAATCTGACCAAAGACTTCAATTAGGAGCTTTCAATAATGGTAGCACACCACAAATGCCATTTAGAAGAAAATATGTAATCAGCAGAGATCAAGAGAGAAACAGACTCTATCAAACATGACAGTGAGCATAGTTCAAAAGGAGATTAATCAAATTAAATTCCAAATTCATCCAGTGACCTCCCCCTTTTCAGATAAATGGAAGGAGACACACATCTGCTTTGATATCTTTTCTATGCAAAGGATCCTTTGACTGATCTGGGTAAAAAAATACCCAAACAGACAGATGATTATTGGAATTTATTTGACAGTATCATGGATTTATAATTTAAAATCTGCCTTAATCCCTTTAATATCCAAGGTTTGGGGTGGAGAGGAGGGGAGAGAAGTAGGGGAGAGATTGTTTCCTACATTGTAAACTAGATAAGAAAAACTAACCCTCAGGACTAAAGTTTTCAAAGGGGTTGTGTCACTAAGGCCTGGTGCAAAGACATTTTAATTTCCAGGACCAGCACCGTCAGGGAACTCACGGGCAGCATAGAGACCAACATAGTTAAGTGCTGCAAGCATTCACCTTGGGAATGGCCAGTCCAGGGTATTATGTGGGCAAACAAGTGATGGCCCGAACCCATTGTCAGTGGTCATAAGTAACAAAGGCCCACTGGGTCCATGCACACATCCTCCCTCCTGACATCAAAGCTGCCTTCGTCTCCACACACGTCCCTAAATGCCGCAGCAACTACAGAGGAGCATCACCTAACCAGTAGCAGCACTAGGATTTGCCATAGGGCAGGGGTCCAAACTCCCGGCCCTCAGGCCATCTGCGGCCCGCGAGCCTCCCCAATGTGGCCCGCGGAGCACCAGCAGTTTTGGGGCCGGGTCTCTCCCTTGGCCCCACCTGCCGCCCCTTGGCACTCCCCCCTCAGGGGCCCTGGCAGCACAGCAGAGCTGAGCAGCGTCTGCCTGCTCGCTCCAGTGGCTGCTGGCCCCTCCCTGCGGCCCAGGGGCAGGATGGGGCTGTGCCTCCGCATGCTGGTTCCGCCCCGAGCGCCCCTGTGGCCAATGGGACGCTGCGGGGGCGGTGCCTGGGAGCAGAAGCGTGCTGAGGCCCCACGGTCCGCCCCGCCTTTGAGCCCCAGGTAAGCGCCGCACCCCTGACTCCCTCCCAGAGCCTGCGCCCCCACCACCTCCCCACATACCCCCTCCTGCCCCCAAACTCCCTCCCAGATCCTGCACCCTCTCCCCTCATACCCCTTCCCACCCCCAAACTCCCTCCCAGATCCTGCACCCCCTTCCCTTTCCCACACACCCTCTCCCACTTCCAAACTCCCTCCCAGAGCCTGCGCCCTGTCCCCACACTCCCCCAGCCCCAAACTCCCTCCCAGAGCTTGCACCCCATCCCCACACCCCCTCAGCCCCCAAACTCCATCCCAGAGCCTGCACCCCAGACCCCCTCCCCCACCCAAACTCCA
The DNA here is from genome assembly GCF_002925995.2 of Terrapene triunguis. Taxonomy (NCBI): domain Eukaryota; kingdom Metazoa; phylum Chordata; order Testudines; family Emydidae; genus Terrapene; species Terrapene triunguis. The sequence goes on along the minus strand of NW_020665188.1, from coordinate 1,370,436 downwards.
TCGCAGAGCCTTACGCAGGTGGGGAGCCGAGTTTTTTTGGGAGGCAGAGTTTTTGGGGGGCGGGTTCTGGGCAGCATGAATGACATTTGCCCGCTGGGAGGATTTGAGGACTGGCACTGGCCCTAAGGTAAATTGAGTTTGAGACCCCTGCCATAGGGGCTGCTTTCAACAAGCATCAACAGTAGTGCTGGCCTCTCAGTCAAAGAACATGTTGCACCCTCTTTAGGGAGCAAAATGCCTCCACCCTTAGTGGAATGAAATGCAACAATAGAAACTCTACAGACACCTGTCATAGGTCTGCTCTGATCTAGTGGTCAGGGTTCTAGTCTGAGCTCCGAAGACCTCAATGCTAGGCTGTGTTCTACCACAGTCTTCCTGTATGGTATTGGGCAAGGTATTGGGCTTAGTCTCTCTGTGCCTTAGCTCTCCATCTACAAAATGGGATTAATACAAAATGGGAGTATTGTGAGGCTAACTATCTCAAAGGCAGTGAGGTGCTCAGGTACTGCAGTAAGAGGGAGTCCTATAAGATAGCTCGGTAGAACTGACAATCCAAACTTTCTTTAAGATTCAGTGCTTCCCTGGGCCTTTTTGATTAGCTACAGGACACAAGCAGACATCTAAGCAGCTGTTCCTCTTGCTTTCAATGTAGTACCTAACGCCTCTTAAGTTCAGGTACCTTTCCTTTATTGTTATCAGAGGAACAATAACCTGGACAGACACCTGATGGTTGTGTTATATATTTTGGTTGTTCCTGTGAATATTTTAGCCAATTATTTGACTGCCAGGAATATTCATAGAAACAAGTGAATTTTAGAGACTATTAGATGCAAGTGAATTCTGAACTTGTGAACACAATGCACAAGTATTCACACAAGAACCCTAATTCTAAGAGTTATGCTCATCCTATCCCTAGCTGTCTAAAGATTAAATTCATAAGGGACTCATTAGTATCTGAGGCCTAGATTCAGGGAAGCATCCTTATTCTGAATAGTACTTAAACATGTGCTTTAGCTCCATTGAAGTCAGCAAGACTGCAGCATTGTGCTTAAAGTTAAGCATGTGCTTACGTGCTTTCCTGAATCAGGATCTAAGGCCTGAACAAACTTATTAAGAATTTGAAATCCAAAACAAATAGGGTCAAGTCCTCATTTGGTGTAAATCAAGGTGGATTTACTAAAGCCAATGGAGTTATGCCGATTTGCATCATCTAAGAATCTGTCCCTCAGAACTCTTTCCATTGCCTAGGCTACATGGTTGCATCAACTGATTTGGCCAGGGATGGTTTTCGAAAATGATTTATGGGTAGGTTGTTTTGGGGAAAAGATCTTATGGAAGAACAGAGTTAAATGGCCCAGTGGTAAAAACTACTTGTGCTTCTACTGTACTCCCCACCATGTGGCTGCACCTTTGCTAGACTAACACTACTAAGAGTCCTGGGGTGAAAACCTGGCTCCATTGAAGCCAATGGGAGAGTTGTCATTCATAATGGCAAGGAAAAGTCATTCATAAGAACATAAGAACGGCCAGTCTGGCCAGACTAATGGTCCATCTAGCTCAATATCTGACAGTGGCCAAGGTCAGTTGTTTCAGAGGAAATGAACAGAAGAGGAGAATTATTGAATGACCCATCACTCCACTCCTAACTTCTGGCAGTTAAAGGCTTAAGACACTCAGAGCATGGGGTTGCATCCCTGACCATCTTGGCTAATAGCCATTGCTGGACCTATACTTCATTAATTTATCTAATTGTTTTCTGAAGCCAGTTATACTTTCAGCCTTCACATCATCCCCTGGCAATGAGTTCCACAGGTTGACTGTGCGTTGCGTGAATAAGTACTTCCTTTTGTTTGTTTTAAACCTGCTGCCTAATAATTTTGTTGAATGATTCCTATGAGACAAAAACAACGAGGAGTCCGGTGGCACCTTAAAGACTAACAGATTTATTTGGGCATAAGCTTTTGTGCGTAAAAAACCCCACGTCTCTGATCTGTTAGTCTTTAAGGTGCCACCGGACTCCTCGTTGTTTTTGTGGATACAGACTAATGTGGCTACCCCTCTGATACTTGGCTGCTATGAGACAGACTCTATAGCCTGGAAGTTAGGGCACTTTACTTGACTGTGGGAGACTCAAGTTAAAGTCCCTGCTTGAGTAGCTCTGTGACACTGGCAGACCAACCAACCTGTGTATGACCCATAACAATTTAACAGGAGGCATTACAATTGTAATCAAGACAATCCACTTACGTATGGGTATCAAAGAAATGTTAATTAGGCTAGCAATCCCCAACTCATTCACTTTGTGTTGATAAGAATCAAAGGGTAGATGCTAAGTGTATTTGTCTGTATTTACCTATATCTTGTTAGAAGTTTAACAATGTAACCACATTAGCATGTAGATGCTAATTCCCTTTCATGTCTTAATTGCCTTAATTATGTATGCGACTGTGTCCAGTTAACCTTTAGATCAAAGATGTAAGATACTTCAAGAAACTAATAATATTATCTACGTTGTCTTCAGTTTAACTATCTATGCTATAATGAAGTACTGGCTAATTACCTTATGTGAATGAATGCAACTTGTTTACCTGTGTATGCATAGGAAATAGATTAGCTTCAAAGTAAAAATCTCCATTGTCTGTTTTTCACTGGGGGAAGGTCCTGCTGTGACAATTGCTGGGAGGAGGCTTGTCTGCTTCCTAGAGAGCTATAAAGGAAAGCCCCGGGCCTGATCCTGCCATTTCAGGTCTGCTTCAACTTTAACAGGGAAGGTCTAAGCCATAAGACTGAGGTCTCCAGGTTTACCCTGGATTATCCAGGGATTCTCATGGAAGAACTCTAGCAGACTCTACACCTGGACTGCCTTTTGGACTATAACCCTTTAAATTGATTCCAGAAAGACTTTTACAAATCAGCAGCCTCACCATCTCTGCTGTGAAACTGACCTAAGGACTTCACACATATCTGTATGTGTATTGAGCTCTTGCAGTGTTTTTCTTTCTTTTTCCTTTTATTATTAAATCATTAGTTTTAGTTACTAAAGGATTGGCATCAGCATGATTACTGGGTAAGATCTAAGACTCATATTGACCTTGGGATAAGTGTTTGGTCCTTTGGGATTGGTGAACCTCACATATGGTGAATCAGGTTTTCAGTAACCCCTCACTATATTAGACTTGGCTGTCTAGATTGGTACCAAGGTCTGGAATGCTGAAAGGGGACTGTGTTTGACTTCTTGTTAACCAGTGTGGTACTGCAGAAGCTGTTTTGTTTTGGCTTGGTGAATCTAATTATAGAATAAACCACCAGTTTTGAGGATTGTCTGCCCTGTTTCTTGCAGTGAGGATTGTCTGCCCTGCTCTGCTCTGAGTGAGGCATTCTCAGTGTGCTCTATCCCAGGCACCTGGTCACAAGCTCTTTGTTTAGAAAAGATGGAACAAGTTCAGGAGGAGAGATGGAGGAAAAGCCATGCCAGAATATCCTATAGCCCAGTGCACAGGCGCAGATTTCTAATTTTCCCTGGCAGTGCTCAACTCCTATTCTGCCCCAGGCCCCACCCCCACCCACCCCTTTCCCTCAAGCCTCCACCCTGCTCCACCTCTTCCCTCCCTTGCTCCACCCTGGTCCCACCCTCACTCCAACCTTTCTCACAAGACCCCATCCCCACCCCTTCCCGCCCCCCCACCCTCACTACGCCTCTTCGCCGCCTCTTTCCACCCCCTGCCCCAAGCACTCCCTGTCCCCACTCCTCCCCCTCCCTCCCAGTTCCTCCTGCATGCCGCTGAACAAGTGTTCCGCATTGTGCAGGAGGCGCTGGGAGGGAGGGGGAGGAGTTGATCAGCGGGGGCCTCAGGCGGGCGGGAGTGGGGGGGAGGGAGTGGAGCTTGGCTGCCAGTGAGTGCTAAGCACCCACTAATTTTTTTCCTACTTAGAAGATCAGAGAATTGGCATCTCTGACACTGATTTACTCTGTCTGCATACCACTGGGGGCTGGGGTGTGGAGATCATTGGTGGATCTGCCAAGCATGTCCATCAGCTATGTTCTGCAAGTGTTGCTGTAAGACAGAGGATCGTAATTGCTTCAACCACCAAGGGGATTAGACGGTGTTTGGAATAGAACCACTGTACCCTGAGAAAACCTACTTTGGCAGAGATGACTTCCACTTTGGCTTGTGTACTGCTATGTGGACTATGTCTGTGATGGACAGGTGTTTGTGTGGGGTGCTACCAACTACAGAACGGAATAAAGTTCCACGTTCAAGCCACATTTCAAACAGAAACAAGTGTCTATTGCTCCCATGCTCCATTGCTGAGTATAGGCTGTGAATGTGGAGAGGTAGTCAGAAAAATTACCCCTTGACAGGCTCATAAATTTACTCATCACAGAGAAGCAATGATAGTGCCACTATTTCCACGCACCTGCCCATTTGCTGAGGTTGCTGCACGAGCGCTGAATTGTCCAACCTGATGTTTGGAGCATGAAAAGCCTAAACAAAAAGGGATCCTGATGTGGTTGGCCCAGAAATCTCTGCCTATGCTCAGCTTTCATTTTAAAAATGATCGACTATCAACACTAACCTTAACTCTGACCATGACGTACTATCTGAGTACTTATATGGCTCCCATTACCAGAGTATCTGAGGGCCTCACAATTTCTAATATTTTTCTCCTCACAACACCCCTGTGAGGTAGGATAGTGCTATCCCCATTTTAGATGGGAAACTGAGGCAGAAAGCAACTCAGACAATCACCTAAAGTCACACAGGAAGTAGGTGGTGGAGCAGGGATATCCACTGAGGTCTCCCAAGTGTCAAGAAGTGCCCTAACTGCTGTGTCATCCTTCCTCAGATTGCATTTTGAAAGAGGCTTATTTTAAAATATATGTAGTAGATAAGAAAGAGCTCAAAATATTTCTAGCAATATATATTCATTCTGTTTTAACAGACGCTTCTTTATAAGAAATACATGAAAAGAGGTGTATATGAAACTGTCTACATGAACAACAAGAAGATGTCAATATTGCACAGATGGGAAGATTGTATATTGGGATCTACTGATGCAAAGCACTATATAAGAGCTACAACATTACAACTGGCTGTATCCTTCTAACTCTCCTTTGTCCGATGACTACAGAGATGTTAATTGCTCACTTCATTTTGAATGGTTTCTGCAACATCTTAACACCTTATGCTTAACCATTTGTTTCACCTTGTATTTAGCTGTGACAACCTTTCCCAGACCTGAAGAAGAGCTCTGTGGAGCTCGAAAGCTTGTCTCTTTCACTAACAGAAGTTGGTCCAATAAAAGATATTACCTTACTCACCCTGTCTCTCTTAGGGCAGGTCTACACTTAACACATTGCATTGGCACAGCTGTTCCAGTGCAGTGCTTTAATGAAGCTCTCCCATCAGCTTAGAGGCCATGTCTATGCTTACAGACATGCTCTTACAGCGACACAGCTGTACGGATACAGCTGTGTCGCTGTAAGAGCACTCCTGTAGCTGCATTATGCCAATGGGAGAGAGCTCTCCTGTCGACATAATAAAACCAGCTAATGAGTGGTGTAGCTATGTTAGCAGGAGAGCGTCTCCTGCCGTGTACATGAGTGCTTATGCCAGCAAAACTTATGTCGCTCAGGAGTGTGTTTTTTCCACACCCCTGAGTGACATAGTTATATGGAAGTAATTCTGTAGTGTAGGCCAGGGTTTATATAAGAGCTAGGTATTATTATTATTAAAACCGTGATCATTAAAGGAAAAACTATATGGTTGCAGTTACGGTTGTGTGCTCAGTGTTGTTGAATGTTATGTGCCGATTGTGGGTGGGAGCACAGGCCTGGGTTGGAAAGGAATATGTTGTGGTGGCATGAATGACGGCAATGTGGGGGTGTATTGTTATCTGTGCACAGTTTAGATTCTATTGTTTGCTTAACTAGCAATTTCTGGGGTTTTTAGTGATTGTGCTGAGGAGACATCATAACCTTAAAGTTACAGAGTATTTGGTGTGGGACTGTGATGATTAGGACAGGAAGTGAAGCAGGTTGTCTCACTCAACTGAAACTGCCCTTGGCATGGAGAGGTCAGAATGTCACTCCTTAAAGTGGGGGAATGTGCCCAGGATCCACAGAGGTTAACACGCTGTGCGGTGGGGTTGCATTTTTTCCCAAGTAGCCAGGGCTTCCATTTTTACCTTTCATCTGAAAGAAACCCCTTCCCCAGCGCAATGCCCTTTAACACCAGAAGTCCAGTACTTGCCAAGAGAGAATTCTCACCTACTTGGCGACTACTGCCACTTAGAGAAGCACATGGCAGTTTGCAATCCAAATATTGCCCAGCTTTGTCATTGCTTAGATAAGAGGGGGTGATTCCAATGCCAGATGGCACGGGTGTACGAATTTCACAGGTGTAAGCGACCTTAGCAGGGCATTTCACAGCATGACAGAGCTCTGGCACTGGGAAGATTTCCCATAGAATGCCTGGGTACAGGCTCTAATGCAGATGGTATCATGGCATTTAAGCTGATGGTATGTACCAGATTGGTGGCACCAGCAATTTCTTTAAGAGTATCGCAGAGGGCTGGCATGAGCATGTTGCACAGAGCTGGCACTGACAGAGTACTGCTGGATCAGTTGGCTTTCCTTTCATGATGTTCATGCCTTTTTCTTTTTCATAAGTGCTAAGCGGGTGTCCAAGTGGGGGAGAGAGAGAAGGGTAAAATATGTACTCCTAATTAAGTCATTATTTCCACCTCATTTAGATTTTCCTATTCTTCATGTGCTTCATCATTTAGGTCATTTGATTCCAGTGGCTTAAAAAGCTACCCTCTTCTATTTCCCTTTGGTAACATGAGGGCAGTTGAGACAAGACATGATTTGCCTGTATCCAAACTTCACCGCCTGTCTGGAATTATGTCGTGCCGGCAACTGGGGAAGAAGAGAAAGAAACAGAGAGGTGGAAGTGACCCCCCACTATCAATGCTCTGCTGCACACGCACTTGTGATCAGTCTGTGGGGGCACCTGCATGGCTGCATTGGGATCCACCCCCCAGGGACGCTGCATCACCACTTCAGCTGCCGATACGGAGTCTAAGTTGACTCCGTGGTAAAGACCGAATTCCCTGACTGTGTTGTGCTGTAGCCCTTTCTCCTGGCATCTGGTAATGTAGGGAGTTTGCCATGGAACCTCCCAAATAGGGGCCTGTGTGTTTGTGAATAGGGAGATTCTCCATGACTTTTGGAAGGTGGCCAGAGGGCATTGTGGGTACGTGCTGTGGAAGAGTACCCCATCGTAGGTGGGGATGGAGCTGTGTATGTTACTTTGCTGAGTCCTGCAAGCACAAGGGTCAATCCTGTGCCCAAGTTTGTGCCTTTAGAGGTGTTTGCATTGACCTTGTTTGGGATACGGCATATACAACATTTGCAAGGGGAGTTCAGTCTCCAGGCCCCGCTCAGTCCTCATTCTCTCTCCAAAAACCCCTCCCATGATCAGTGCCAGCTGTCAAGGTGATTTCTGGCATGTGGGCATCTAATCACCAGACCAGAGAATGAAACCACCAACCTGGGTCACTAAGAAGCTGTCAGATGGCAGCTTCGGGGTAGAATTTGTAGCAGTGACCCAAAGATGAACAGTTCGATAGCTTTGCCAGTTACCTCACTTCCTATGAAATGTTGATAAGCCGTAGGAACACGGTGTGTCTCAAAGCAGAGAGCCTCATTAGTCACTGGGCATTCCATGCCTTTCTACAATATTTCTGTCTTGCAATATGAAAGCCAATAAAAGCCATAGTTGTTTAAACAAACACTTTCATAATGGCCATAAGTGATGCGCTCTGTCACTGGGGCGAATTGATCCTGTTTAGTGTTACCACATTTATGGTGGGCAAAGACATCCAGCTTTCATGGCTCACAACCCATCCTAGTTATGGTGATATTAGAAAGGAATTACTGCTTCTGGCGTGACTTACTGGGTAAATGTGCTGTATGCTAGTGAGTGAGATCGTTGCATTAGCAAAGCCTGTTTCAGTCAAATGACTGTTTTCATATCCCTGACTAATATTTATTTACTCCATATTGTAGGTTCGAGGCTGTAATGAAAAACGAGCCAGCCTCACCACCAAGACTGCCCCATACATAAGACAATTAAGATAAAGTCCTGCATAAGTGGCCCTAATAAAAGGAATTTATCACAAGACATAGAGAGTGAGGTGTCTTTATTCATGAGGTGAATAACACTAAGAGTTGTCATTGCAGATTTTCAGGCCTAGAAATTATCATTCATTCTCCAAATTACTGACTGCACAAAAATTACTAAACGGTGCGTTATCACTCCCTCTCAGCAAGAGAATGTCTTTGTTGTATGTTCGATTACAAATGGCTTTCCCCAAGATTATCATCAATAAATCACAGGTAAGCGCATCGCATGCCAGGGCAAGGGTTGGCTGAGAATGGCTCTTTTTGCTGACGTGAAAAGAAAGGCAATAGCACGCGATGGCGTAGAGCTGTGGCATTTCTCTAGGTTTGATAATAACTCACTGCAATGCGTTGTTATACACAAAGACAGCCATGGATTCACATGATCATTATGTGAATTCACAGAGGTTGGAAATATATCCTGATAATTCCATGGAGTCTCGGGTATCTGGATGGCTTCCTTTGTTTCTCCATAATGTCTGGAAGAACCTGTTCTGTTCCCTGGAACAGAAACAGCCAACATCAAAGGAGGAAGCCCACTAGAAAGAATGAAGAGAAAATAAAGGGTTACATTAGTGAAATTTCTGTAGCTTTAAAGCAGGTTTGATTGAGTCCAGCAGCACATGCCCACTTCTGCACACCATGAGCAGGATCATACTAACAGACACAAACGTAAGTGACTTCTAATGAAAGGACACAACCAAAGTCTTTGTTTCTTTCCTTGCAGTGTATGTGTGTGTGTGTGTATTTGTCCATCCAGCATCTGAAATGCACAGCCTGAAAGGAGCCTCAGTATTTTCTCTCTGTCTCAGAATTGGTAAACGAGGACAAGTTTTTCAGAAATTGAGTTAGGCTGACTCTATTGACTTCCATGGGAGCTGCTGGGTACTTGGCATCTTTGAAAATAAGGCCACCTATCCGTGGACTAAGGAGAGAGTCGCCATATTTTCAAAATCAAAACCCAGGACCTTTTTGTGGTGCCATTGGCTAGGAGAGCAAAATACTCATGCAAAAGACAAAAGCACTCTTCTTTTAAGTGTGTGTTGGATTTGTTACTGCCAGCAAGCAGCACCAAAGGGTTATTTCTCAGAATGGAGATTTTTTTCCAGTTTCTTAGCATCTGAATGAGTTTATGATGAAACACCAACCCAGGGTCATTAACATTCACTTTGAGCAAAAGAACAGCTTTGACCTTTCTCTTCACTCCAAACACCGTGCACCTCTCAGTGCAATTATTCCATTGGGCTGTTTGCTCCCAGCGAACACAGAATAAATTCCACTTGGCATAGCAATACACCTTGAAGAAACATTCTATAATTATAAAAAAGCTGTTTGACTGATGACATGAAAAAACAGAACATTTTAGGTATCCCCCCAAAAATTCAAGGGACACCAAAACATCATATGAAAAAAAAAAAGGACTGTCCCAGGAACGTTGTGTCATATGGGTTCTTTAAATTAGGAACCCAAATTTCAGCACGCTGGCACAGATCCTCAAAAGGATTTAGGCGCCTAAGTCCCATTGATTTCACTGGGAGTTAGGCACTGAAATATCTTTGGGGATCTAGGCCCCTGTGTCACATGGGGGAGGGGGGAAAATAAAGAAAGAAAGAAAGAAA
>NW_020665188.1:1299550-1360229 GCF_002925995.2 Terrapene triunguis | reverse complement strand
AACCTGGGAGGGAGGGGGAGATCCCGAGTGGCCGCGGCGTGGGAAACAGCTGTTTTGCGCGCCGCTGCTCCCCCTCCCTCCCTCCCAGGCTTGAGAGCCTGGGGGGAGGAGGCAGGGCTGGGGATTTGGGGAAGGGGCGGAGTTGAGGCGGGGCCGGGGTAATTAAAAAACCGGGGGGGGGCGGCCAAAATTGTTTTTGCTTTGGGCGGCAAAAATTCTAGAGCCGGCCCTGCTTCAGTACCTAGGAAAAAGAGAGATTGTATTAAAACCTCCCAGCTGTTCAGTCGCTGGGCTGGATGTGTGCCTGTGTGGTGGGGGCCGGGGGAAGAGAGAGGAGCATGCGGCCATGTGAAAGGGACAGAGCAGAGAGATTAAGATCTCTATCAGAGCTTGTGGCTCCAGCGATTACAGTGTATTAGGGCTCTGTCTGTGTTGACAAACACTGCCCCAATTAGGAATTAGTTCAGCATAGCATCTGATAGTGCCGCAGTGGCTGACCTGCTAAATGGACTGGCCCCTCCTTTCTCCCACTTCATTTTATGGGGCAGTGGACAAAAAGCAAAGGCAAATGCCCCTCTGCACGCCCCCCTCCCCAGCCGCTCAGATGATGCATCCTCATTGACAACCCTGTGACTGACATGTGAACGTTAACACTAATTCTCCTCCGTAACGTCTTGCTCCTACTGAATCCAATGCCACCAATCTCATTGGTGAGGAGTCAGCCCAGGTTCTTTCCTTCTCTTTCAATAAACATGCTGGATGACAGAAGTACTCTTTCCAAGAGTGTATGTGAAGCCCCCAGAGAAGTTCACTTCCCCTGGTGATTTGCCCATTCGGTGCGGGCTTTCCATTATTCTAAGAGTGTGTGAAATTCAGCTTTGCAAGAGGCACTGGTTTCATTGCAAAAAGCCAGAAGGCAATTTTAAAAATGCGTCATTAATCCAGGAGGAACCATTGCCGTAAAAAGCTGTTATAACGCACAGAGTAACCGGTGGGTATTGTTAGCCTAATACTTGTTAAATACATAGTAAAGGACATCTTGTTATTTCAGGTAGCACCTATGAGGTGCTGGACACTTTGCAGTCATTCAAGAGAAGACAGATCTATGTAACTCAGGTACTTTTCTGCCCCCCCTTTATCACAATATCTGATCACCTCACAATCTGTAACATGTTTCCCTCACCACACCCCTGCCAGGAGATGAAGTGCTATCATCCCCATTGCACAGATGACGAACTGGGGCCCAGACAAACTAAGCCACTGTGAACGCCCGTCTCACTGAACACCTAGGTTCACACCCTAACCACTGCTAGAACAACCCTCCCCTCACCCTGGCACACTAGAGGGTACGAGCCAAGACCCACAGAGGAGAACAACAAATAGGGCTCAAAACTGGCTTGAGTTCTTGGGGGCAGCACAACAGAAGGGGGTCTTCAAGAGGAACTTAAGGCCCCTGTCCTGTGCCCATTTATGGAGGAGATCAGGGAAACTGGCTATAATGGAATATAGTGGATTGAGAGCTTTGAGCCATGCCTCCAAGGGTATGTCTACACTATGAAATTAGGTCGATTTTATAGAAGTCAATGTTTAGAAACCAATTTTATACAGTCGGTTGCGTATGTCCACACTAAGCGCATTAAGTCGGCGGAGTGCGTCCTCACTATCGTGGCTAGCATCAACTTACGGAGCGGTGCACTGTGGGTAGCTATCCCACAGTTCCCTCAGTCTCCGCTGCCCATTGGAATTCTGGGTTAAGACCCCAATGCCTAATGGGGCAAAAACATTGTTGCGGGTGGTTTTGGATACATGTCCCTCCCTCCGTGAAAGCAACGGGAGACAATCGTTTAGCTCCTTTTTTCCTGGGCTACCCATGCAAACGCCACACCATGGCAAGCATGGAGCCTGCTCAGCTCACCGTCACTGTATATCTCCTGGGTGCTGCTGGCAGATACAGTACTGCATTGCTACACAGCAGCAGCTCCTTGCCTTCAGGGCAGACGGTGCAATAGGACTGATAGCCATCGTACGTCTCCTGGGTGCTCCTGGCAGACCTCGGTGAGGTCGATCGGGGTGCCTGGACAGACATGGCTATCCTCCTCTTAGAGCACCGAATGGGAGCCAGATACTCCAGGTCATTCTCTTCTTTAAGTTTCGTCTCATGGAGATTCAGTCCTGCCTGGAATATCATGCGAGCTGGAGGCTTCTGCCTCAGGCAGCAAAGCGTGGTCCCACCTACACCAGCCTACCCCTTGCTCCCATGGCTCATGAAGCCTGGACAGTAGTAAGGAGCACTTCAACTATAGGCTGAGCAAGTGCAGAATGGTGGTAGAATGTGCCTTTGGACGTTTAAGAGCTCGCTAGCACTGTTTGCTGACTAGGTCAGATCTCAGCACAACCAACATTCCCATTGTTATTGCTGCTTGCTGTGTGCTCCATAATATCTGTGAGAGTAAGGGGGAGACGTTTATGGCGGGGTGGGAGGTTGAGGAAAATCGCCTGGCATCCGATTTTGAGCAGCCAGACACCAGGGCGATTAGAAGAGCACAGGTAGGCGAGCTGCGCATCATAGAGGCTTTGAAAACCAGTTTCATGACTGGCCAGGCTTCAGTGTGACAGTCGTGTGTGTTTTTCCTTGATGCAAACCCGCCCCCTTTGTTAATTTTAATTCCCTGTAAGCCAACCACCCTCCCCCCTTCGAAATAAAGTAACTATTGTTTTGAAACCATGCATTATTTCTTTATTAATTAAAAAAAAAGAGATATCGAACAAGATAGCCCGGGTGTTGGGGGGGAGGAGCGAAGGACAAGGCCACATTGCTTATTGTAGCCACACTAAAAACCAAACTGTTTGAATGACAGCCTTCTGTTGCTTGGGTCATCCTCTGGAGTGGAGTGGCTGGGTGCCCGGAACTCCCGCCCCCGGCATTCTTGGGCATCTGGGTGCGGAAGCTATGGAACATGGGGAAGAGGGTAGGCAGTTATACAGTGGATGCAGTGGGGATCTGTGCTATTGTTGGCTTTCCTGCAGCTCCAACAGACGCTTCATCATGTCCGTTTGCTCCCCCATTAGCCTCAGCATCGCGTCCTGCCTCCACTCTTCGTGCTCATTTAATTCTTTCCTGGCCTCTGCCACTGAATGCCTCCATGCATTAAGCTGTGCCCTATCAGTGCAGGAGGACTGCATGAGCTTGGAAAACATGTCATCGCGAGTGCGGTTTTTTCCCCTTCTAATCTGCGATAACCTCAGGGATGGAGATGATAGGGGGAGCGTAGAAACATTCTACGCTCTACAATTCTGGGGGGACTGCACGGTCACTTGTGCTGCTGAGTGCTGCTGAGTTCACCACACTGACCAAACAGGAAATGAAATTCAAAAGTTCCCGGGGCTTTTCCTGTGTACCTGGCTAGTGCATCGGAATTCAAAGTGCTGTCCAGAACGGTCACAATGGAGCACTCTGGGATAGCTCCCGGAGGCCAATACCGTTGATTTGCATCCGCACTACCCAGCAAGGTCGATTTTAGCGCTACTCCCCTCACCGGGGAGGAGTACAGAAGTCGATTTTAAGAGCCCTTTAAGTCAACAGAATGGGGTTGGTTGTGTGGATGCATTCATTTTAAAATCGACCTAACGTGGCTAAATTTGACCTAACCCCGTAGTGTAGACCAGGGCTAACTGTAGTTGGACATTTCATTAAAACATCTAGAATGTGAGCTCTTCAGGCAGGGACTGTTTATTACTCTGTGTTTGTCCAGCGCCTAGCACAATGAGGGTCCATTCTTGGTTGGTACCTAGGCATGGCCATAATAAACTTAATGAATAATACATTTCAAAATGTAGCTGCGGGGCATAATGAGTAATTGGTAGTTCATGGAAGACGATACTGAATAGGTGACTAAGTTAGGTGGCCCCAGCTAAGTTGGTCAGGGGAGTGAAAAATCCACACCACTGGACAATGTAAAGCACACCTAACCCTGGTGAAAAATTCTTCCATCGACCTTATCACCTCTCAGCAAGATGGATTAACTACGGCCAGGTACACTATAAAATTATGTCAACTTAATTTATGTCAGCATACAGCTGCTGCTGTAATTACATCACTTGTACATGTCTACACTTTGGTCCTTGTGTCAGCAGTGCGTGTCCTCACCAGGAGCACTTGTATCGATTGTACTGTCAGTGTGAGGCATTGTGGGATGGGTCCTGAAAGCCAGTAACAGTTGACATAGGAAATGCCGTGTCTGCACTGACAATGTGTCCATCTAACTACATTGACCTTAACTGTACACCACTCGTGGAGGAGGAGTTAAGTTGGCATAATGGGACAGTTACGTCGGTGGGAGGAAAACTTAAGTGTAGATACCTCCATAGTTAGGTCAACATAAGCTGCCTTGTGTCAACCTAACTCTATAGTGGAGATCAGGCCTACAGTGATGGGAGAGCCCTTTCCATCGCTATAGTGAGTGTCTACACTGAAGCGCTACAGCGGTGCAGCTGCAGTGGTGTAAGTGTAGGCATATGCTTAGGGGGCTCCATTAGTCCACTTATCAGCTCATACACTGTTGCAAACTTGTAGCTAACATGAGCTGTTAACAGTACCTCATCAGGATGGCGATGGAGCCCATGGCTGGTGAACAACTTTCATGTGAAAACTGGAATTTACAGATTTTCTATTTCCTTTTGGCTTGTAATTTAGCAGGAAGAAACCTCTCCTGCATGACTCACTAACTGCCAGCTAGAGCCAGGAATGAAGGCCCTTGGGCCTTCACTACACTGGGGATTTCAGCCATCAGCAGCCAATGCCAGTGTAGACAGACCAAGGCTGCTGTTTGCACCAGTAGAGCTCAGACCGGCTTGAAACCAGTGTAAGCTACATGATGGTTTATCCTGACCACAGCAGGGGTTCACACTGCTGCTGCTACCCCAGCTGCTGGGCACCGATTCTAGACAAGGCCTTAGACTTTCATTCCAGTCCCTCTCTTCATTTCTCCATCCTCCCCTCCCCAGGAGAGTGCAGGTTTCTTTGCATGCAGTTATCACTTAAGCATGTGCATTTCCATTAGCGTGTGAAGAACCAGGGGGAGGTACCCAGCGAGGTGCACCTTTCTGCAGCGGTGGAAATTGATAAGGTTCATAAGCATACAAAAGGCTGAATGGAGAGGCGGCGGGGTGAAAGGGGTCATACACCCAGATGGATTTTTTCATTGCGGGGGA
The DNA here is from genome assembly GCF_002925995.2 of Terrapene triunguis. Classification (NCBI taxonomy): domain Eukaryota; kingdom Metazoa; phylum Chordata; order Testudines; family Emydidae; genus Terrapene; species Terrapene triunguis. The sequence continues at coordinate 1,355,018 of NW_020665188.1, read as the reverse complement.
AAATAACACCATGGTCTCCAGTGATAACTGAGCCTTTCTTCCCAATTCAGACCAAAATATGATTTTTCATTTGTGCAGTGGAGGAGAAGAAAATTATACAGAATTTCATTCTGTGGAATAATAAGGCTTCGTGCCGAATAAAGCTCCCATAAGCCAGTGTAATTACTGAAGGGCAGGAAATCCACTTTCCGGTTATATCTAATCACAATGCCATATTGTGGGTTGTGAAAAGGACTTGGAGGGGCCAGGTGTTACTGGAATGTGAGTAGGCCCTGGCAGACTTTCTTCTTGGCAGGACTTATTCTTTGCTTAAAAAGGTGACTTACCAAAGTCACTGAAAGTGGATTCAGAAATATCAGTTGAAGAGGAACCATTGGAGCCTGTGTTTTGAGCTTCAGATTCAACCTCAGCAGATATTGGACCATAATGTTATATAAAACTCTGCCCCAGGAACCTCCCAACGTGTACAATGGAACGTACGATAAGTGCGGGATATAAAGCCGATCAGTCCTGACAGTACTTGTACGTAAAACAGTGGCATGGCTGTGGCATAGGACAAATGATTGATTTACCATTATCCCAGTGCCTGGGTTACTCTCACCACTGGATACAGGAGTTTTCTTTGGACCAGCTAATGAGATCATGACTCCTTCCCTGCATCACAGCTGAGAGGCTGCTGTGGCTTTTAGGCCAGATCTCTGATAAGACTCAGCACCCACTAGTGCTCTGGATCTAGCTGCACCATCGTTCTCATTGAGAAAATGTGGCCTCCTCCTTTAGGGGCCTAAATGGGAGAAGTTGAATGCTAAGCGCTTTAGAAAATATGGCCCTCAGGGCATAAACAAAACAGCTTAATGATAATTAAAAACATGGGGCCTAATTGCTCTGCCAGATCTGCATGTGGTGGGTCTGCCCTGCCTGTGCAGAAGTGGGTCAGGTATCTTTATTATAGGTGGGGCTGGTGGCAAGCCTGTTATTAAGGTTGCTGGACACTTCCCATTGAAAGACTCTGTTTCAGTTGCCAATAACTTTGCCAAATTTTAATTGTTTGAGCTGAAATTTTCCCGGCCAGGTGTCTGCCTCAGGGCACCCAGATTTAGTTACTGAATTCCCTCTGTGGATCTCTGCATAGGTGCTTCTGAAAATCCCACATTGTGCTAAGCTGCATTGTTAGGTGGCTACGCACCTCTGAATATCTAGCCCAAAGTTCCTTCCTTGCTTAGTCCTTACTCAGGCAAAATGTGTATTGAACTCAGTGGGAATTTTGCCTGAGTGCAAACTGACTGACTGGCTCAATAAATCTGCTAATTCTACTCCTTCGGGGAGGAGGTGTTAGTTTGTTGACAGAGTATGTTATTGTTACCAAAGTTCTGATCACAGGGGCTTCATGATGGCCCCAGTCTTCATCACTATGCAGTGGCCTATAGATCTCTCACCATCACCACATGCCCTGTTGACAAACCCTAACAATTGCAACCCCCAACTGCCCTGCCTTGTTTTCCATAGATTCGAAGGCCAGAAGGAACCACTGTGATCATCTAGTGTGGCCTCCTGTATAACACAGGCTGAATAACTTACCTAGAATAATTTTTGAAGGGACCACTCCCATTTCTCTCCTTACTCTCCTGATACTAGGTGGCCATTCATCCAGTTTTAAGCCGAACAGTCCTGTTTTTCTATGGTGTGTCCCCTGTTCGGCACTGAGGCGAAACTGGACTGGTTCTGTCCAGTTTCGCACACAAAGGACTCCATTTTGAAGAGTGTGCCGCTTTCCCCTGCCGGCATGACCTCACACAGGCTGTAACTTCAGCAGGGACAGGGCAATGCACTCTTCAAAAGAGCATCCTCTGTGTGGCGTGAACAGGGTGAGCCCAGAAGTACCGGAATGTCCAGTATTCTGGGGATGCATCAGTGGTCACCCTAACTGATACAGCTGCTAACCAAAAAAAATCCCAAAAGACAACAATAAACAACATGACCAATGACTACTGAACAGAGAAACTTCCTGTATGTATCCATCGCTGCAGTGCCATTTATCACAAGGCCCTCATGCTAAGTCCAAGCAGGCAGCTTTGAAGAGCAGTATTCAGATAGCAATAGGGCTCCAAATGGAAGGGCAACTTTGGAGCCCTTAAAGGTATGTCTACGCTGCAAGAAAAGATCTGTGGCAGTGAGTCTCAGGGCCTGTTTCAACTGAGTCAGGCTGGCAGGGCTTGTGCTACGGGGCTAAAAATAGTCTACACTGCTGTTTTTAGCCTATAGTATAAGCCTGTGAGCCCAAGTCAGTTGACCCAGGCTCTGAGACTTGCTGCAGCTCTTTTTGTTTTTGCAGTGTAGACGTACCCTAAGAGGCATGACAACCTGGGGGCAAAGACAGAGATCATGTAGGTCCAGTCCTGTGCTCTCCCCACCTGGCATCACAGGTGTGGCCTAGCAGGCTGGGTTCTGGCAGAGAAGATGGCCACAGGGGTCATGGGTAGCTCTGAGCCAAGTGGAGCAGCTGTAGTGTGGAGCTGACAGGGCCCAGGGGAGCGGGTCGTCTGTGCAAGTAGCAATCGAATAGGGCTGCTGGGGCTGAGAGGCTGGGGAGGCTGTGGCTGGGAGGGAGCATCCCAGCTGAGAGCTGGCTGGAAGATAAATAGTCCATCAGCTGCAGGAGAAAAGCAGATGCATAGGGGCCCCAGGGGCTGCTCTAAATTACAGTAGCTTCCCACAGTCATGTATGGGTGTTCTGTCAGTCCAAGTTAATGGGAGCACAATGCACTCCAACCACTCCCTCTCCTCCCTCTGGACTTCTCTCTTCCACCCGCAGTATGCATCCTACAGCGGAGGGCAGCAAAAGGGGATGGGGCAGGGCAGTTCCACCAACCATATGCCCCCAGGGAAGCCCCTTCATCTCTCTGACCCATGCCCCTAACACAGGAGCTGTTGCAGGTTGTTGCTGCATTAGATGCTTTTGAATGCATCCCATGCTGGACTGAATGAGATCTCGCGGTCCCGTCCAGCCCTACATTTCTGTGATTCTGTGGCCAGTGCTAGGTAGGAGGAGGGGTGTGTACGATGGCTTTAAGTTTAATTTTTAACAATAACACATGGGACCAGACCCTAAGTGGGTGTAAAGCAGAGCAGCTCCATTGGCTGTAATGGGGACTATCTTTGTTGCTTTCATGGAGCTACACCAGCTGGGGATCTGGCCCATAGACTCAGATGGAGCTATGGCGGATTGACACCAGCTGGGGTCTGGCCCTCTGAGAATTAACAGGGCTATTAAACACATCCTGTGCTTACTCACCAGCCTTCTGTGTTGTTGAATTAATTTATCTGAACTAGACACAGACAAACACAGACAGGAGAGATGGGAAAGGGGAGAAGAGGAAGAAAGCTCCTCAGATGGTTCACTGGGGAATAAGCAGCTGAGGCTGCTGTCAGTGTAGGAAGGAGGAACAGCTCTTTCCCTAGAAGAGTAGACCCCCGTGATCTGCCAGAGGTCAAGCTGGGGCAAAGTCCAGTGGGTGGAGGAGGAAGTTTCCCCTTTCTCCTGAGGTGGAGCCCCCCCATGCCCACATTCTGCATGTCAGGAGTCATGCTGGGGAACCCTAATGGATTAGGGGTTGAGAAGGAAGAGGAACTAACCGCTCCACCCACCAGAACCCTGGGTCACTGGAGAACTGGCAGGAAATCCCATCCCCATGGCCTGCTGCCATCTGTCCTCCCATTGGGGGAGGGGAAGGCCACTTAGGAAGAAACACAATGCCCTCGGGGACATGCTGCTGCTTGGATGCAGCCAGTCCAAAGGGAGTGGTCTCTAGGAGTCTGCCCTGCACATATGAATCAGCTGCTGCCCAAAGGGGAGGAGATGCCTAAATCTGGAACCAAGGGACTGAGGTCGGAAGGGTCATCAAGACACTTTGGTGGAGTTTGGTGGAGCGCCTTCCAGCATCTTTCACCGGTAGGTGGGTGAGCTAGTTCCTGCTATTGGTGTTATGGTGGGTGATTGACAGACTTGTAACAAATATCTGAATGCGTTGTATGGGCTGGGATTGGGTGGTTACTGATTGTGTTCTGAGCTGTCAAGGTGGCCGGTCTGTTTTGTCAACCCATTATTACAAAGTTAGGCACATACAGGAGCGAGGGGGCTAGAGCAGGTATCTTGTGTTGGATTCTGTGATGGAAACTCATATTTGGACAATTCCCCCTGCCAAACTTGTGAGAGTTGTGCAGGGAGGGATGATGTTTCCATATCTACTTGTACAAAAGGTATGCTATGGGATTATCCCAAATTTCCCACCACTCAAGTCATTTCCTTCCCACAAGAAGCATGGTGTGAAATTTTCAGGCTGGGATTTACAAAGCCACTTCAAGGATTTGGATGCCCAATTCCCATTAAACATTAAAATAACAACTGAGGCCATATCCCAAAAATATACTGCAGTGTTCAAATGGGGAATGCTCCTGTGCAGAGTGTCATCTGCTCTTCCTCCTACCTGCTCACTTTAAAACATTTTTTCTTTTTTTCCAACCAGTGGTGGCAATAGTGTGAGCATTAAATATCCATTGTACGCCCCACTCCTCTCAGTCCTGAGAGTCCTGAAGTAGATCTCCTTTAATAGAGAACATTCCCTTCTGTTTTGCTTTCACACACGAACATATTTACAATTAATTAAATGAGAAGTGTCTGGGAAATCTGGATCTTTTCTTCACAGGCTCTTCTGTGGAGGGAGATCTTCCATTCCCATGCTTCTGCATCACCCAGAGATTTCCATTTGCCTTTGTTAAATCCGCTGCCTGCCTTTGGTTAGCCTCTAACCTCTATCCATTTTAAACTGAAGTGCAACTGTTTTGGACTAAGCAGTTAGCTGAGGGGATTCGGCCCTCCCAATCAGCACAACTAAAGCATGAAATGAGGACACAGAATAAGAGCGAGTGGGAGAGAGAACTCTGTTACTCTCCCTTCCCCCCCTCCCCCAAAAAAGCTTCTGCATTATTATGTGTTCAGTTAGGACCACAAATGCTCTCTCTCTATATATATACTGTATATATATCCACAACTCCCTCCACCCCACTATCCCTCCTCCTCCTCCTCCACCCATACTGGCAAAGTTCTTGAATCAGCAGATTCTGAGCTCAGGAGCAGTAAAGAGCTATGGAGGGATGGACTCTGATAGCATTACAGCCCTACATGGAGCCATTTTCTGTGGCGAATCAGTGAGTTCTACCTGGTTATCTCCTGCCTTGCACATCACTTCCAAATGACATGCTCTCCGTCTAGGCAAAAATGAGAGTTTTTTTCAGAGCTGGGATTTCAATAATATGTGACGAAAGGATGAGATTACTTTCTGAGGTGGGAGAAGGCAAGAGAGGGAGATGAAGAGAAAGTTCTCAGTCCTTTATGGCACATCCTAGGCGAGATTTCTTTGGCTCTGTTACAGAGTCCTTCTTGGGACTCAAGGGATCCAGTGAGAAAGTTTGATTATTTCTTTTGCTCTCTTTATATCCCTTCTTGCCCTCTCTCCAGTGATGCTGACTAGGAGAAAGGGGCAAACAGCAACCCAGAGCTCTATGGATGAGCCAGAAGGCCATGCCTTCATTATGTGCATCTCAGCTGACAAACTTTTGCAAGCTGTGCAAGTACCAGCCAGTACAGGTCCTGTTGCCAATCTTGACTTCTTTCTTTGCTAACATTGGGCTGTTGGCCCAATTGGGGAAAGAGATGGATTGTTCCACATCATAGTTCCTTCATACACATCTACCCACAAGACCTCTCCATATCAGTGCTCTCAAAGTCAGTTGCTCTGGCCTGGGAAATGCATATATACTTTCATATGTACTTATTGGCCCAGACTCTCAGCTGGTATAAATCCACATAGCTCTAGTCAATTCAGTTTGTACGTGCTTTATAACTGGTATGAGGCACCCAGAAGATGAGATGATGGGCATTATTTATAACTAAGGAAATACAGTCTCCCAAAGAAGCGAATGGTTGATCGGTCTACTAGGAACTTAGACTCACAAAGTCAAAGAAAATGCAAGTTAGGCCCACATCAAATGCAGCTTTCTGAGATGAGCCATGCCAGAAATTCAGAACACTGGTTTGGCTTTCAGGAGGTCATAGTACCATTACTTTGTAGTTTATTTTCAAACATTTGGATTAGCCAAAAGGCTGAAAATATGTAAATATCAACCCACCATCAGGTAAGCAGGATGAATGTATAACATTCATGTGCACACAAAGCTATGATAGATGCTAGTTTGGGGTTCATTTGCTCATTTTGGATTCTGGCTATAGCAATAAAGAGTATTTCCATATCTGAGCACCTCACCATCTTTAATGGATTTGTCCTCACAACACCTTCGGGAGGTAGGTCAGTGCTACTGTCCCCATTTTGCAGATGGGGAAGTGAGGCAAATAGTGATTCAGTGACTTGCTCAAAGTCATATAGGAAGTCTGTGGCAGAATAGAGACTTTAATCTAGGTCTCCCAAGTCCTAGGCTGGTGCTTTAAAGTCTTCTACGACTATTGGGGGAATAAAAGGAAAAGGAAAAGTAAACCCTAGCTGCACATGACAAATATTTGTACAGTAAACAAATGCAGCTGGCAGTGCAAGTGGCTGGGTTGTCCATGGAGCCAGAGTTAGTTGGTATGGGCACCTTTCCTATTGCATTGTCAGTAATGGGCTCCTGTTGGGGTCTATTGCTGGACTTGCCACTGTGAGCATCCCATCCCTACCCACCCCTGCACTCCAGGAGGTTGTCAGTATCAGACTAATGAGGCATGTGACTTACGGGCACTAGGTTTGCAGGATGCTAACTTTTGGTAAAAGGCCTTGTAATTTTGAGCCCATTTCTGCAGCCTTTACTCACATGGAGTAGCACTTACACATGTAAAGATTCCCACTGAAGTAATTTGAGATGCTTGGTGCAGTAACTCAGTGTGAATAAAGGCGGCAGCAGAATCAGTCCTGCTGCATTCTTGATGACTATTGTTGTGGAGAGGTACCTGTACCCTCAGAGAGCAGCACTGGCTTCAGCGGGGCTCTGTGTGAGATAAGGGGTCTTCTCCACAGATCATTTTGAAAGACTGGAGCCTTAGAGGTCAAAGTTATAAACAGAAGAGAACTCTGGGGTCCCACTGCTTTTTGTTTTTTACATTTCAGTATTTTGCAAAATGTTGACCATTTTCACAAAATTTCACTATTTCCAGGGCACAATCTCACGTGCAGCATTTACATCAAATGAGGAAGACTTGCTAGTTGGGGCAGACTTTGTGCATTTTGCTAGCCTTCACTATGTCACAGAGCTTGCACGAATGGACCAGGGACAAAAGTACCCATGAACACTAATCCCACCAGATCATTCATCCGGATTCTTTGCACTTCTATAGAGTGAAAGTGTCACTTGCCCTTAAATCGCCATACAGGGCAGTGAAAGACTGGGCACTGGTGGGAGCAGACTCGGGGGGGGGGGAAAGGGGGCTGCTGTTTCACCCCTTCATGCCCCACAAAGGAGTAAGCAGAGCTTTGGCTGACACAACTAGAGAGGAGTACATAGCCCGATCTAGAGATTATGTATTAATTATATTGATTAATTCAGAATTCCCAGTTGTCTCTCTGAGGTTTGACAGGTTCTTGTCCTAAGATCAGGCCCAGTATTAAAATTACCATTCAGTTGGGAACCCTAATGTGCACAGTTGCAACACTCACACTTTAGGAACCCTTCTGTTTTTGTAATGGTTTATTAATACATTTAATGCAGTCACAAACACTCTAACCCAGCACAGGAGATAGAGATAATACAGAATGGCCATCTGCACATCCATCCTTACACCATCCCTCACAGAACAACCTGAAATGTTAGCCACTATCTTCCTCCTCACCATCACCTTCCTCATCGCCACCAGTGTCCATCAGTCTCTCTCCTCCTAAGGGCTACATCTCTCTCTCCTCCTGCCCACAGGTTGGGATACTACTTTTATAATATGTTTCACTAATGCCATGATGCCTAATGCATATCCAGTAGGGGTTTCTCCCCTCCTCCTTATTTGTATGTCCTCACCCTACTAATGTTGGGGTGCCCCTTCTCCTATAGGTTAGCATACTAATGATCTCAACTTATTCTCATATACATCAATTTGTTGCCATGGCACTCTCGTGGTCAGACATCTGCTGGATGTTCCCATCCTAAAATATCCCAAAGCTGGTGCTAGCTCATGTTCCTGTGGTTGGCTGGTGTCGTTATGGACAAACTTCCCCCTTAAACACTCTGTTCCCAGTTCCCTAAAACTTAGGGATGACTGTTGAGCCATTTATCTGTGCCAAAGTTCATAGGCCTCAAGACTTATGCTAACTGCTGAAGCTAATGTCTTATAAGATACAGCGCTGTAGGTTCCTTGCGTTACAGCTGAATATAATAAATGCTAAAGCTAGCGCTGTGGGCTACAAGTAGTACTCTGTATCTGGTGAAGATTACTTCCCTCCACAAGCAAAGAGGGGACCAGGGAAAAGACTGTGCCCTTGGGATGCCTCTTGGGTGGTGTCCCTTACTCGGGCCAAGATGCAGTGCCTCAGTCTATCGCATAATGCTTTTCACCTGAGGCTCTAGGAAGACGCTTTGCCAGGTGGGCTGAGACAAAGAGCTTTGCTGTCTGTGCTGTTTGTTCTCTTGTTTGTTTACCAGCCCCGGGTGGAGAAAGCGGGCAGGCAGATGTACTGGGCCTGGAGGAGTGAGACCTAGGGTATGTCTACACTACGAAATTAGGTCGAATTTATAGAAGTCGGTTTTATAGAAATTGGTTGTATACAGCCGATTGTGTGTGTCCCCACATAAAATGCTCTAAGTGCATTAAGTCGGCGGACTGCGTCCACAGTACCGAGGCTAGCGTCGACTTCCAGAGCGTTGCACTGTGGGTAGCTATCCCACAGTTCCCGCAGTCTCCGCCGCCCATTGGAATTCTGGGTTGAGATCCCAATGCCTGAATGATGCAAAACAGTGTCGCGGGGGGTTCTGGGTACATGTCGTCAGGCACCTCCCCCTCCGTCAGAGCAACGGCAGACAATCGATTCGCGCCTTTTTACCTGGGTTACCTCTGCAGACAACATACCATGCCAAGCATGGAGCCCGCTCAGCTCAGCTCAGCTCACCGTCACCATATGTCCTCTGGGTGCCAGCAGACATGGTACTGCATTGCTACACAGCAGCAGCTAATTGCCTTTTGGCAGTAGACGGTGCAGTATGACTGGTAGCCTTCATCGGCGATCTGGGTGCTGGCAGACGTGGGGCTGGCAGATGTGGGGCTGCATTGCTACACAGCAGCAGCCCCTTGCCTTTTGGTAGAAGATGGTATATTACGACTGGTATCCATCGTCATCGTACTGCAGTGGCTGTCAATCATGGGCACCTGGGCAGACATGCTCAGTCCTATCGAACTGTCTTGACGATGATGGCTATCAGTCGTAGTATGCTATTTTCTGCCAAGCGCCCAGTATTTTCTGCCAAGCACCCAGAAGATGCCGAGGGCTATCAGTCATGCTGCACCGTCGTCTGCCAGCTTAAGATGTAAAAAATAGATTTGTTCTGTATTCATTTGCTTCCCCCTCCCCCCGTGAAATCAACGGCCTGCTAAACCCAGGGTTTTGAGTTCAATCTTTGGGGGGGGCCATTCTGTGTGACAGTTGTTTGTGTTTCTCCCTGATGCACAGCCACCTTTCTTGATTTTAATTCCCTGTACCCGTACGCCATGTCATCACTCGCCCCTCCCTCCCTCCCTCCGTCAGATACTAGTTTCGTGCCTTTTTTCAGACCAGACGCCATAGCACTGGAGCCTGTTCAGATCACCGCGGCAATTATGAGCACTATGAACACCACGCGCATTGTCCTGGAGTATATGCAGAGCCAGGACATGCCAAAGCAAAACCAGGACCAGCCGAGGAGGCGATTGCAGCACGGCGACGAGAGTGATGAGGAAATTGACATGGACATAGACCTCTCACAAGGCACAGGCCCCAGCAATGTGCAAATCATGGTGTTACTGGGGCAGGTTCATGCCGTGGAATGCCGATTCTGCGCCCGGGAAACAAGCACAGACTGGTGGGACTGCATCGTGCTGCAGGTGTGGGACGATTCCCAGTGGCTGTGAAACTTTCGCATGCGTAAGGGCACTTTCATGGAACTTTGTGACTTGCTTTCCCCTGCCCTGAAGCGCCAGAATACCAGGATGAGAGAAGCCCTCACAGTTGAGAAGCGAGTGGCGATAGCTCTGTGGAAGCTTGCAACGCCAGACAGCTACCGGTCAGTCGGGAATCAATTTGGAGTGGGCAAATTTACTGTGGGGGCTGCTGTGATCCAAGTTGCCAGGGCAATCAAAGACCTGGTGATATCAAGGGTAGTGACTCTGGGAAACGTGCAGGCCATAGTGGATGGCTTTGCTGCAATGGGATTCCCAAACTGTGGTGGGGCGATAGACGGAACCCATATCCCTATCTTGGCACCGGAGCACCAAGCCACCGAGTACATAAACCGCAAGGGGTACTTTTCAATGGTGCTGCAAGCCCTGGTGGATCACAAGGGACGTTTCACCAACATCAACGTGGGATGGCCGGGAAAGGTACATGATGCTCGCGTCTTCAGGCACTCTGGTCTGTTTCGAAAGCTGGAGGAAGGGACTTTCTTCCCGGACCAGAAAATAACCGTTGGGGATGTTGAAATGCCTATCGTGATCCTTGGGGACCCAGCCTACCCCTTAATGCCATGGCTCATGAAGCCGTACACAGGCAGCCTGGACAGTAGTCAGGACCTGTTCAACTACAGGCTGAGCAAGTGCCGAATGGTGGTGGAATGTGCATTTGGACGTTTAAAAGCGCACTGGCGCAGCTTACTGACTCGCTCAGACCTCAGCGGAAAGAATATCCCCATTGTTATTGCTGTTTGCTGTGCGCTCCACAATCTCTGTGAGAGTAAGGGGGAGACATTTATGGCGGGGTGGGAGGTTGAGGCAAATCGCCTGGCTGCTGATTACGCGCAGCCAGACACCAGGGCAGTTAGAAGAGCACAGCAGGGCGCAGTGCGCATCAGAGAAGCTTTGAAAACGAGTTTTGTGACTGGCCAGGCTACGGTGTGAAACTTCTGTTTGTTTCTCCTTGATGAACCCTCCGCCCCCCCACCCGGTTCACTCTACTTCCCTGTAAACCAACCACCCCACCCTCCCCTCCCCCCTTTGAGCACCGCTTGCAGAGGCAATAAAGTCATTGTTACTTCACATTCATGCATTCTTTATTAATTCATCACACAACTAGGGGGATAATTGCCAAGGTAGCCCAGGATGGGTGCGGGAGGAGGGAAGGAAAAGGACACACTGCAGTTTAAAACTTTAACTCTTATTGAAGGCCAGCCTTCTGATGCTTGGACAATCATCTGGGGTGGAGTGACTGGGTGGCCGGAGGCCCCCCCACCATGTTCTTGGGCGTCTGGGTGAGGAGGCTATGGAACTTGGGGAGGAGGGCTGTTGGTTACACAGGGGCTGTAGCAGCGGTCTCTGCTCCTGCTGCCTTTCCTGCAGCTCAACCATATGCTGGAGCATATCAGTTTGATGCTCCAGCAGCCGGAGCATCGACTCTTGCCTTCAGTCTGCAAGCTGATGCCACCTATCATCTTCAGCCCGCCACTTGCTCTGTTCATCCCGCGATTCAGCCCGCCACCTCTCCTCTCATTCATATTGTGCTTTTCTGTAGTCTGACATTGACTGCATCCACGCATTCTGCTGTGCTCTGTCAGCGTGGGAGGACATCTGGAGCTCCGTGAACATTTCATACCGAGTCCGCCGTTTTCTCCTTCTAATCTTCACTAGCCTCTGTGAAGGAGAAACATTTGCAGCTGGTGGAGGAGAAGGGAGAGGTGGTTAAAAAAGACACATTTTAGAGAACAATGGGTACACTCTTTCACGTTAAATTTTGCTGTTCACATTTCACAGCACATGTGCTTTCATTACAAGGTCGCATTTTTCCTCTTATATTGAGGGCCTGCCGGTTTGGTGTGAGAGATCACTCACGCAGTGCCAAGGAACAGATTTCGGCTTGCAGGCAGCCATGGTAAGCCACAGTCTTTTGGCTTTTTAAACCTTCTTAACATGTGGGAATGGTTTCAAACAGTAGCACCCTCATTTCTCATACCAAGCACCCGTTGGGTTGGCCATTTAAAATGGGTTTGCAATGTAAAAGGAGGGGCTGCGGTTTCCGGGTTAACATGCAGCACAAACCCAACTAACCCCTCTCTCCCCCCACACCCAATTATCGGGGATGATCACTTCACCCCTCCCCCCCACCGCGTGGCTAACAGCGGGGAACATTTCTGTTCAGCAGAGCAGGAAGGGGCACCTCTGAATGTCCCCTTAATAAAATCGCCCCATTTCAACCAGGTGACCGTGAATGATATCACTCTCCTGAGGATAACAAAGAGCGATAAGGAATGGATGTTGTCTGCATACCAGCAAACACCGGGACCATACGCTGCCATGCTTTGTTATGCAATGATTCCAGACTACCCGCTACTGGCCTGGCGTGGTAAAGTGTCCTACCATGGGGGACGGGATAAGGCAGCCCTCCCCAGAAACCTTTTGCAAAGGCTTTGGGAGTACATGAAGGAGAGCTTTCTGGAGATGTCCCTGGAGGATTTCCGCTCCATCCCCATACACGTTAACAGACTTTTCCAGTAGCTGTACTGGCCGCGATTGCCAGGGCAAATTAATCATTAATCATTAAACACGCTTGCTTTTAAACCATGTGTAATATTTACAAAGGTACACTCACCAGAGGTCCCCTGTGTGCCCTCAGGGTCTGGAAGCACGCCTTGGGTGAGTTCGGGGGTTACTGGTTCCAGGTCCAGGGTGATAAACATATCCTGGCTGTTGGGGAAACTGGTTTCTCCGCTTCCTTGCTGCTGTGAGCTATCTACATTATCTTCATCCTCATCTTCCTCGTACCCCGAACCCGCTTCCCTGTGTGTTTCTCCAGTGAGGGAGTCATAGCACACGGTTGGGGTAGTGGTGGCTGCACCCCCTAGCATGGCATGCAGCTCCACGTAGAAGCGGCATGTTTGCGGCTCTGCCCCGGACCTTCCGTTTGCCTCTCTGGCTTTGTGGTAGGCTTGCCTTAGCTCCTTAACTTTCACGCAGCACTGCTGTGCGTCCCTGTTATGGCCTCTGTCCTTCATGGCCTTGGAGACCTTTTCTAATATTTTGCCATTCCATTTACTGCTACGGAGTTCAGCTAGCTCTGATTCATCTTCCCATATGGCGAGCAGATCCCGTATCTCCCGTTCGGTCCATGATGGAGCTCTTTTGCGATCCTGGGACTCCATCACGGTTACCTGTGCTGATGAGCTCTGCGTGGTCACCTGTACTCTCCATGCTGGACAAACAGGAAATGAAATTCAAACGTTCGCGGGGCTTTTCCTGTCTACCTGGTCAGTGCATCTGAGTTGAGAGTGCTGTCCAGAGCGGTCACAATGAAGCACTGTGGGATAGCTCCCGGAGGCCAATAACATCGAATTCCGTCCACACTACCCCAATTCCTACCCGCTAAGGCCGATTTTATCGCTAATCCCCTCGTCAGAGGTGGAGTAAAGAAACCAGTTTAAAGGGCCCTTTAAGTTGAAAGAAAGGGCTTCGTCGTGTGAACGTGTCCAGGATTAATTCGATTTAACGCTGCTAAAGTCGACCTAAACTCGTAGTGTAGACCAGGCCCTAGAAATCTCCCGAGAGCAGGATGCAATCACCCATTTGTCGCAGCGAGTCTCCTGCTGTCTATGTCAGGGAACAATCTGACAAAGCACATCGGATGAAATTTTGCTGGCTTCTGTCTTTAGATAAGGATGCTATCATGGACTCAACTTATTTGATGTGTAACACACCAGCCGCAAAGGGTATTCAAGCATCAGGCTTGTTTAAATATCTTTGATGGTATCCGGAAAACCAGTTAATGCTTCTCAGCTCAATGTGGCACATTTTTATGTCCAATCTCCCTTCAGCATAGGGCCATCACGTCTCATCATCAATACACAAACCTGCCTGCTAGCCATGTGCATAAGGAGCCAGCCCTTTTCTTTGACATGGGAACATGTGGCTCATTTCTTCATGCTAGCAGGGGCAAGGAGCGCTGCAATGAGCTGCAGAAAGGGTTGATGCCCCCCGCAACTGGAACCATTTTTGGTGAGATTTTGTTAGCGGTATTTGTATTATGGGCACATCTAATGGCTCCCATTGACCTTGCAGCCCCATTGCGGTAGGTGCTGTACAAACACAAAGGGAGAGACAGCTCCTGCCCCAAACAGCTTACAGTCTAAATAGGCAAAACGTAACAAAGGGGAGCTTATCCTCATTTCCCAGATGACGGTTGGGGCACAGAGAGATGAAGTGACTGGCCCAAGGTCATCCAGAGAGTCTGCACTAACCCAGAGCTCCTGAGTCCCCATTTAGGGCCTAGCTACATACCCAACCTTTTTGCTCCATCCCCGTTTCCTGACCTGACGTGTCTGGACACGTCAGACGGGCTGTATGCCTCCAGTCTGACATTTGAAGGTTCAAACAGTGTCGTTGGTGGGTTTATCACCCAAACCCCTGACGCTCCCAGGAGAATTCTCCAGCTGAGTGGAAGCCATAGAAAACAATCTCTGGAGGTCTGGCAGCACTGCCAGGCTGTACTGCTTCACGGTCAGGCATTGCAGCTAACCATTACCAGAGCCATTGGCACCTGCAACAGTTCCAAGGAATCACACTCCCTAGCCCCATTTTTAAACTGGTGCAGTTTTGTTCAACTCCCCTTCCATCCCCTGCTGCTGAAATGTGCACTGAAGCCCCTCTCCCAATTCCATATTTGCCAGCATAACCTCTGCACCCCTCGGAGGAAGGACATTCAAATATAACTGCACGTGCATAGTAACGCAGCAATGGAGTTTGTGATCTAAGCTAATGCTGATTAAGGGATCAGATTGAGCCTTCTTGGTCCATGGCTGCCCAGGCGGAGGAAGGCAGACAGGGCCTACAGTGGAACGTACCTTTAAGAGACTCGGGGACATTACAGACTCGGTCTTTGTGGCTCTATGCAGTATTAGAGCCAAATCGCAGCCCTGCCTTCCCCAGAACTCCTGGGTTCCTCCCTGCATGCACCCCCTAGACTTCTCCAGGCTCCCCAAAGCAGACAGAAAGAGTTGTGGAGGAAGCAGGACCCTGGCCATCAAAACTAGCCACATGCATGGGTTGGTGCCTCTAAGCCACCATGATCCCAGCAGTATTAACAATCCACCCCACCCCCAGGGTGCAGTGCAGTGGGACACCTACAGTACCTGGTGCCTACTCCTGGGATTTCCTGTTGGGTCTGTTGCCCTGTGGTTTGGTCCAGCCCTGCTGACTGAGTCCATGCATACACCTAAAAGAGATTACCCTTGGCCCTGCCCCACGCAGCACAGTGCAGATTTGACAGGATTCTCTCCCATCCATCCTGTAGCTCTGGGCATGGGCGCGGTGGATGAGGTAAGGATACTCACTACTGCTTTTCTGTTTTTTTGGTTGATCAGGTTTATATTTTTAGTCAATCCTGTGCCCATGCAGGACCCCACTGACCACAAGGGGGCACTGTGTGGGCACAGAGGCAGTCCCAAGACCATGTTCTTAATCTTTGCCCTGTTTTCAGAAGACACTATTTTGCCTCCTAGGGTCCAGAGATGGGCATCCCCTAGTCCAGGTGAGCAGATCCTTCTGGGGATGAGGCACTTCCTCTTCCCATGCCAGTTTCCCCATCACCACTGACACACAGCTATGGCAGTGATGCCCAGGGGGTTGGAAAGAGACAAACAGAGGCTTGAGAACCACAGAATATTAAGTTAATAGATTCATAGACTTAAGGCCAGGAGGGAGCACTGAGGTCATCTCCTTGGCCTCCTGTGTGGCACAGGCCAGAGAACTGCCCCAAAATAATTCCTAGAGCAGATCTTTTAAAAAAACATCCAATCTTGATTAAAAATTGTCAGTGATGGAGAATCCACCACGACATATGGTAAATTGTTCCAGTGGTTAATTACTCTGTTAAAAATTTACACCTTATTTCCAGTTTGAATTTATCTAGCCTCAACTTCTAGCCATTGGATCATGTTAAACCTTTCTCTACTAGACTGAAGAGCCCATTATTAAATATTTGTTCTCCATGTAGGTATTTATAGACTGTGATCAAGTCATGCTTTAAACTTCTCTTTGTGAAGCTAAATAGATTGTGCTCCTTGAGGCTATCACTCTAAGGCAGGTTTTCTAATCCTTTAATCATTCTCTTGGCTCTTCTCAGAACCCCTCTCCAATTTGTCAGTGTTCTACTTGAATTGTGGGCACCAGAACTGGGCACAGGATTCCAGCAGCGGTCGCATTATTGCCAAATACAGAGGTAAAATAACTTCTCTACTCCTACTCAAGATTCCCCTGTTTATGCATCCCAGTATTGCATTAGCCCTTTTGGTCACAGCGTCACACAGGGAGCTCATGTTCAGCTGATTATCCACCATGACCTCCAAATCTTTTCCAGAGTCACTGCTTCCCAGGAGAGAGTCCCCCATCTTAAAACTATGTCCTACATTCTTTGTTCCTTTACATTTGTTTGCTTGCACCCAGCTTACCAAGCGATCCAGATCACTCTGTATCAGCAACCTGTCCTCCTCATTATTTACCACTCCCCCAGTCATTGTGTTATCTGCAAACTTTATCAAAATGTATTCTGGAAAGACATATTAGTGGGTCCATTGTAGTGTAGATTGGGGGTATTTAACAGTCATACATATTTGATATAAAAAAGCCAGAACGAAAATTGATAGTCACACAAAATAAAAATTAGAATACTTTTATTTCCTGCAACATTTGTTTGTTACTGTATATATGAAGTGACTAAGGTGGGGGGCGGAGAGATTTTGTTTTATAACATAATCTTTGAATTTCAAATCTGAATACTTGCTGAGATGTTCAGTTAGTGATAAACAATTGAATGTGAGGCTAATGAAAGAAGAGCTTTTTTACTGAGAGCAGGGCTTTGGTTTGCTAGATGCTGTGTGTACACATTGTAAGAGACAGTCCCTGCTGCAAGGAGCTTACAGAACAAATACCCAAGATAGATGAAAAGGGAGGAGGAACAACAGAAATGGAAAGTGACTTGTCCAAGATCACAAAGCAAGTCATTCACAGGACTTCCCGTGAGACCTTGGGCAAGTCACCTAGCCTCTGTGTGCCTGCATTCCCCATCTGTCCAATGGGGATAACAGCACTGCCCTGCCTTGTAGAGGTGTATGAGGATAAATACATTGTGATTGTAAGATGCTCAGACACTATGATAATGGGAACCGTATAAGTTCTAAGATAGGTAGATGGTTTACTGAATTAGGGCCAAAGACAGGCTAGGAAGTCAGTTAAACTAGTCCCTGGGCTCAGTTCTTCTCTCACTCACCTCAGTTTTACCAAACTGTGACTCCACTGAGCTCAGCACAGTTACTCCTGGTTTACATAAGTGTCAGGGAGAAGAGAATGAGGTCCATGCTTGTTTCCATTCTCCATTCTTGTTTCCATTGTTATGGGCCAGGTTCTGCTCTCAGGTATGTCTACACTGCAATCCAAGGTGTCACTGTAGCTCAGGTAGACCCATCTGCACCAGCTTTACCTGCACCAGACACTCCCATAGCTTTCCATGGGCAGCTGGGGGTGGAACGAATACTCACCCTTTGTCCCACTGTAAGACTCTGGAGCAGTCACAGTCTTTGCACTTGGGGTCTGTGAGCTGAGGGAAAATCCTTTCCTGAGCTCTCCCTGGGGCACTAGGTGTCACACTGGCCCTTACTCGCAGTGTTGCTAACTCTCACAGTCCCATGATAGTTGGTGTTTTCTTAAAGCCACAGCTCCTGGAGTCCTGTGATTACATGAGTATCTCATCTTCTATTTTTTTAAACAAGTAAGTTTCTATGCTTCATGCTTATGGGAGCAAAAAAACCCAAACCCTGTGAGTGTGACCCAAGTGCGCCCTAAAGATTCAAAATCCAGAAGGCAAAGAAAAAGAACCCAATATTTATTAATAATAAAAAAACTCACGGTTTTTTAAAGCCAATCTCTTTATTTATTTTATTTTATTTTATTGAGGCCCAACTCATGGTGTTTGAAAATGTGTGGTTGGCAATTCTGTTCACACGACAGCACTGCCTGCCTACTACAACTTAGGACATTGTGCTCTGGAACTGTGTGTAATGTCAGTAGGTCTGTGTGTGTTGCAATGTTGTGATGTTATAATGAATGGTGATAATAATTAACTGAATAATGAATTAATTAATGATGATGGGTAGGTACCAAGAGTCAGTATTTTGCTTTATTGCTAACCCCAGCTAGAAAAGGGGTGCAAGGCCTTTTATCTCTGTTTGGTGTATTAGGGTTTTGTTTTTTGTTTTTTCCAAAATAGTGACTAACATTCATCATTCTTTTTCTTATTTTTTTCTTGCCATTTAAAGTGTGTGCTTTTCCCAGGGCAGCCTGTGCTGTGCTGGGAAGGGAGGTGGGTGTATCTAGAGGGGTGGGGTTGGTAAAGGATCCTATTGTAATGATCAGCAGTTCTCTGTGCTTTTATCCCAGGGAAAGATTACATTTAACTCCCAGGGGCCTTTGCTTCCTCAGATTCTTTTCAGACTGAGTTGCTGTGGCACTGCAGATAGTTTTGGGTGTCCTTTAATTTTTTTTTTTTTGACAGTATTAAATATATACCCCAGTGAGCCATAAATCAGTGGTTTATCAGAGAATAAATCATATCTGTAATAAGGGACCACTTCTCTCTAATTGGACAGTGCATTAAATTAAACAGATATACCTCCTCAAAGAATACAAAAATGTGTCAGCTAGCCTTCTTTAATGAATTTTAATTTTAAACCACTTTTTCTTTGGGAGAAAAGCTATTTTCCCCCTCTGTCCAGTAAAATTATAGTCTAACCGGAGGATTTGCTGAGGTTTACAGGTTATTGTATTCACACTACTTTATCTTTCTCTCTTACAGTCATGTCACCAGGCTCTTCTCTGGTTTTTGTATTGGTTTGTGTGGAGATGAGTCTGTTAGTGAATTAAGATTTGTGAGTTCATGTACATGTGTTGTCTGAACATATTTGTGTATGCATGACTGAGAGTACATGTATGTACATTTGAATGTGGAACAGTGATTTCTATGCCAGAAATTAGATTACCAATGCCATATCAACCAGTATTCCATTTTTATATTGCATCTATATATGCTATAGACATCCCATACCTGTCTATACCGTATAGCTCAGGGAAAGACAAACCTACCTAGCCACAATAGAAAAGAAGCAATGCTGGGATAGTAGGGTAATATTTACATTAGAAATATCTGTGCTAGAAATGGAATATAGGTAGAATTATGCAAATACAGCCCAAATATATATTGAAGAGTCTTGCAAATAAAACATGCCAGGTCACTATGCAGGTATTCACAAACCCTTTTATTCATTTATTTGTGGATATCTGGTTGGGAGAGGCTTTATTTGCAAGAATGTTTGCAAAAAAGCAAATGCATCACTAGTGTATATAGTTGGGAGAATATTTGCACTGAAAAGTGCTTTCCTAGTCTTTTTGGAAAGCCTGTTTTATTATTCCTACCATAGTTTTGTTGAGCAGTGACAAACGTTAGTGGATAATTCACAAACAAAGAAGGGAATCTTGTCTTTTTTCCAAAGCTTGGGTCATCCAATCAGGGAACCAAAACAATAGTGGGCACTTGGGTGACAAATCACATGGCACAAATCATGAACAGCAAATATTCACTAAGGGGAAGGACATTGTTGTGATTGGGGCACTAGAATGGGACTGCAAGTCACTTATGGCCTGATTTTCAGAGCTGTTAAGCAACCCAGTTCCCACTAATAAACCTGCATCTGCCTAAGCTGCTGCAGTGCCTCATGGGAGTTGTACTTCTGGTGCCTCATGCCTATTCTCTCCTTTGGGCCAGATTCCTGGCCAGGCTATATCTCCCACAATGCACCATGACCATGGGGCCCCCATGATGCTGTATGGTGGTTGAGATAGAGAGGAGACCACAATATATTATGGGAGATGTAGTCTGGTCAGGAACCTGAACCACAAGATGGAATGGGGGTCTGAACCATGCAAATTACAGCTCCTGTGAGGTATGGTGGCAGCGCAGGCATATGCAGATTCATGTCAATCTGAAATAAAACATTTACATTTGCTAATGGCAAAATCTACAGATTTTGGCAAAAATCATAGAATCATAGAACTGGAAGGGACCTCCAGAGGTCATCTAGTCCAGTCCCCTGCACTTGTGGCAGAACTAATTATCTAGACCATCCCTGACAGGTGTTTGTCTAACCTGCTCTTAAAAATCTCCAATGATGGAGATTCCACAACCTCCCAAGGCAATTTATTCTACTGCTTAACCACTCTGACAGTTAGGAAGTTTTTCCTAATGTCCAACCTAAACCTCCCTTGCTGCAATTTAAGCCTATTGCTTCTTGTCCTATCCTCAGAGGTTAAGAAAAACAATGTTTCTTCCTCCTCCTTGTAACAACTTTTACATTTTTGAAAACTGTTATCATGTCCCCCCTCAGTCTTCTCTTTTCCAGACTAAACAAACCCAATTTTTTCAATCTTCCCTCATAGGTTATGTTTTCTAGACCTTTAATCATTTTTGTTGCTCTTCTCTAGACTCTCTCCAATTGAGGCCTAATCAGCGTGGAGTAGAGCGGAAGAATTACTTCTCGTGTCTTGCTTACAACACTCCTGCTAATACATCCCAGAATGATGTTCGATTTTTTTGCAACAGTGTTACACTGGTTTCAGAGTAGCAGCCGTGTTAGTCTGTATCCGCAAAAAGAACAGGAGTACTTGTGGCACCTTAGAGACTAACAAATTTATTAGAGCATAAGCTTTCGTGGGCTACAACCCACTTCTTCGGATGCATATTGAGTGAAACATATCGAGGAGATATATATACACACATACAGAGAGCATGAACAGGTGGGAGTTGTCTTACCAACTCTGAGAGGCCAATTAAGTAAGAGAAAAAAAACTTTTGAAGTGATAATCAAGGTAGCCAAGTACAGACAGACAGTTTGATAAGAAGCAAGTGTGAGAATACTTACAAGGGGAGATAGATTCAATGTTTGTAATGGCTCAGCCATTCCCAATCCCTATTTAGCCCTGAGTTGATTGTGTCTAGTTTGCATATCAATTCCAGCTCAGCAGTCTCTCGTTGGAGTCTGTTTTTGAAGTTTTTCTGTTTTAAGATAGCCACTCGCAGATCTGTCATAGAATGGCCAGACAGGTTAAAGTGTTCTCCCACTGGTTTTTGAGTATTATGATTCCTGATGTCAGATTTGTGTCCATTAATTCTTTTGCGTAGAGACTGTCCGGTTTGGCCAATGTACATGGCAGAGGGGCATTGCTGGCACATGATGGCATATATCACATTGGTAGATGTGCAGGTGAACGAGCCCCTGATGGTATGGCTGATGTGATTAGGCCCTATGATGGTGTTACTTGAATAGATATGTGGACAGAGTTGGCATCGGGCTTTGTTACAAGGATAGGTTCCTGGGTCAGTGTTTTTGTTCAGTGATGTGTGGTTGCTGGCGAGTATTTGCTTTAGGTTGGGGGGTTGTCTGTAAGCAAGGACAGGTCTGTCTCCCAAGATCTGTGAGAGTAAAGGATCATCTTTCAGGATAGGTTGTAGATCTCTAATGATGCGCTGGAGAGGTTTTAGTTGGGGGCTGAAGGTGACAGCTAGTGGTGTTCTGTTATTTTCTTTGTTGGCCCTGTCTTGTAGGAGGTGACTTCTGGGTACTCGTCTGGCTCTGTCAATCTGTTTTTTCACTTCAGCAGGTGGGTATTGTAGTTTTAAGAATGCTTGATAGAGATCTTGTAGGTGCTTGTCTCTATCTGAGGGATTGGAGCAAATGCGGTTATATCTTAGAGCTTGGCTGTAGACAATGGATCGTGTGGTGTGTCCTGGATGGAAGCTGGAGGCATGTAGGTAAGTGTAGCGGTCAGTAGGTTTC
Source organism: Terrapene triunguis (assembly GCF_002925995.2). Classification (NCBI taxonomy): domain Eukaryota; kingdom Metazoa; phylum Chordata; order Testudines; family Emydidae; genus Terrapene; species Terrapene triunguis. The sequence continues at coordinate 1,332,938 of NW_020665188.1, read as the reverse complement.
CGGTACAGGGTGGTATTTATGTGACCATCGCTTATTAGCACAGTAGTGTCCAGGAAATGGACCGCTTGTGTGGATTGATCTAGGCTGAGGTTGATGGTAGGATGGAAATTATTGAAATCGTGGTGGAATTCCTCAAGGGCTTCTTTTCCATGGGTCCAGATGATGAAGATGTCATCAATGTAGCGCAAGTAGAGTAGGGGCGTTAGGGGACGAGAGCTAAGGAAGCGTTGTTCTAAGTCCGCCATAAAAATGTTGGCATACTGTGGGGCCATGCGGGTACCCATAGCAGTGCCGCTGACTTGAAGGTATATATTGTCCCCAAATGTGAAATAGTTGTGGGTGAGGACAAAGTCACAGAGTTCAGCCACCAGGTTAGCTGTGACATTATCGGGGATACTTGCCCCATAACCTCAGCCATGCTGAACACAACGCCATCTACAGCCTCAGAAACAACCCTGACATCATTATCAAAAAGGCTGACAAAGGAGGTGCTGTCGTCATCATGAATAAATTGGAATATGAACAAGAGGCTGCTAGACAGCTCTCTAACACCACATTCTATCAGCCATTATCCTCTGATCCCACTGAGGATTACCTAAAGAAACTACACCATCTGCTAAAAAAACTCCCTGACAAAGCACAGGAACAAATCTGTACAGATACATGCCTAGAACCCCGACCAGGGACATTCTATTTGCTACCCAAGATCCATAAACCTGGAAATCCTGGACGCCCCATCATCTCAGGCATTGGCACCCTAACATCAGGCTTGTCTGGTTATGTGGACTCTCTCCTCAGACCCTACGCTACCAGCACTCCCAGCTATCTTCGAGATACTACTGACTTCCTGAGGAAACTACAATCCATCGGTGATCTTCCAGAAAACACCATCCTGGCCACTATGGACGTAGAAGCCCTCTACACCAATATTCCACACAAAGATGGACTACAAGCTATCAGGAACAGTATCCCCGATAATGTCACAGCTAACCTGGTGGCTGAACTCTGTGACTTTGTCCTCACCCACAACTATTTCACATTTGGGGACAATATATACCTTCAAGTCAGCGGCACTGCTATGGGTACCCGCATGGCCCCACAGTATGCCAACATTTTTATGGCGGACTTAGAACAACGCTTCCTTAGCTCTCGTCCCCTAACGCCCCTACTCTACTTGCGCTACATTGATGACATCTTCATCATCTGGACCCATGGAAAAGAAGCCCTTGAGGAATTCCACCACGATTTCAATAATTTCCATCCTACCATCAACCTCAGCCTAGATCAATCCACACAAGCGGTCCATTTCCTGGACACTACTGTGCTAATAAGCGATGGTCACATAAATACCACCCTGTACCGGAAACCTACTGACCGCTACACTTACCTACATGCCTCCAGCTTCCATCCAGGACACACCACACGATCCATTGTCTACAGCCAAGCTCTAAGATATAACCGCATTTGCTCCAATCCCTCAGATAGAGACAAGCACCTACAAGATCTCTATCAAGCATTCTTAAAACTACAATACCCACCTGCTGAAGTGAAAAAACAGATTGACAGAGCCAGACGAGTACCCAGAAGTCACCTCCTACAAGACAGGGCCAACAAAGAAAATAACAGAACACCACTAGCTGTCACCTTCAGCCCCCAACTAAAACCTCTCCAGCGCATCATTAGAGATCTACAACCTATCCTGAAAGATGATCCTTTACTCTCACAGATCTTGGGAGACAGACCTGTCCTTGCTTACAGACAACCCCCCAACCTAAAGCAAATACTCGCCAGCAACCACACATCACTGAACAAAAACACTGACCCAGGAACCTATCCTTGTAACAAAGCCCGATGCCAACTCTGTCCACATATCTATTCAAGTGACACCATCATAGGGCCTAATCACATCAGCCATACCATCAGGGGCTCGTTCACCTGCACATCTACCAATGTGATATATGCCATCATGTGCCAGCAATGCCCCTCTGCCATGTACATTGGCCAAACCGGACAGTCTCTACGCAAAAGAATTAATGGACACAAATCTGACATCAGGAATCATAATACTCAAAAACCAGTGGGAGAACACTTTAACCTGTCTGGCCATTCTATGACAGACCTGCGGGTGGCTATCTTAAAACAGAAAAACTTCAAAAACAGACTCCAACGAGAGACTGCTGAGCTGGAATTGATATGCAAACTAGACACAATCAACTCAGGGCTAAATAGGGATTGGGAATGGCTGAGCCATTACAAACATTGAATCTATCTCCCCTTGTAAGTATTCTCACACTTGCTTCTTATCAAACTGTCTGTCTGTACTTGGCTACCTTGATTATCACTTCAAAAGTTTTTTTTCTCTTACTTAATTGGCCTCTCAGAGTTGGTAAGACAACTCCCACCTGTTCATGCTCTCTGTATGTGTGTATATATATCTCCTCGATATGTTTCACTCAATATGCATCCGAAGAAGTGGGTTGTAGCCCACGAAAGCTTATGCTCTAATAAATTTGTTAGTCTCTAAGGTGCCACAAGTACTCCTGTTCTTTTAGTGTTACACTGTTGACTCATATTTATCTTGTGGTCCACTATGACCCCCAGATACCTTTCCACAGTACTCTTTCCTAGGCAGTCATATCCCATTTTGTATGTGTGCAACTGATTGTTTCTTCCTAAGTGGAGTTCTTTGCATTTGTCCTTATTGAATTTCATCCTATTTGCTTCAGACCATTTCTCCAGTTTGTCCAGATCATTTTGAATTTAATTCTATCCTCCAGAGCACTTGCAATACCTCCCAGCAAACTTTATAAGTGTACTCTCTATGCCATTATCTAAATCAACATTTTCCCACAGAGAATTTTGTGGAAACCATATTTTTCATCAAAAAACACTTTGATGGGGGAGGGATAGCTCAGTGGTTTGACCATTGGCCTGCTAAACCCAGGGTTGTGAGTTCAATCCTTGAGGGGGCCACTTAGGAATCTGGGGCAAAATCAGTACTTGGTCCTGCTAGTGAAGGCAGGGGGCTGGACTTGATGACCTTTCAAGGTCCCTTCCAGTTCTAGGAGATAGATATCTCCATTTAAATTAAATTAAAAAAATTAAATTCCCAAGAAGCTCTAATGAATATGTACAACCCCTAGCACACTGGTGCCCTGTCTTTGTGGAGTCCTCTAAGTGTTACCCTAATATAAAATAATATCCATTTCATGAAGAATCTGTAGCTAAATCTTGTTGTCAAACAATGTGGAATAATGACCACTTTTGTAAATATCATGATTGGTGAAAAGAAAACACAGCTACATTGAACACATTGAAGGAGTCCTTGTGGCACCTTAGAGACGAACAAATGTATTTGGGCATAAACTTTCGTGGGCTAGAACCCACTTCATCAGATGCATGAAGTGGAAAATGCAGGAGCAGGTATAAATACATGAAAGGATGGGAGTTGCCTTACCAAGTGTGAGGTCAGTCTAATGAGACAATTCACGTAACAGCAGGATACCAAGGGAGGAAAGATGACTTTTGAAGTGGTAATGAGAGAGGTCCATTTCAGACAGTTGACAAGAAGGTGTGAGTAACAGTAGAGGGAAATTAGTATTGGGGAAAATAGGTTTAGGTTTTGTAATGACCCAGCCACCCCCAGTCTTTATTCAGGCCTAATCTGATGGTGTCCAGTTTGCAAATTAATTCCAGTTCAGCAGTTTCACATTAGAGTCTGTTTTTGAAGTTTTTTTGTTGAAGAATTGCCACTTTTAGGTCTGTTATTGAGTGACCAGAGAGATTGAAGTGTTCTCCTACTGGTTTTTGAATGTTATGATTCCTGATGTCAGATTTGTGTCCATTTATTCTTTTGCCTAGAGACTACAATGCATCTGATAAACTGTGCCAAAAACATTGGCGATTCTATTATTATATTCAGAAATATCTAATCTTTTTGTGAATCTTAAGTTCTTTGTGTCAATAACACCCTCTAGCAAGGAGTTCCACTGGTTAATGAGACCTAATAATATTAATAATAATAATAATGGAAGCTAGAGATCAACATTATCTATTAGATCATGCAATCCTTCCATGCCAATGTGGGGCTGTCCTGCTGTTTTCATTGAGTATAGTGTTAAAAGCCACAAACAATGCTGCTCTCAGACTTCCTTTTGGAAGGAGCAGCTATTCCACAGACGAGTACATAGCACTGGACCACACCATGCCATCCTGCAAGGATAAAGGGAGTTCAGGCTCACTCCAGCTGCAACCAACTTCTGACAAATCCTTTAAATTCTGCCACTCTGAATGTTTCTGGCCTTAAAGATGCAGTACTCAATGTCAGTGTGACGAAGTGGGGGGTTTTCTTGTTTTCTGTGGGGTTTCAATGGTTTGCAGGCAGAGGGGGTGGGACTCAGTTTCCCTGGGTGTTACTGGTTTAACGAGGTGAGGGGAGAGGGAGTTTGTTGTTACAGAGGACCGGAGAGGGAACTTGGGACCCCAGCCAATGGCCTGGAGGATGGAGACCCCAGCGACCAGTGACCTGGCGACCCGGAGACCAAGCCCAGGAGTTGCAGCTGGTTCTGGCCAGTGGGAGAACAATGGGCTGCAGAGAGAGGACCCAGTGACCTAACCAGCTGTTTCCAGCCAGAGGACAGAAGCGAGGAGAGGAGGCCGCAGTTTACGACCCTGTTTACCTGGAGAGAAGACAATGGACCGAGGCGGGGCCTGGGGCCGGGGATCTCAGAGGCCCAGCAGGGAAGCAGGGGGAGGCTCTGGGCTGGAGAGGGGGAGCAGGAAGAGCCCACCTGGATGCAGAGAGACTGGGGTGTGCTGGGCTGAGGGAGGCCAGGCCTGAGGCCCTGAGAGTTTCCTGTGCTGTGTTCAACTCTCAATAAATCCTCCTGTTTTATGCTGGCTGAGAGTCACTCCGGTCTAGAGAACAGGGTTGCATCAACCCCTTCGGGGGTGGTGGAGGTCCCGGGGGTCCAGAGCGAGTGGACTCCCTGAGCGGGCCCACGGCGAGAAACAGGTGTGCTAAGGCTCAGAGAGGTGCGGCTCCAGGAGGTGGAGGAGCCTGACCCTGAGAAAGAGTGGACCCCCGCAAAGGGCTGTCTCACTAAAAGGGACACCCCCCACGGACCGCACGGGGCCGCAAGTGGGCACGATCTGTGCGTCCGTGACAACGTGGTAGCAGCGGATGGTTCGTGGATGCACCCTGTAGACGTGGGCTGCGAGCGCCGGCGCTTTGCAGTGAGTGGCTGCCAGCGATAGAACGAGGGTATTGAATGGAACCAGCCTGGAAATGGCCTATAACCAGCTCCGTAAGAGCGACCTGGCACGTCTGTGCAGGGAGAGAGGGCTGAGCGTGGGGAGGCTCACTAAGGAGCAGCTGATTGTTCAGCTTGTGGAGACTGACCAGTCTGAGGCACAGGCTCCAGACCCCAGGGGGGCTCCCGGGGTGCCCGGAGAGCCGGAGAGTAGCCGTGGGGGCAGACTGTGTAGCGACCAGGAGTGTGTCAGACCTGACTCCCCAGTCAGTACAGGGAGACCCCAGTCGGGGTCCCCCCTAGAGGAGCTGCGGAGATTGGAGCTGCAGCTGAAAGCAACGGAGCTGGAGCTGAAGGAGCGGAGGCTGGTGGACCGTGCAGAACAGCGGAAGCATGAGTTGGAGCTGGACGAGCGGCGGCCAAGAGGGCCTGCCAGGGGGTAAGTGGGGAAGGGCCCCGAGACGCCGGTGTTGGGGGGAGTTTAGACATCAAACTGCTGCCCCAGTTCGAGGAGGGGGGGATATTGATGCCTACCTCACAGCCTTTGAGAAGGCCTGTGAACTGAACCAGATTGACCCTGCAGACAGGCTTTGCTGTCTGACCCCCTTGCTGGGTCCCAAAGCCATAAAGGCGATCAGTCAAATAGATGGTGTTGAGACGGGGGACTACGACCTGTTCAAACAGGCTTTGCTGCTGAAGTTTGAACTGACCCCCGAGGCATACAGGAAATGATTCCAGGGTGTACGCAAGACCTCAGGTGTCACTTACAAGGAAGTCACCAACTTGCTGGGGGAATATCTCCGCAAGTGGGGGAAGGGTGCAGGGGCCACTACCGCAGAGGACGTGTATAACCTGGTGGGGTTGGAGCAGCTCTATGACATCTGCCCTCCGGACCTTAAGATGTGGCTAGTGGACCAGAAGCCCAAAGATCTGCGCAGTGCAGGGGCACTGGCAGATGAGTTTGTGGACAGTAGATCGGAGGCAGGGGGGAGACCCACATCGGAGACTCAGAGGGGGAGTCACCCCGAATCCTCTCCAAGGTGGGACTCCAGGAAGCCCAACTCAGGGGTGCCCGGGAATGCTGGGGCGGGGCAACCCCCGTCGTGGAACTTGAGGGACCTGAAATGTAATTACTGTGGCCAAAAGGGACACAAGGTGGCACAGTGCCTGAAGATGAAGGAAATGGCGGCCAAGCAGAACCCGTGGGGTGTTAACTGGGTGGAAGCCCACTGGGACGGGGCACTGCCGGTCCAGGGGCCCGCAGTCGAGAGGGCTGGGCCAGGGGGAGGGGACCACCAGGCCAGGCCAGCAGGGGAAGGCAGGGCCCCAGGTCCAGAGCACCCGTACCCAATCCGCCGGGTGAGCGTGGGACAGGCCCTGGGGAACAATCGCCACATCATCCCCACTGAGGTGGGGGGAAGGAGCGTCCAGAGGTTCTGGGACACGGGTGCAGAGGTGACACTGGCGTGGTCCAAGATGGTGGAGTCAGACCTGCTAGTGCCCGATGCCTACATGACCCTGAGGGGAGTGTTCGGGCCCCCCGTCAAGGTACCTGTAGCGAGGATACACCTGAAATGGGGGGCTAAGGAGGGACCCAAAGAGGTCGGGGTGCACGATCACCTGCCTACCAAGGTGCTAATGGGTAATGACTTGGAGAACTGGCCAGATGGCGCTCAGAGCGCCCTGGTTCTTACCCGAAGCCAGAGCCAGCAAGGGACGCGGGACCTCCCGAGGGTGGGGGCTGCAGTGCCGGGGGTAGGGCTTGACAGGCCTGGGCCGGAGCCTCCGTCCCAAGGGGGGGAAACTGAGGTGCCACCAGCCAGGGCTGTATCCTCAAACCCAGCAGCTGAATTCCAGATGGAGCTGCAGGACGATCCCTCCTTGGACAAACTGAGGGCCCTGGCTGGCCATGGCGGTGCAGGGTCCCACGGGGAGGACCACTGGGAGCGATTCCAGTGGGAGAAGGGATTCCTGTACCGGGAATGGGCTGGTTCAGGGCGAACTGAATCTTGGAAAGTCGGGAGGCAACTGGTGGTTCCCCAGAGGTTCCGCCAGAAACTGTTGTACTTGGCCCACGATATTCCCCTTTCGGGGCATCAGGGCATCCGGTGCACCAGGCAGAAGCTGCTGCAGAACTTTTACTGGCCTGGGGTCTTTGATGCTGTCCGACAGTATTGCAGGTCCTGTGACTCCTGCCAGAGGGTGGCAAAGGCCCGGGATAAGTGTAAAGCACCGCTGAGACCTTTGCCCATCATAGAGGAGCCTTTCCAGAAGGTGGCCGTAGACATAGTGGGGCCCCTCAGCAGGGTGACCCGGTCAGGGAAGAAATACATCCTGGTGGTGGTAGATTTGGCTACGTGCTACCCCAAGGCAGTGGCGTTGTCCTCTATTGAGGCAGACACCATGGCAGACGCGCTGCTGACCATCTTCAGCAGAGTGGGGTTCCCCAAGGAGGTCCTTACAGACCAGGGGTCTAACTTCATGTCAACCCTGCTCCAGTGCTTGTGGGAGAAGTGTGGGGTCCAACACCTGGTCCTCAGCCTACCACCCCCAGTCCAATGGGCTGGTGGAGAGGTTCAATGGAACCCTAAAGAGGATGCTGAAAACCTTTATGGACCAGCATCTGCAGGACTGGGACAAGTATTTACCCCACCTACTGTTCGCATACAGGGAAGTGCCCCAGGAATCCAGAGGGTTCTCCCCTTTCGAGTTGCTGTACGGGAGGAGGGTGAGGGGGGCCCTGGACTTGATGAGGGCCGAGTGGGAGGGGAAGGCCTCTCCCGATGGGGAATCAGTGGTAGAATATGTACTGACTTTCCGGGAAAAGCTTGTGGAGCTCATGGGCTTGGCCAGGGGAAACCTAGCAAGGGCTCAGAGGAAGCAGAAGGTCTGGTACGACTGCTCAGCGCGTGCCCGTGCCTATGCTACCGGAGATCAGGTGATGCTCCTCATCCCAGTGAGGAAGAACAAGCTACAAGCCACCTGGGATGGCCCCTTCAAAATCATCAGACAGGTAAACGAGGTGAACTATGTGGTGGAACTACCCAATCAGGCTCACAGCCACCGGGTGTATCATGGTAACATGATGAAGCCGTACTGGGACAGGGAGAAGTTGGTGCTGGCTGTGTGTGGGCAGTGGGAGGAGAAAGGAGAGGATCCCCTGGTGGGACTCCTCCCTGAGGCTGGGGCTAACCCCTCGCTGGAGTCAATTCCCCTCTCAGACCAGCTAACCCCTGCCCAGCAGGCAGAGATCAGAGTGGTGCTGCATTCATACCGGCAGCTGTTCTCCAACCGGCCTGGGCTCAGTAACCTAGCTGTCCACCGGGTGGAGACGGGAGCCAATCCTCTCATCCGGTGTTCCCCATTCAGGGTCACTGGGAAAACAGCCCAGGACCTGGAGAGAGAGGTCGGGGACATGCTGGCTTTAGGGGTGATCCAGCCGTCCTCCAGCCCCTGGGCCTCACCCGTGGTGCTGGTCCCCAAGGACGGGTCGATCCGGTTCTGTGTGGACTATCAGAAGCTCAATGCCATTACCGTGTCCTATGCCTACCCCATGCCTAGGACTGATGAGATCCTAGACAAGTTGGGGGGCGCCCGGTACCTCACTACCATGGATCTTACCAAAGGCTACTGGCAGGTGCCTCTGGACCTGGAGGCCAGGGCGAAGTCTGCCTTCACCACCCCAATAGGGCTCTTCAAGTTCCTGGTCCTGCCTTTCGGCCTCAAGGGGGCACTTGCCACCTTCCAGAGCCTGATGGATCGGTTACTAAGGGGGATGGAGGACTTTGCTCTGGCGTATATTGACCATATCTGTGTCTTTAGCCAGACGTGGGAGGAACATGTGTCCCAGGTGAAGAGGGTGCTGGGTCGCCTCCAGAATGCGGGACTGACCATAAAAGCTGGAAAGTGCAAGGTGGGGATGGCAGAGGTTTTATACCTGGGCCACAAGGTGGGGGGTGGCCACCTGAAGCCGGAGCCGGCCAAAGTGGAGGCAATCAAGGCCTGGCCCGCTCTCCAGACTAAGAAGCAGGTCCAGGCTTTCATTGGGATGGCAGGGTACTACCGGAGGTTTGTGCCCCACTTTAGTTCCCTGGCAGCTCCCCTCACGGAGCTGTGTAGAAAGGGAAAGCCGGACAAGCTGGTCTGGACCGAGCAGTGCCAGAGGGTTCTCTGTGTGCTGAAGGGGGCACTTATCCAGGGGCCGGTGCTGGTAAACCCGGATTTTAACAAACCCTTCCTGGTGTTCACCGACGCCTTGGACACAGGGCTGGGGGCTGTACTGATGCAAACTGGTACTAAGGGGGAGAGACACCCCATTGTGTACCTGAGCAAGAAGCTGCTGCCCCGGGAGCAGCACTATGCGGCCATAGAGAAGGAATGCCTGGCCATGGTGTGGGCCCTTAAAAAACTGCAGCCATATCTCTTTGGGCAGCGCTTCACCGTGTACACTGACCATTCGCCCCTGACATGGTTACACCAAATGAAAGGGGCTAATGCCAAGCTGCTGAGATGGAGCCTGCTCCTCCAGGGGTATGACATGGAGGTGGTCCATGTGAGGGGGAGTGCCAATGTGATAGCTGATGCTTTATCACGGGGCAGGGAACCTGAACTTCCCCAGGTCACTGGCTAAGTGACCCTGCTCCGTTCAGCCTCGAAGGGGGGAGATATGTGATGAAGTGGGGGGTTTTCTTGTTTTCTGTGGGGTTTCAATGGTTTGCAGGCAGAGGGGGTGGGACTCAGTTTCCCTGGGTGTTACTGGTTTAACGAGGTGAGGGGAGAGGGAGTTTGTTGTTACAGAGGACCGGAGAGGGAACTTGGGACCCCAGCCAATGGCCTGGAGGATGGAGACCCCAGCGACCAGTGACCTGGCGACCCGGAGACCCAGCCCAGGAGTTGCAGCTGGTTCTGGCCAGTGGGAGAACAATGGGCTGCAGAGAGAGGACCCAGTGACCTAACCAGCTGTTTCCAGCCAGAGGACAGAAGCGAGGAGAGGAGGCCGCAGTTTACGACCCTGTTTACCTGGAGAGAAGACAATGGACCGAGGCGGGGCCTGGGGTTGGGGATCTCAGAGGCCCAGCAGGGAAGCAGGGGGAGGCTCTGGGCTGGAGAGGGGGAGCAGGCAGAGCCCACCTAGATGCAGAGAGACTGGGTTGTGCTGGGCCGAGGGAGGCCAGGCCTGAGGCCCTGAGAGTTTCCTGTGCTGTGTTCAACTCTCAATAAATCCTCCTGTTTTATGCTGGCTGAGAGTCACTCCGGTCTAGAGAACAGGGTTGCATCAACCCCTTCGGGGTGGTGGAGGTCCCGGGGGTCCAGAGTGAGTGGACTCCCTGAGGGGGCCCACGGCGAGAAACAGGTGTGCTAAGGCTCAAAGAGGTGCGGCTCCAGGAGGTGGAGGGGCCTGACCCCAAGAGAGGGTGGACCCCCGCGAAGGGCTGTCTCACTAAAAGGGGCACCCCCCATGGACCGCACGGGGCCACAAGTGGGCACGATCTGTGCGTCCGTGAGTAAGCACAGGCCTTAAATCTCCCTTCACCTCTCTCCTCTCTTGTTAAGTTTCAAAAGACGCTTGTCAAGAAGAGCAGTTGTCAATTGCTCCTTCTAAAGACAGTCTACCAGAACAGGATATTTTTTTGTCTTGTGTTATTAAGGATGGACCCTGTCAGCCGGCATTGCACCCTGCATCTGACCAGTCCAGCTTGCTCAAGACCTTATAAGCAAAGAGAAAATTGCTGCCCCCTCCCGCCATCCCCCAAAAGTCATGGTAAAGATACTTGCAGAATTTGATAGGACTGACTGAAACTACAGTTAACACATTTCCATCTGAGCCACCCCAGAACCTTGCTCCAGAAGTCACACAGCCCAATTTCTCTTTCGATATCTTGGTATAGGCTTGGTGACCACAACTAAATTCAAGCCAGACTTTTCATTCCATATTTAAATCCCAAGGCAGGGCCATCACACGGCCCCCCTCCCCAAATACTAAGAACAGAAGATGAGCTTGGCAGCATGTCTGCAAAGCTAAAACATCTGGGCTCTGCAGGCCAATGGAGAAGAGTTTCTGAACTGAGGGGCTTTCATGGAAAATCTCCTGCCAGAGGCTCCTTCTTCCTTGTATCAAGGAAGCTCTAGCTAATTATCTCTATGGCGGCAGTGTCATCCAACGATAGAGGCAGGCTCTCAGATAGCAAGGACTCACACACTATTTAGGACTTCATTCAGTAGGTCAATACCAGCATCTAAAACTCTGTCCTGATGCCAAGAGGCAACCAGTGAGATTTGCAGACTACTTGTGTTTTACATGTGGCCTGAAGCCCTAGAGAGTAAGGAGCTCACATTGACACCTGTTGGTGAATAGAGAGAAGAGTGGCCCAAAGCTGCTTAAGAAGGCCACTGGGGAGGGAACTTTCTGGCGCCATCTGTTGGTGAATTGACCGGGCCTCATTTGCATTTCTGTGATGTGGCAGTTTGGGACATTTTGGTTACATGACAGCTAAGTTTTGAGTCTGGGGCAATAAAATGCTATTGTCCCTGTTTGGGAATGAAAGGACAAGAGAACTACACTAAATGTGGCTGGGACGAAGTGTCACCCTCACTATGACCACAGTGAAGCACAGCTGGGTCAGGGATCCTCAACAGGGGGAGTGAATCCTTATCTTTTGTGGGCATTCCCTCTTTTAACAAGAACTCTGTTTAGGGGTTCCTATTGGTCACTAATCCCTACCTGAAGATTCAGCACAGTGGCAATTTTAAGACAGATGTGTTATCAATAAGGGGGTATGAGCTGAGATAACCCCGAGGTGACAGATAGTAGCAGTACTGAAGTGGTTTGAACTGAAGCTACAGCCACTTACCTGATGGACTCTAGGGTGAGCCTCCCTACTCAACAATGAAAGCTGAACTTCTTTCTGCTGGGTCAGGTGGTAAATCCACTGAGCAGCTCTGGCAGCACTTACCTTACAGGCTAGAGACTGACCTGCCAGGATCCTTGAACTCCAATCAACGACAACAAGTCAGTGGGAAGATGTGGTGGGAGGGAAGTGGCTAGAACCCATCAGCTACTCACAGCTGCATGAGGAGGACTGAGGTTAGATATTGATTGATTGGTTAATTCCTGGCTTTCCCAAGTTTATTCTGTTCTCCCTCCACTCCCCCAAGTTCTCTTTGTTTAAATCCCTGGACTTAGTGCTTAAGGGTGGGTAAATATTGCCTATCAAGTGTACCCAGTTATAGTTTCCAAGAGTATGTCTACACTATGAAATTAGGTCGATTTAATAGAAGTCGATTTTTTAGAAATCGATTTGATACAGTCGCTTGTGTTTGTCCCCACTAAGCGCATTAAGTCGGCGGAGTGTGTCCACAGTACCGAGGCTAGCATCGACTTTAGGAGCATTGCACTGTGGGTAGCTATCCCACAGTTCCCACAGTCTCCGCCGCCCACTGGAATTCTGGGTTGAGCTCCCAATGCCTGATGGGGCAAAAACTTTGTCACGGGTGGTTCTGGGTACATGTCCTCCCTCCGTGAAAGCAACAGCAAACAATCATTTCTCGCCTTTTTTCCTGGGTTACCTGTGCAGATGGCATACCACGGCAAGCATGGAGCCTGCTCAGCTCACCATCACCGTACATCTCCTGGGTGCTGTTGGCAGACGCGGTACTGCATTGCTACACAGCAGCATCTCCTTGCCTTGCCTTGCCGGCGGCAGACGGTGCAGTATGACTGTTAACCATTGTCGTTGTCTCGTGGGTGCTCCTGGCTGACCGCAGTGAGGTTGGTCGGGGGCGCCTGAGCAGACATGGGTGCTCCCGGCCGACCTCAGTGAGGTCGGTCGGGGGCGGCTGGACATAAATGGGAGTGACTCCAGGTCATTCTCTTCTTTAAGTTTCGTCTAATGGAGATTCAGTCCTGCCTGGAATATCATGCGAGCTGGAGGCTTTTGCCTCAGGCTGCGCTCCCAGCCGGCAGCACCGCGCGATCACATCTGCCCCAGCCTACCCCTTGCTCCCATGGCTCATGAAGCCTGGACAGTAGAAAGGAGCAGTTCACTATGGGCTGAGCAAGTGAAAAATGGTGGTAGAATGTGCCTTTGGACGTTTAAAAGCTCTCTGGCGCTGTTTGCTGACTAGGCTGTTTGCGATTAGAAGAGCACAGCAAGGCGCACTGCGCATCACAGAGGCTTTGAAAACCAGTTTCATGACTGGCCAGGCTTCGGTGTGACAGTTGTGTGTGTTTCTCCTTGATGAAAACCCACCCCCTTTGTTGATTTTAATTCCCTGTAAGCCAACCCTGTAAGCCATGTCGTCAGTCACCCCTCCCTCCATGAGAGCAACGGCAGACAATCGTTTCATGCCTTTTTTCCGTGCAGACGCCATACCACGGCAAGCATGGAGCCCGCTCAGATCACTGCGGCAGTTATGAGCACTGTAAACACCACACGCATTATCCTGCAGTATATGTAGCACCGGAAACTTCAACCACAGGCGAGGAGGGATGGCAGTGTGGTGACGAGAGTGATAAGAACATGGACACAGACTTCTCTCAAAGCACGGGCCCTGGCAATTTCGACATCATGGTGGTAATGGGGCAGGTTCATGCCGTGGAACGCCGTTTCTGGGCCCGGGAAACAAGCACAGACTGGTGAGACCGCATAGTGTTGCAGGTCTGGGATGATTCACAGTGGCTGCGAAACTTTCGTATGCGTAAGGGAACTTCCATGGAACTTTATGACTTGCTTTCTCCTGCCCTGAAGCGCAAGAATACCAAGATGAGAGCAGCCCTCACAGTTCACAAGCGAGTGGTGATAGCCCTCTGGAAGCTTGCAACGCCAGACAGTTACTGGTCAGTTGGGAATCAATTTGGAATGGGCAAATCTACTGTGGGGGCTGCTGTGATCCAAGTAGCCAATGCGATCACTGAGCTGCTGCTATCAAGGGTAGTGACTCTGGGAAATGTGCAGATCATAGTGGATGGCTTTGCTGCAATGGGATTCCCTAACTGTGGTGGGGCAATAGACGGAACGCATGTCCCTATCTTGGGACCGGAGCACCAGGGCAGCCAGTACATGAACCGAAAGGGGTACTTTTCAGTGGTGCTGCAAGCACTGGTGGATCACAAGGGACGTTTCACCAACATCAACATGGGATGGCCGGGAAAGGTACATGACGCTCACATCTTTAGGAACTCTGGTCTGTGTGAACAGCTGCAGCAAGAGACTTACTTCCCAGACCAGAAAATAACTGTTGGGGATGTTGAAATGCCTATAGTTATCCTTGGGGACCCAGCCTACCCCTTAATGCCATGGCTCATGAAGCCATACACAGGCAGCCTGGACAGTAGTCAGGAGCTGTTCAACTATAGGCTGAGCAAGTGCAGAATGGTGGTAGAATGTGCATTTGGATGTTTAGAAGTGCGCTGGCACAGTTTACTGACTCGGATAGACCTCAGCGAAACCAATATTCCCATTGTTATTACTGCTTGCTGTGTGCTCCACAATATCTGTGAGAGTAAGGGGGAGACGTTTATGACGGGGTTGGAGGTTGAGGCAAATCGCCTGGCTGCTGATTACATGCAGCCAGACACCAGGGCGATTAGAAGAGCACAGCAGGGCACGCTCCGCATCAGAGAAGCTTTGAAAACCAGTTTCATGACTGGCCAGGCTATGGTGTGAAAGTTCTGTTTGTATCTCCTTGATGTAAACCTGCCCCCTCGGTTCACTCTACTTCCCTGTAAGCCAACCGCCCTCCCCTCCCCCCTCTGATCACCGCTTGCAGAGGCAATAAAGTCATTGTTGTTTCAAATGCATGCATTCTTTATTACTTCGTCACACAAATGGGGGGATAACTGCCAAGGTAGCCCAGGAGGGGTGGGGGAGGAGGGAAGCACAGGGGTGGGGTGGTGGAGGAGGGAAGGACAAGGCCACACTGCACTTCAAAACTTATTGAATGCCAGCTTTCTGTTGCTTAGGCAGTCCTCTGGGGTGGAGTGGTTGGGTGCCTGGAGCCCCCCCCCCACTGCGTTCTTGGGCGTCTGGGTGAGGAGGCTATGGAACTTGGGGAGGAGGGCAGTTGGTTACACAGGGGCTGCAGCAGTGGTCTGTGCTCCTGCTGCCTTTCCTGCACCTCAACAATACGCTGTTAACATTACATAGCACGTGTGCTTTCTTTACAAGGTCGCATTTTGCCTCTTATATTGAGGGTCTTCTGGTTTGGTGTGAGAGATCACACACGCAGGGCCGGCGGGCAACAGAATTCGGCTTGCAGGCAGACATGGTAAGCCACAGTCTTTTGGCTTCTTTAACCTTCATAACATGTGGGAATGGTTTCAAACAGCAGCGCCCTCATTTCCCATACCAAGCACTCATTGAGTTGGCCATTTAAAATGGGTTGGCCATTTAAAAGGAGGGGCTGCGGTTTTCGGTTTAACATACCATGCGCTGCCATGCTTTGTTATGCAATGATTCCAGACTACGTGCTACTGGCCTGGCGTGGTAAAGTGTCCTACCATGGAGGACGGAATAAGGCTGCCCTCCCCAGAAACCTTTTGCAAAGGCTTTGGGAGTACATCCAGGAGAGCTTCATTGAGTGGTCCCTGTAGGATTTCCGCCCCATCCCCATACACCTTAACAGACTTTTCCAGTAGCTGTACTGGCCGCGAATGCATCCCAAGTCTTCAGGGCAAATTAATCATTAAACACACTTGCTTTTAAATCATGTATTATATTTACAAAGGTACACTCACCCAAGGTCCCTTCTCCGCCTTCAAGGTCCGGGAGCCTGCCTTGGATGGGTTGGGAGGGTACTGGCCCCAGGGTGATAAACAGTTCCTGGCTGTCAGGGAAAACGGTTTCTCCGCTTGCTTGCTGTGCGCTATCTTCAACCTCCTCCTCCTCCTCATCTTCCTCGTCCCCAAAATCCACATTCCTGTTGTGTGAGAATCCATTGACGGAATTCACATACAGGGCTGGGGTAGTTGTAGGGGCACCCCCTAGAATGGCATGCAGCTCATCATAGAAGTGGCATGTCTGGGGCTCTGACCCAGAGCGGCCGTTTGCCTCTCTGGTTCTTTGGTAGGCTTGCCTGAGCTCCTTAAGTTTCACGTGGCACTGCTGCGGGTCCCTGTTATAGCCTCTGTCCTTCATGCCCTTGGAGATTTTTTCAAATATTTCGGCATTTCGTCTTTTGGAATGGAGTTCTGATAGCACAGATTCCTCTCCCCATACAGCGATCAGATCCAGTACCTCCCGTTTGGTCCATGCTGGAGCTCTTTTGTGATTCTGGGACTGCATGGTCACCTGTGCTGATGAGCTCTGCATGGTCACCTGTGCTGATCAGCTCGCCACGCTGGCCAAACAGGAAATGAAATTCAAAAGTTCGCGGGGCTTTTCCTGTCTACCTGGCCAGTGCATCTGAGTTGAGAGTGCTGTCCAGAGAGGTCACAATGGAGCACTCTGGGATAGCTCCCGGAGGCCAATACCATCGAATTGCATCCACACTACCCCAAATTCGACCCAGCAAGGTCGATTTCAGTGCTAATCCCCTCGTCGGGGAGGAGTATAGAAATCAATTTTAAGAGCCCTTTAAGTCAACAAAAATGGCTTCGCCGTGTGGACGGTGCAGGGTTAAATCGATCTAATGCTGCTAAATTTGACCTAAACTCGTAGTGTAGACCAGGGCCAAGATTTCTGGGTGGAGTCTTGAGCTGATGTTGCTTAAGTTTTCAGCAGGAACCTCTAGATAATTGAACCCAGCCCTGTTCGCAGCTGACAACACTTGGCAAAAAGGTTACAGATGCTCTCAATGTGAAACTGCACTTATCATGCAGGCAGCCACTTTCTGCATTTTCTGGATCTTTCAAGACATCCTCACGTAGAATACATTAGAATATTCAAAAAAGGATGGATAACTGTAAGTCCTCATCCAACAGAAGGTCTCATCCACTTTGGCAAACACAACTGGAAACAGGTTTCAGAGTAGAAAGTGTTCTTTCTTACAGCTGCTTTCTAGGAATTCAGTAGTAGCCCAGGATCAAGCAAGACTCCTAGTTGCCAGGCACCAATGGTAATTGAACATGCTCAGTCAGGCTTGCAGAGATAAGCCCTGCTTTGCCCCAACTTGCTACCATAATTTCCATCCTGCATGCAGTGCATCCCAGCCAGCCTACATTCAAACCACATGGTCTTGCAGACACTGTGTCACCCACCAGCCTGCTCCATGATGGGATAGTTTTGGTTATGCAGCCAAAATTGCACTGGTCTTGTTTTTCAACCATATCATATTGTAAACTCCATTCTCCCCCACTGGGTGTCTTCCAGCATTATAGCTTCCAACATTTCTATCTCCCATTAAGTATACGGAGATTTGGATTATTTTCTTCCAGCCATACTGTATTGGCTGACATTTTCCCAAGTTGAATGTCACTTTATTATTTTATATAATCCCCGAGGCCTTTTTGTCTGATTTCACTGACCTGATTGTACTCACCTGGATGACTGTAAGTGATGGCGACTGATTTGCTCTGTGTGGGGATGGTGTGTGTTTGTGGGAAGGTGTGGATACATATGTGTAAGATGGTGACATACATAGTGAAATGTCATTACTCTGTATTTCTTGGCCTTCATGTGTTTTGAGTTTTTGAGCATTATTTGTCTTTAGCAACCTGAACTATTTTTACCAAAGTTCTTTGTGTGTTTGAATTTCCTTGGTGAGATTTTTTTGGTTTGATGGTGGGTGATTTTTTGTTGTTGGGTGTGTGTGTGTGTTGTTTTGTTGTTCCATTTTAAAACCGAAGGCATTGTAAAGAAGACACAGACTTCTTTTTCTCTACAGTAGTTGTAAGTCATCATAACTCATCTTTGCTTTGTTTGGTGGTTACTAGTTGTCATACATCATTCCTTCCTTGTTTTCAGTCCGTTTCAATCATAAGCAATCACTTCTTCCTCCTTTTCTTTGGTCATTTGAACTTGCATGCTCTAAACCCTCTCTCATAGTAAGTCCTCTGCCATGATAACCACTGCAAGTCAAAACAACTTGTATGCTCTTGCAGCCTTGACATCACTCACTATTGTTAACTATTTTTGTCAATTTCCAAAATAAAATCTGTGTTGTCATTGTTGCCTTAGGCTGCAGAATCTAATTTAATAAATCATGTGACTTTCTTGCTGGGTATGGGTATTTGGGAGTCTACATGCCATAGTTTTTATTCTAATGGCTTCCAAATAAAATGAGAGGTCCAGTATAAATATCTAGAAAAAATAATTGTTAAAAACACTGCACCTCAAAAATGGCATAACTTTTCAACCTTAGAACATTCACACATGCTCAGATTGTTCACTGCAAGTCATTTAAAAACAATTGAGTCAGAACAGAACGACAAATGGCAAATATCTCTTTAAAAGGAAACTGCTGCTGCAAGCAGAACTGTTGAGCCACTATCAGAGATCCCACAATATGGTTAAGAATGGAGAGGTGCAGCTGTAAGCATGCTGCCAAGTCTTGTTGGTTGGTAGGGAGATCCATTTCCTCCTAGCAGAGACACCACTTTAGGCCAAGAGAACCCAGCTAAAACAAATAGTGCTGACTTTTCAAAAAAGCAATTTGATTAATATTAGCACTAACAAGAAGGGGACAAAATTCAGCCCAGGTAAAAGCTTTCAAGCTCCTTTAAATCTGGGGATCTTTGGCCACTTACAAGATAGCTGAATTTGACTCGAGGTGTGTGTTTGTTAGTTATGCACACAGCTGTCCAGAGAGCAGGTTCCTTGGGCCAGGATTGTGTTTTCCTATGTATTAGGAATAGGCCAGACATATTTAGGGGCCTACTACAATCTAAGCACAAAGTACGGTAATCATAACAATAAGTGAATGACTGATCTGTCCCCCAGTGTGTAGTATTAATAAAATGGTGGTTTAATTGTTATAAGGTTAATTTCTAGTCCAGACACACGTGAACTGCACGGTTTAACTAGTCTGCCTTTCTGTTTGTGCAGATTTAATTTTAAAATAGCATTTTCAGGCTGCTCTAACTGCTACAGGGAATCTTTTTTGCATGCTAGGCCCCACAGCTGCACCATGCTGGAACTGCTCAGTGAGCTGCTTCAAAAGATGGTGGATTGACCGTTTGAAGGGAGGTAAGAAAGTGGTGCAAAGGGGGAGGGAACTGGAGAAGGGCCATGTGATGGGATGTCTATCCCACATGAGGCCTGAGCAGGTTAAAAAAGGGCTAATTAAACCTATGACAGACTGCACCTGGAAGAGAGTCAGGGCTGATAAGCTGGTAGGGGCAGACTGAGCTGGTATAAAACCAGGAACTGGAGAGCAAGGAACAGGACTGCAGGGATTGGGAGGCTGCAGTCACTCCCTGGAGAGGAGGGGAGTTGGTCAGAGACAAGAAGGAGTCCTGGGGGGAGAAAATCCTGGGATCCTGCTTGGGAATAGAGATTCTGGCAAGAGCCTGAGATAGGGTGAAGTAGCCACAGGGAGAAGAGAAGGCTTCGAGGGTGGGCCAGAAGACAGAGGAAGGAAAGAGCCCCGGGAAACAGAAACAGGGTCTGGGGTTACATAGACTGTGGTTGCTAGTCACAGGGTCCCTGGGCTGGAACTGGGAGTAGTAGGTGGGCCTGGGTTCCCCTACCAGCCACTGGGGAAGTGGCACAGTCTGGGCAGAGGATCAGGAGACTGCCTGAGACAGTTTGTCCAGAGGGCCTTTGTTACCCCAGAAGGGGAAAACTATAGTGACCTGGCCGGAGGGCCAAGCCATGAAGAGGGAGCAGAGTCACAGAGAGAGAGAGAGAGATCACGGGGCAAACAACCATCTGGCTGGTTGAAAGCTTATCTCCAGATGAGCCACAAGGGGGCGACCCAGCAGTGAGTGGAGAATGCCCGTGACAGGCCAAGTAAGGGGCAGCCACTCACACCAGGACAAAGTGGTTGTAAAACCACGACTATATCAGGACGGTAGCACTTTGCAGTGGAGCGGCAGTATAACAGAGCACCTGAGAGTGAGAGATCACGTAGCCCTTTGCTGTATTCAGTCCCTACCTCAGGCTGGGAGGGTGTGTTGTTAAAGGCATGCTCCCCTGACATATTCAGAGCAAGCCAGTTGCAGTCTTTTTCACATTGTTTCTTAGACATCCCTACAGGTTTCTGACTTTCAGAAGTGACAGTTAAGATGGATACTGCTGTATATTGGCATTCTTTGTGGCTTTGCAATACTAAATACTGCACCTTAGCAGCCTACCTTAAAAATTATGGGATGACAACAGACATAAGTTAGTTTGTCGGTTCAAAAACAATAAGGAAGGAGTTTAGATTTATAGACTCTAAGGTCAGAAGGGACGATCATGATCATCTAGTCTGACCTCCTGCACATTGCAGGCCATAGAATCTCACCCAACCACTTGTGTAATGGACCCATAACCGCTAGCTGAGTTACTGAAGTCCTCAAATCAGGATTTAAAGACTTCAAATTACAGAGAATTCACCATTTACACTAGTTTAAAGCTGCAAGTGACCCGTGCCCCATGCTGCAGAGGAAGGTGAAAAACCCCAGGGTCTCAGCCAATCTGACATGGTGGGAAATTCCTTCCCAACCCCAAATGTGGCAATCATTTAGACCTGGAGCATGTGGGCAAGATCCACCAGCTAGACACCTGAGAAAGAATTCTCTGTAGTAACTCAGAGCCCTCCCCATCTAGTGCCCCATCACTGGCCGTTGGAGATAGTTGCTGCTAGCAGTTGCAGATTGGCTACATGCCATCATAGTCAGTCCCATCATGCCATCCCCTCCATAAACTTATCAAGCTCAGTCTTGATGCCAATTAGGTATTTTGCCCCTGCTGTTCCCCTTGGAGTTTGTTGCTGACCTGCAGCTGCTGTGGTGTTCTAGATAACTAAGGCTTGGTCTACACTTACCCCCCAATTCGAACTAAGGTACGCAACTTCAGCTACGTGAATAACGTAGCTGAAGTCGACGTACCTTAGTTTGAACTTACCTCGGTCCACACGCGGCAGGCAGGCTCCCCCGTCGACTCCGTGGTACTCCTCTCGTCTAGCTGGAGTACCGCAGTCGACGGCAATCACTTCCTGGTTCGACTTATCGCTTCCAGACAAGACGCGATAAGTCGAACCCAGAACTTCGATTCCCAGCCGCCGAACTAGCGGCTGGGTGTAGACATACCCTAAGAGTTTGCTTAAATTCCAGATTTAACAGGCGTCTCAGGAGAAAGGGTAATTCACCAACTGTAACTATCCTTTGCAGATGTCTAGGTTAATGTATTAACCCTCTCCTGCAGGCTGTAAATCTTGTATCTTACAAATTCATTTTAATTGGCTACCTATCTGGCAGTATTTCATCTCTTTCTGTGAAAGGAACTGACCCCTGGTGACACCCTGGTATCCTCCGTAGGTGTGCCATGTGGTCAGTACTTGTGAATATTAAGTTAGAGAAGTTCCCTCCTAATATGGGGCATGAGCCCAAGTGTGGTCATTTCTATGGGCCAGATCCTCAGCTGGTGCAGCTCCTTTGAAATCAAAGGACCTGGCTCTATATCTTCAGAGGACAAGAATCTGAGCTACAGGTAATTCATTATCTCATAATATTCCAGGGTTTGTTTGGGGTTTTTGTTTTGCTTTGTTTGTTTGTTTTTGGAGAACTATCTATACAGTGATTTTATCTCCTTTGATTCGTTTCTGGGCAGCAGAAACTTTGGTGGTCCAACATTTTTTCTTTAAACCTAAATAGAAAAATAGCTGAGCATGCTGGTGTAGGCTAGACCTCTGGGGATATAACTGAAAGATTTTCACAGGCACGGATGCACAGTGGAAGCTTTCAAGACTTCCATTGCAGTGCTGCCAACTTTCATTAAATTATCATGAATCATGCAAGATTTGGTGTCTTTCCAAAGCCCCAGTTCTAAAGTCATGTGACTTTAAATTTGAGAGTCTCGGGGTCTTTTTAAAGTAAGTTTCTAGTCCTGGGGCTTGCAAGAAAATACCCCAAAAATGAGACCTGAATGCACTCAGAGAGCTCAGAAACCAGAAGGCAGACAAAAAGAACCCAATGCTGGATCTTTTTTATTTGTTAAAGTCTTACGATTTTTTAGCCAAGCTCAGGATTTTTTGTGGCATGACTCATGGGTTTGTTGGTCTTTTATTTAATGCCTGAGTGTGGCAAAGCTACCAGCGCTGTCCTCCCGCACCAATCCCATCTGTTGGGAAGGCAGGAGGGAAAAGTTGGGAAGTGACAGCACAGGTTGGCAACTGGCCAGGGATGGCCTTCTCATGTGTAATATGCTCTTGGAATTTATTTAAAGCAGTAAGACGAGAGGACAGTTCAGAGCACTGGATTAATTCCACTTTCTCTCTCTCTCTCTTTTTTTATTAGGAAAATAAAAGAGACTTTGAAATATTAAGAGATAGTGGGATTAGAGCCCTCTCCTGCTAGCCCTAGTCTTTCCTTCCCTATTAATTTCCACTTGATTAGAATTCTTTTTGAAGTATTTAAATATGGACAATAGGAAAAAGGGAGGGTGAAGTTATTGAATATCAGTTAAACTGTATTAATATAAGCTCAGTTCCAGCTTTTATATGGATACTTCATATATATGTATAGTTTCCACCAGGAATAAAATAGAACTAACCCTCCTCCCCTACCTAAAGTAATTATGGTTTTTAAAAAAAACTATAATGAAACTCTTAAAGTTTAATAGCCCATTTATAAATCCCCAGCTTAAAATTTAAATGCATTTAAAAAAAAGTTTTAGAACTGTAGATTTTTTTTAACATAAGATACTTTTATAATGTTAAACTTTTGAGGCAGCATGTGATGGGAGAACACTCGCCCACAGCCCCAGTGGAAATTACGAAGCAAAGAGGTCCTTCTGGAGTCGCAGGGGTTCTCACTCCACATTTTTTGGTGGCCTCAGAGTGTGGCCACCTACTCTTGCTGGTGGCCGCTCTGACAATTTTTCCTAAAATACTTAATTAACTTTAGGAAAAACAAATAAATATTCATATCCAAATCATTGTAATTTTATTTATGTAGGGTTTTTCTGTACACTTAATAATAAAAAAATAATGTACAGTTGTCTCTATTCTTTATTGGACCTAAACAGAATAGAAACACAAGGTGCTTTCTCCATTCTTGTTTTTTTTCTTATTGTTTCTTTTGCTTTTTTAAAGACTTGCTAGCTAGTAAGTGTGCTGTGAAAAGTGATATTAACAAATATACAAATGTCACTTTTTCACAGCAGACTTACTCAGTCCTGGCAAGCCCAGGGACAAATTAAGCCCTGAATAGGAACGTGGTTATGGAGATAGTGGGGTAATGGGAGAGGTAGCAGAGCCAGGGGTGATTGTGTGGGGTGAGCTCGGGGCAGAGCCCGTCATCTCACAGTCAGGGAATGGAGCTCAAAGCCCCATGCCCAGAGACGGAGCCTAGGGATGGAACCCAAAGCCCCAGGGGTGGAGCCTGCCACCCACCACCTTTTCTGTTTCCAGAGGTGGCTAGGGCCCAACCACTGCTGACAGCCCCAGGCGAGGGGCTGCTGCTTTCTCCCACCTCTCTCCCCACATCACCACCCAGGAGGCTGTGGCTGCAAGAAAAGCCCCTGGTGGCCGCATTTGAGAAACACTGTTAGGGCATGTCTGCATTTGTAGGAGAGATGGGATGCAGTTCATGACCCTAACTAAGTGCCACTTGTGTCCTTAAATAGGTGGGGACAGCAATTGTCTGCTAGGAAAAACTGTGTAGTCTCCCCTCCTGGTAATCCTTCCCAAAACATCCCCATCATAATGCCACACTGAGAGACAGGGTCCCGGGCCTTTTCCTTGTTAACGAAGGGTAAATCTGCTGCACCATACATATTGTTGCCACTAGGTCTCAGGTCTGTTTGATGGACAGCACTGGACCTCCATGTCAAGGCCATTTTGCACATCCTGACTCAGTGTGTCACGAGCTAAAGTATTCTTGGGGGGGTTATTTAGAAATCAGCCCTTTAAGAAACCAGATTTAGATATCTCCGTTCAGATTCACAAATCCTTTCAGGGAACCAAGGAGCTGCATTTTGATTTACAAACTGTGTCTTTTTGCATCAGATTTAGCTACCTGACTGACTTCTGAAACGTTCGATTGGCTTATAAGTCAGGAAATAGATTTACAAACCCTAAAACGGGTTTACAAATCCTGCAACGTAATAACAAGGCATGCCAATAAGTTCTAAGTGGAAAGTGTTCATTTACCAATCTTTTCTTTGCATTGGGAATACAAGAGACTGATTTATATGCTGGAACTGCAAAGTCCTGGTACAGTTATGATCAGCTTTATGGATCCAGCTCTCATATTTTAATGCCAAATTCTGATCTATAAATCTCAATTGGCTCTTCTGTAGCTGATTCTTCCCTAATGTTCTGATTTACCAATGAGTTCCACAGCCAGTCCTTCCTTCTACCTTGTTACAATTTCTTGGTGTTGCTGGAAGAATAGACCGGCAAGCCAAGTGCTGCCCCTCAATGGAATCATTTAGTGCATTGAAATGAAATAAAAGGCCATTGAATTTGTATGCTGCAATCTGATTGGGTGGCCCTCCTGCTCGCATGGAATTCTCCCTTTGGCCTTGTTTACACTAGGCTTATTTCTCATTCATTTCCCACCATGCCCCAGTGCAGCTCCACCAGTGTCAGCCATGGTGTGTAAGGTACTATGTGCTGCTGGCATTTTAAACAGTGGGTTGTATTCTGGACAATGTCACAGATTCTTCTCACAAATATATTGATGCTAAATCCGCTCAGCA
Source organism: Terrapene triunguis (assembly GCF_002925995.2). Lineage (NCBI taxonomy): Eukaryota > Metazoa > Chordata > Testudines > Emydidae > Terrapene > Terrapene triunguis. The sequence goes on along the minus strand of NW_020665188.1, from coordinate 1,307,902 downwards.
TGGATTCATCTGCCAGCCCGCCTTCTGTAAGGTCACCCAGGAAGTCTCTGGTGTAGTTTCCTCACTGCTAAATACAATGCTCTTATGTTATACATTTATTCTATAACTGTTTAAAAGGTAAACTCACAAAAGCAACCATACAAACAGAATTACATTGTGATAGCCAGCCTCACCAGGTGGTATGGTAGTACACAATCTTCCTCATTTTTAGTGTGAGAGCAAATGTCCATCCTTGGGCTCTGATTAGAGTCTATTCTCAAGGCAGAGTTGCTCTCTGGGTACTGGGAATGGGTGTAGGGCTGAGAGTCCTGGAGGAAGGGATTGCCCTGCATGCTATTTTACCATCTCTGTCCCAGGACTGGTGTATATGTGTAGTAAAGCTAGTAACATTTAGCCTAGATTCAGACTCCATGTGACTTCCTCCACTGGGAAGCTGACTTGCAATTCCCTGACTTTTGCTACCACTCTGCAGAGGGGTGACACTGGTATGAGAACAGGACACTGGGGCTGGAAGGAGCAACAAGATTACCATGGCTATGGCAGGCGTCTTCTCAATGTGAGACATTTAAGAGAGATCTAGTTCCAAAATGGGGAATGTATGGAATATTATTAGCTTGGGAGGCTTGTTCTTAAAACCATCATCTTACCCTAGCATCTCCTTTCGTTTGAGTCTCTTGTCTGCTCAATTTGTGGTATGTGTCCTGGAATCTGTGGGAGTGACTGTGTACCTCCTTGTGTTTTCTTTTGACTTCACAACATTCCTCCCTCCCGTCTTCATTTATTTCCATTCTACTAGTATTAGTATTTCTGATGACATAATACTTCTGGATCTCTAGTCATCCAGAGTCTTCCTGGAAAAAAACAGATTTTAAAAAACCTCTGAACTTTTAATGTAAATGCAAGCAGGAAAAGAAGTCTTAACTGAATGAATAACCCTTTAGGCCTTCCAGACACACAACATAAAGTAAGAAAACATAGCACAAATCCATTTTTAATCTTTCCTATGTCTTCTTTAAAAGAAAAGCATCAAGGTGTTTTCTCCCAGCTGCCAGGACTAGAAAAGAAAGGCTGGATGACATAGGAGAGCTCATGGAAACTATCACAGCGAAAACCTAAAAGTTGGGTCAGCAAATAACTGAAAGACAGAAATTATCAAATGAAATTAAAGCCAATTTAATTGGAAACAGGAGACTGGAAAATGTGGAGACTCTAATTTGGAGCAGGAACCTGAGGATCAGGAGGAGACGAGAAGATAAATAAGTAGCTGATATTGTTACTTTTATAGAAAAGCTCATAGCTTGAATTGTGGAATGATTGGTGACTTTAGGTGCCTCAATTTTTGGATTCCCTGCTTAAGACACCTTCAAGGGGGCTGATTTTCAGAAAGTGTTGAGCGCCTCTCCAGTAAAACTCAGGCCCTTTTAAGGTGTCTCAAGTCAGGCACTCAACAATGGAAGCCTCTAAAATCACTGTACTCCATGGACTTTTAGTGCTAAACCTTCTTCCTTTCGCAGGTCTAAAGTGTGGAGTCCCTGGTTCACATGTTTTTGAGTAAGAGAAGAGTGGGGGGAAATGCACATTTCCCATTTAAAAAAAAAAGTGTGTGACTTTATTGGAACAGGTCTAATGCCAAAACTGCTGGGACATAGCGGTGATATTTGATAGCGCTTAGGCAGAAGTGGCTTTCAATGCTCTGATGTACTGCTTTGATTTGACCCTGGTAGGAAGATTTGAACATGAAGGCACACATAGACAGTAATGTTTCAACTACAGCAGTGGTTCTTAACAGCTATCTCCCAATCTTCTAAAGGAAAATAGGCCATTCTGAACCTGTGTGTGTTAAAGTCAGCTACATAGTAAAAACTGCAGTGAAACTGTGCCATGAACGAGGCTTGGTTCATCAGGGGATTGTCTTCAGTGCTGCTGACCCGCAGACATCCGAAGGGCCATGACATTCTACTGAAACACAACACAGAATTGCAAGCTGATGAGCGTGGACCTGTTGGTTCGCATCCCGGGGTGAAATCCTGACCCCACTGAAGTCAGTGGGAGTTTTGCCATTGATTTCAACAAGGCCAGGATTTCACCCCAGCTACTTAGTCTCCTTTTCCCCAGCTTGCTGTTTTTATTGGCTATGTGGCCCATGAGCCACGCCTGTCTTAGTGACTGTGAATCTACAATGAAGCGACCTCCTTTGTCGCAGATGAACATGTGCCACTACACGGAGATCCTCTTCATTTATTTCCATTCTACTCTCTGGCCCTGCCTTGTGTCTTGCGCTGTCATGCAGGCCTGGGCAAAATGGGCGTAAGGCATGACTCATCTGAGTCAGGAGCTTTTCACACTCAATTTGCACAAGAAGGGGGCATCTGTGTGTTGGCCTCCAGGTTCCTGTCCTGGAGGCCAGCAAAACGCTCTCGACATTCTGTTTCTCCCTGAAGCCACCCCCACCCCTTTTTACACTTTCCTTCCCCTCCCCTTCCACTGCTCCACCTGGCTGTCCTGGCCCCCTCCCTCTCTGCCATAGGCCCTAAGGAAATGATCATAATACAAGCCCTGTAATAACTGGTGTGATCACTGCCTAACAGGCAGTCTAAAAAGGCTGGTGATAAATAAAAAAACTTCCCATTTATCTGTGTGCGAGTGAGAGAGAGACTTAGCTATTAAATAGCCCACGTAGCCACAGGCAAATTCTCTCATCGTCTCCTTGTAGAGACCTTTTTTATTTATTTTTTTTTTGAAAGCAGAGATTGCTCTGGCGGTTCAAGGTGCTATCGAGCTCTAACCAGGGACAATTACAAGACTCCAGTTGGAGCGTCTGAGGCGATGCTTGCATCTGATAAGGTTGAAGGGGAATAATGGGAAGGAGGGAAAATGATAATGGGTTGCTGAATGGATGGGATGAGGTATCATCTCCACAGTGCCTCGAGACAGAAGCAGCTGCTAATGCAAGGAGGGGTTCCCCCCACCACACACACACACTCCTTTTCCATTTTCCTTGCATAAGAAAAATATATAAATATATGAACAGGCACTTCAAAACTGATTTCTTTTTCCCTAGCTCCAAGCAACTCTAGTAATGATGCTCACCAACAAGTTTTCTACAAGGGAAAGCGTTCATAAAACAGGGTTGCTCAAATCACTGCCTCACTTTCCCTCATCACTGAGTCCAAAGAGTGTTGACAGACCTTTCTTTTTCTCATGTTGTATCAATGGGCAGATTCCCATACCCATACTCATGCGGAGTGGCACCTGACTGCAGAACTGGTCCCATTGGACCGTGTTTTATCACTGTATGCATTGCTATACTGCCCTGGGAGCATCCCAGGACAGATCTGTGGCTCAGTGACCCACCATTCTCTCCCTGCTCCCCGTTGGCTGCCCAGGGCAGTAATTTACTGCTAGGCTATACCAGTAGTGAGATTCTGTCCCTACTCACTGGACAGCCTTAGCTGCTCCTGCTGGCAAATGGTGTGGGGGGGGGCAGGGGGGGAGTTGAACGCTAGCTCCACCCATTATTTGCGCATCCTACTAGATCCTCACTCACCTACTCCAGGGAGGGATGTGTATTCGCACTTCCCGTTACTCCATGTAGTCTGAGTCGCCGTGAGTATGTCTACACTGCAAAAGAAAAATCTGTGGCAGCCAGTCTCAGAGCCTGGGCCAACTGAGCTTGACCTATCTACATTGCTACTTTTAGCTCTCTAGCATGAGCCCGAGTCACTTGACCCACTGGGGCTACTCATGGAGTTATACACTTACTCACACTGAGTAGTATCTCAGAAGCTGGCCTGCAGCTATCAATGGCCCTGCACTCAAGAAAGAGATCTTGGAGTCATCATGGACAGTTCCCTGAAAACATTCACTCCCTATGCAGCGGCGGCAGTCAAAAAAGCTAACAATGTTAGGAACCATTAAGAAAGGGATAGATAATAAGACAGAAAATATAATGCCACTATATAAATCCATGGTACACTCACACCTTAAATACTGCATGCAGTTCTGGTCACCTCATCAAGATGATTAGAATTGGAAAAGGTGCAGAGATTAGGGGTACGGAACAGCTTCCGTGTGAGTGGAGATTCAAAACACTGGGACTTCTTCAGCTGGTGTATCCAATGCCCTTGCCAACTTCCCATTTTCTGGTAGGGGAACCCGCACCCACCCTCTACACTGGGTTCCAGCCCAGGGACCCTGGAACAAGCAGCCAAGGTCTCTGCATGATCCTACCCCTGGCTGCTGTATCCCTGGGCTTCTTCCTACTTACTTATCTGGCTTCTCCTCCCTCTGGGTTTGCCAGCCTCCCAACTCCTTCTACTCAGGCAGTGGCTGCAGCCTGCTTTACTGCAGCCCCCTGTTCTGTAGCCAACTTCCTGGCTTTATAGGCCCTACCTGTTCCTGCACAGGTGAGCCTGCATGCAATCAATTGGCTCCTCCTCCAAGTGCAGCCTGGGGAGTTAATTGGCCTGTATGGCCATCTTAACCCCTTCCAATACTGTGTAGGATGGACACCCCATCACAGAGTTAAAAAAAGAACTAGATAAGTTCATGGAGAATAAGTCCATGAATGGCTATTGGCCAAGATAGTCAGGAACGCAACCCCATGCTCCGTGTGTCACTAATTTCAAGTCTAAACTCCCTGATGGCCAGTTTATATCCATTTGTTCTTGTGTCCACATTGGTACTGATCTTAAATAATTCCTCTCCCTCCCTGGTATTTATCCCTCTTATATATTTATAGAGAGCAATCATATCTCCCCTCAGCCTTCCTTTGGTTAGGCTAAACAAGCCAAGCTCTTTGAGTCTCCTTTCATAAGACAGGTTTTCCATTCGTCGGATCATCCTAGTAGCCCTTCTCTGTACCTTAAACATGGGAGACCAGAACTGCACACAATATTCCAGATGAGGTCTCACCAGTGCCTTGTATAATGGTACTAACACCCCTCTACTGGAATACCTCGCCTGATGCATCATCCCAAGACCACATTAGCTTTTTTCACAGCCATATCACATTGGCGGCTCATAGTCATCCTGTGATCAACCAATCCTCTGAGGTCCTTCTCCTCCTCTGTTACTTCCAAGTGATGTGTCCCCAGTTTATAACAAAAATTCTTGTTATTAATCCCTAATCACCTGTTTATTTACCTTCTGGCTCTTGAACCTACAAGGGTCGTGTTTTCAGGCTTTTCTCTGCCACCATGAGAGCTAGGAACTTAGCTTCTCTTTTCCACAAAAGCTGAGTTTCAGGGGTATTGACATGACTCCAGGGTCTGGAGCTTTGAGCCAAACACCAAATTCTGTGAGAATATCAATAAAACCATGATCTTTGGTAACATCAAGTACTCCCCCCACCACCACAATCAGGCACTGGCCCAGCTGCTCTGGAGAAAGTGTAGCCAAGACCCGACAACTCCTGGCCCCTCTCTGACCTCTCATCTGCTTCAGGGACGATATGAATGTGGGAATGGTTTGCCAATCCACATTCCCACAGCACAGGTTCAGGGTTCACACTGGCTCTTCCTACTGTATTTTCCACCGCATGCATCTGATGAAGTGGGTTTTAGTCCACGAAAGCTTATGTCCAAATAAATTTGTTAGTCTCTAAGGTGCCACAAGTACTCCTCGTTCTTTTTGCTGATACAGACCAACATGGCTACCACTCTGAAACCTGTCACCATGCAAGGCACTGAATTTAGCCGTATGAAGTGGAAATCCATCAACTTCATGAAAAAACTCGTACAGATACAGACAGACATCATCTTCCTTTCCAAATGCAAACAGATGGACATCATACCAAAAGGACTGAAGGTAAAAAAATCCATTACAATCTACATACCACACATACTATACTGAGAGATTGTGCCACACACTCTCAAAGAAACTGCGGAACCACCTGATCAACATCCTATACAGCAAACAGGGAAAGATTAAGAATGAGCTCTCAAAACTGGATACTCTCATAAAAAGCCAACCTTCCACGCAAACGTCCTCGTGGCTGGACTTTACAAAAACTAGACAAGCCATTTACAACATACACTTTGCTTCTCTACAAAGGAAAAAGGACACTAAAGTATCTAAACTACTACATGCCACAAGGGGCCACAACAGTGGTTTGCTTAACTCACCCAACAATATTGTTAATCTATCCAGCTATACTCTTAGCCTGGCAGAAGAGTCTGTCCTATCTCGCGGCCTCTCCTTCTGCCCTTCCACCCCCACAAACATGATACAGTTCTGCGGTGACCTGGAATCCTACTTTCGATGTCTCTGACTCAAGGAATATTTCCAACACACCTCTGAACAGCACACTAATCCACAGAAACCTTCCTACCTACACTACAAAAAGAAGGATTCTGCGTGGACTCCTCCTGAAGGTCGAAACAACAGACTGGACTTCTACATAGAGTGCTTCCGCTGACATGCATGGGCTGAAATTGTGGAAAAGCAGCATCACTTGCCCCATAACCTCAGCTGTGCAGAACACAACACCATCCACAGCCTCAGGAACAACTCCGACATCATAATAAAAAAGGCTGACAAAGGAAGTGCTGTCGTCATCATGAATAGGTCGGAATATAAATGAGAGGCTGCTAGGCAGCTCTCTAACACCACATGCTACAGGCCATTACCCTCTAATCCCACTGAGGGTTACCAAAAGAAACTACACCATTTGCTCAAGAAACTCCCTGAAAAAGCACAGGAACAAATCTGCACAGACACACCCCTAGAACCTCAACCATGGGTATTCTATCTGCTACCCAAGATCCATAAACCTGGAAATCCTGGATACCCCATCATCTCAGGCATTGGCACCCTGACAGCAGGACTGTCTGGCTATATAGACTCTCTCCTCAGGCCCTACTCTACCAGCACTCCTAGCTATCTTCGAGACACCACTGACTTCCTGAGGAAACTACAATCCATTGATGATCTTCCAGAAAACACCATGCTGGCCACTATGGATGTAGAAGCCCTCTACACCAACATTCCACACAAAGATGGACTACAAGCCATCAGGAACAGTATCCCCGATAATGTCACGGCAAACCTGGTGACTGAACTTTGTGACTTTGTCCTCACCCACAACTATTTCACATTTGGGGACAATGTATAGCTTCAAGTCAGCGGCACTGCTATGGGTACCCGCATGGCCCCACAGTATGCCAACATTTTTATGGCTGACTTAGAACAACACTTCCTCAGCTCTCGTGCCCTAACGCCCCTATTCTACTTGCACTACACTGATGACATCTTCATTATCTGGACCCATGGAAAAGAAGCCCTTGAGGAATTCCACAATGATTTCAACAGTTTCCATCCCACCATCAACCTCAGCCTGGACCAGTCCCACACAAGAGATCCACTTCCTGGACACTACTGTGCTAATAAGCGATGGTCACATAAACACCACCTAATACCGGAAACCTACTGACCGCTATACTTACCTACATGCCTCCAGCTTTCATCCAGACCACATCACACGATCCATTGTCTACAGCCAAGCTCTAAGATACAACCGCATTTGCTCCAATCCCTCAGACAGAGACAAACACCTACAAGATCTCTATCAAGCGTTCTTAAAACTACAATATCCACCTGCTGAAGTGAAGAAACAGATTGACAGAGCCAGAAGAATACCCAGAAGTCACCTACTCCAGGACAGGCCAACAAAGAAAGTAACGGAACGCCACTAGCCATCACCTTCAGCCTCCAACTAAAACCTCTCCAGTGCATCATCAAGGTTCTACAACCTATCCTGAAGGATGATCCCTCACTCTCACAGATCTTGGGAGGCAGGCCAGTCCTCGCTTACAGACAGCCCCCCAACCTGAAGCAAATACTCACCAGCAACCACACACCACACAACATAAACATTAACCCAGGAACCTATCCTTGCAACAAAGCCCGTTGCCAACTCTGTCCATATATCTATTCAAGGGACACCATCATAGGACCTAATCACATCAGCCACACCATCAGAGGCTCGTTCACCTGCACATCTACCAATGTGATATATGCCATCATGTGCCAGCAATACCCCTCTGCCATATACATTGGCCAAACCGGGCAGTCTTTACGCAAAAGAATAAATGGACACAAATCAGACGTCAAGAATAATAACATTCAAAAACCAGTCCGAGAACACTTCAACCTCCCTGCAGCGCTGCAGGGGAGGGCGCCGAGCCCGGCCGCGGCCAGAGCGCCGGGAGCAGGGCGGAGAGCCCGGCCGGGGCTCTCCGCTCTCCCCGGCGGCCAGAGCGCCGGGGGGAGGGCGGCAAGCCCGGCCGGGGCTCTCCGCTCTCCCCGGCGGCCAGAGCACCGGGGGGAGGGCGGAGAGCCCCCGGCAGCCAG
>NW_020665188.1:1298441-1299450 GCF_002925995.2 Terrapene triunguis | reverse complement strand
GGGAGGGTGGCGAGCCCGCTGCGGCTCCGCTCTCCCCGGCGGCCGGAGCGCCGCGGGGAGGGCGGCGAGCCCAGTCGCGGCCCCGCTCTCGGGCTGGAGCGTCCCGCCGCGCCGCCGCCCTCCAGGCGCCGCCCCAAGCACATGCTTGGTGGGCTGGTGCCTGGAGCCGGCCCTGCCTCCCTGGTCACTCAATTACAGACCTAAAAGTCGCAATTCTTCAACAAAAAAACTTCAAAAACTGACTCCAATGAGAAACTGCAGAACTGGAATTAATTTGCAAACTGGACACCATTAAATTAGGCTTGAATAAAGACTGGGAGTGGATGGGTCATTACACAAAGTAAAACCTATTTCCCCATGCTAATTTTCCCCCTACTGTTACTCACACCTTCTTGTCAACTGTTTGAAATGGGCCATCCTGATTATCACTACAAACGTTTTTTTCTCCTGCTGATAATAGTCCACCTTAATTGATTAGTCTTGTTAGAGTTGGTATGGCAACACCCATTTTTTCATGTTCTCTGTGTATATATATCTTCCTACTGTATTTTCCACTGCATGCATCCAATGAAGTGGGTTTTAGCCCACGAAGGCTTATGCCCAAATACATTTGTTAGTCTCTAAGGTGCCACAAGTACTCCTCATTCTTTTTACTGCTACAGACTAAGACGGCTACCACTCTGAAACATTTTACTATGGCTACTCCTACACAGATTTGGGGAAGTCAAAGTGGATATTTTGGTTGACACTCACAAACTGAATTATCTTCCTCACTTTATCTAATGCACATTTATACTACAAGAAATACCAAGGTCCTGCTGGAAATAACAGAAATGTTAATCCTCTGACCCTGGGAACCAGCCCTCAAGATTCAAATGACTCTGTCATAGCACAAACAGGTTAAACGTTGTGTAACTTCCCTGCCAGACACTCTGTCAACTCATAAAAACAACAAGGAGTCTGGTGACACCTTAAAGACTAACAGATTTATTTGGGCATAAGCTTTCGT
>NW_020665188.1:1280676-1298041 GCF_002925995.2 Terrapene triunguis | reverse complement strand
CACCAGACTCCTTGTTGTTTTTGTAGATACAGACTAACACGGCTACCCCCTGATATCTGTCAACTCATATTTACCATCACCTAGAGGCTGATTCCAAAATCCAACTGTAAGAGTAGTCGGATTTGGTTAGTGCCAAACTTGTCTGAAGGGAAAGCCATGCCATGTGTTTGCCTGTCAGCTCCTGGAAGCCATGTCATGTCAGCAGTAATGTGACTTTCGTTCCAAGCTTCTAACAAGTAGAACGTTCTTCTTGGGATTGTTCCCGCCCATTGCATTTTATGGTTTCATTCAGAAAGACCAACAAAAGACACAGGATAACAATTCAACCACAATATATGTGGGCAGCAACAACCTGAAGATAAATCACTAGAAGATATAATAAAGAGTGTTTTCAGGAGCAATCTTAGGAAAAGTGTACGTGAAGAACAGGACATGGGAAACTGTTCCAAGTGTATGAAGTGGTTTGAAATAAACTCTGCAAAACGTTTTTCCTTTTTTCTTTACCAGCCCTTGCATGAGAAAAGTATAAAGTGTTTATTCCAACTGTGATTACAAAGGTGGAGTTACAACACTTGGAGCATAAATGTCCAATCTGCTTGCACTTTATCTCTCCTTCTTCTGCAATATTGCAAAAATCTGCCCTTTCCTCTCCAGCTTAAACTTTGCTCCATTATTCTCGGTCCATTACCCCCAAACTCACTATTCTTGCCTCCTCTATTGTAATTTTTTCCTGCCCACCCCACATTTTATGTACTACCTCTCCAAGCTATCTGAAAGGCCACTAGCAAATCTGTAATCGTAATTGGAATAAGCACTTTTGCCATGCAAGTGCTGGGAGGGGGAGGATACATTTTGCAGCTTTTCTTAAATTTCTCTCCCTTTTTTCAAATTCATAATTTGGAAGGTTGAAAAATGACCAGCTTTATTGATGCTGGAAATACAAAGGGGAAAATCCTGAATAGTTCATCAAACTTTCTTGATTCTTCTTTATTTTTTACATTTGAAATTTTGAAATATTGTCAATTTTAAAACTTAAAAAAATGCAACAATCTTCGTCTCATGCACATACGGCCCAGTCCTCATTGGCATGGCTTCACTGAGGTCAATAAAGCTATGCTGAGTTACAACAGCTGAGCATCTTGCTTATGGGGTTCATATAATCTCAGAAGAAAACTCTACCCTTTTGCCTCATCCTTAAAGTGTAAAATTATGGATGACCATAGTAAATTATTTTCCATATGTATTTATGCCCAGTATTATTGAGGTGTTTCCTATCTTTCTGAGAGTTTCAAATGATAGTCTGAAGTAAATGTCCCTTTAAAAAACAAGGTGGGTGAGGTAATATCTTTTACTGGAGCAACTTTTATTTTTTGAGCTACACAGAGCTCTTCTTCAGGTCTGGGCCGAATGTAGCCTGAAAGTTTGTCTCTTTCACCAACAGAAATTGGTCTGATAAAAGATATTATCTCACCCATCTTGTCTCTCTAATATCCTGGGAACCAACATGGCTACAACTCTGCAAGCAACCTTTTAAAAACATCAAACATATGGAAACAGCATATATATATTGCAGAATCGAACTCTGCTTTATAGCGTTCTGGTCTAGTGCCTGAAGAACTAAACCATCCTTTCTCCACGTTACCTCTTGTGCCAGCATCATATGGAACATGAAAAACCTATAGAGCTGGATGTCAGCATGCAATGAAGTCTGGAGTGGTCAAAGAGCATCAGTTCCTTGAGTCTACCCACATCACACCTTATTTTATTTCACTTTACACAGATAAGCATCTGAAGCTCTGGTGGCAAGATTTTGCCCTTAGTGACAGGAGTATTAAGGACTGTGAGGGCATGCATCATATGCATTATATTCCAGGGGCATACAAAAGTGGTTAAATGCTAAAGCTTGGATACTCCCATTTAATTAAAAAAAAAAGCGGGGGAAATCTGATGGCAGCTGCAATCATTGAAGATATTTGAAGTTTCTTTGCTTGACGATTTTATTTTCTTTTAATTCATGTGCCACTTTAAGCCTTTGGGTGAGCTAAGAATGTCCAGCGTGGATGGTTTTTCGAGCCAAGTGTCTGTAAGGTTCACACAAGCCTTACCAACATCCTCAAGATACTCCTTTTCAAAGGAAGAGTGGGAAAGAAACATAAGGAAATAGGAGTGGAAATTCCTTTTTGTTCCCTGCCATTGTAATAGACGAAAATAAAGGGCTGCCACATGCATGCCTGCAGGGAAAAAGCAGGACCATCTCAGTCCAGATTTGCTCTGGATACTTAAGTCCAAACGCATTGCAGCCAAGTTCAGTTGCTTTAAAAAAAAAAAGTTGATTTTCTCTCCAGCCCTTGAAAGTGAATCTATTTGGTATAGGGCTGAAAGAAGACAGCTTGTAAGTAACTGGAGAAAGTGTTTACCCAGTGAATTAGTTCAGCTTTCATTGTGCAGAGAGGATTAGGGCCTCAGCAGTGGATCAAGCTCTATTTCAAGCTGGAGTGGCTCACTCTTAGCTACCTCCAGGGCAGGACTAATTATCATAGGACTTAGGCCATTAAAGGGCTTTAACTACCAATGCTCTCTCTCTCCCAGGTCTGGATTAACTGTCTGCCTAGAGCAAACTGCCTAGATAACCATTCTTCCTAATGGTCTGCTTTGATTTCCCTACCCTCACCCCCACTTCCCTTTGCTTTTAAACTCAGCCTTATTTGTGGCTCTGTAACAATAAATCAGACTATTAATATGATATCTGCAAAAACATTGGAGAGGTTTCGTGATACTTTTTTACCATTAAAAAGAATAGGAGTACTTGTGGCACCTTAGAGACTAACAAATTTATTAGAGCATAAGCTTTCGTGGGCTACAACCCACTTCTTCGGATGCATAAGCATACCATTGCTAAGAATAGCCCTGTCTGTCAGTCAGAGCCATACAATACTACATGACAAGGCAATGGTTACACCCCTACCTCAGGTGCACTGTGAAGGGCAAATCTGAAAGCTTCCGCCACAGGAAAATGCAGAGAAGCCTGTAGGATCGCCAGTCTTTTGGTAATGTTATTTATATTCTGATAGCACTCAGGTGAGAGCAGGGCCCCGTTGTACTAGGTGCTGTATATATAAATAGTATAAATAGCGATGGACAAACATGTAGATGTTCCAATTAAAGGTTGAGAAGGGAGACATGAGCATTGGTGCCTTTCTGTCACTCGCCAGGCCCAGTGCATGGTGCTTTACGGTACAGATTCTCTGCCTCAGTGATTTATAACCAGAGTGCAGACTGTGCCTGCCCCTTGCATGGGTGTGCAGAGGAAGGCTATGAAAACGGCTTCAGAAGCGGAAGCCTGGGGACAGGAATGAAACCCACCTCTCCAACATGGCTGTGCTGAGCACTATTGGCTGTGCTAATGGGCTGGCCCAGTTTACTCTCCTCTTCTTCACTAGCTTCGTCCTGGCCTGTCAGAGCGGGCTGGAACTCAGGAGCTCTGGATGCTTGTCCCAGCTCTACCACTGGCCTGCTGAGGGATCTGGAGTGAATTGCGTTATGTCTGTGTGCCTCATCTGTGAAATGGGATACTGGCACTGACCTCCTTTGTAAGTGCTTTGAGATCTAGTTATGCAAAGTGCTCTGTAAAAGACAGGGGTTATCATAATATTTTTTTAAATGAACTATAGTTATTATTCCTCTAATTGTGCCTAGTAACCCCAATCAGAATCAGAGACCCAATGTGCTAGGTGCTGTATGCCTAGTAAAAGGCAGCTCCTGACCCAAAGAGCTTATAAGCTAAGGCCAAGCCCGTTATGCATATGCAGAACTGTATGCACTGTAAGAAGTCCTATCGAAGTCAGTGGGAACACTCACGTGCATGAAGCTAACCGCATGCTTAAGTGTGTTTGCAGATATGGGTCTGATTTAAGTCTGGACACAGCAAGCGAGTGCAACAAACAGTTGGAATGTACCAGAGTGGGAGGAGGAGAGAAACACCCGTAATAACAGGCTTTTCCATGGACCAGATATACACACAGCTGGAGGGTGGCGTTGAGTCATTTTACCAAAGTACAGTATACAGATGACAAACCAATGTGACAAATATTTGCATCCCTGGCTGACCATCTACCTGGCAATTTCCACATTCCCTGTATGAGGGCCAGCTCTCATGCACACACGTTTGCCACCGGAATCAGCCCTCTGGATGCACCCTTTTCATGCTGCACCTTCGTTGGGATTGCTGAAGTTCTGGAACTTGCAAAATTTGAAGACAGCAGCTGATCCAGCCGAGATTGCTAGACTTGCTGAAACCTCAAGGCATGTTAAAGCCAAGGAAGAAGGCTAGCTGTAAGAAAAGAAGGGGCACTAGCTATATGCTGGAAACCAATGCAGAGCATGCTTTGTTGAGAGTTTGGTGTGTAGTTTTGACAGGTTTTTATTTTTTCCTAACTTGTGTTCCACCAACATTTTTCACAGTAGTCTTTGGCTAATCAGATTCTACCTATTATATCATGGCTTCATGAATCTCAGAAGGGCTTTTTGGGGTCAAGAAATAAGAATGGCTGAAAAGCAAGGACTTAATGCCAAAATTATGTTAGAACATAACATAAGAATGGCCAGACTGGGTCAAATCAGTTGTCCATCTAGCCCAGTATCCTGTCTTCCAACAGTGGCCAATGCCAGGTGCTTCAGAGGGAATGAACAGAACAGATAATCATCAAGTGATCCATCCCAGGTCGCCCATTCCCAGCTTCTGGCATACAGAGGCTAGGGACACTTCAGAGCATAGTTTTGCATCCCTGCCCATCCTGGCTAATAGCTATTGCTGGACCTATCCTCCATGAACTTACCTAGTTATTTTTTTAAACCTGTTATAGTCTTGGCCTTCACAACATCCTCTGGCAAGGAATTCCGCAGGTTGACTGTGCATTGTGTGAAGAAGTATTTCCTCTTGTTTGTTTTAAACATGCTACCTATCTTCTATTTGTTCATCCCTATGGAAATTGTGTAACTTCCACCTCCCTCTGATCTCTTCCTCTGCTTTTTGGTTTTCTTCTTGCCACTGATTCAGTTTTGCACAGGAATGTGAGCCCAGCTGTTCACTGTAGTTCTCATTATTTGTTGTGTACAGATGAATACAATTGGTTTGAATTTCCTCCCTGTGATTCTGAACATTTGATTTTTCTCTCCTGTTTGTTGACCTATTGCCTGATACCATGTTGGCTTGCACATGCTGAGCCACGTCCAAAAATCATCACAGAAAAGCCTTTAGGAAAAAGAAGCCTCAGAAGCAAACTCACTCTAATAATGAAGTGCACCCAAATGTGAAATAAAAAGCCACTTTCCACAGGTACCTTTGGGGAAAGAAAGGTCTCAAGGGAATAACAGAGCAGGAGGATATGTCTTCAAGCACATTCCACTTTAGTTGAGGCCACCTTCAGAAGGATGCTCTAGTTGTCAAGAAGGACACATTGGCCACAGCTATCTGAAATATAACAATAGTAATTGGCAGTGGGATAATAAAGAATAGTTTTCACGGCAAGGAGCAGCCAGCACCAATCTCCTGATCTCTCACTGAACCTCAAGAGACCCCGCGGTCCATTATGTGCAGAGTCCCTAAACCAGCTTGGCCATACCTCCTACCCACTCTTAGACCCTCAGCCAGCCAACCCTCTACCTCCATGAGGATGGCTCTCCGGAGCAGGGACTGTCTCTGATGATGTGTTTGCACAGCATCTGGCAAAATGGGGCTTGCGCGCTCTGCTGGGACTGCGAGCCAATATGTAATATAAATAATAATAAAAACTGAGTCATTCCAAGCCCTGCCCATACGGGCTTCTGTTTTCTGAAATATCAGAGTTCCCCAATAACTACCCTGAGAGACAGAACTACCTCCTTCCAGTTTAACTGCAATTAGCTTGTCAATTTAAATTGTAAAGAGTTACCTGCCACAAGGTGCTACACCATGGAGTCATACCAGTATAAAACCATAGTGAGATCCAAACTGGGCCTTGTGATGAGTCGTGTCCTATAAGATAAGATCTCGTGGGACTAATAAACCCAGCACTCTTTTACATCAGGGGCAGTCTCAGTAACATACAGCTGCAATCCCCAGTCATAGAGACACTTGGTACTGTACATTCAAACCTGTTGTGAACAGGAACAACGCCAATGGAAATCACAGGGCTAAATTGTATGGTGATATAAATGGTGGTACAACTATGGACGGGCCTGAACCAAAACAGTGGACCTGAATACCCTGGGACTTTGGAGGTAGGGTCAGCATCCTGGATTCTGGGTTAGAAATTTGTAGCTGGTCCTCTTGCGAAGTGATAGAGGTCTTTCCATTGTTAAAGTCACAGCCGACTTTAGATTTGACCTGATAATTGCCATGTTTATTCCGAAGGCAAAGGGAAATGCTTCTGAAGGAGTTGATTAATCAAGCAGTTTTTCAAGTGATAGGTCATTAAAAATCGCCCTGATTCAAATGTTGACTTTTTCCTTTTGAATTTTCTATTGTTCTTCTACATTTGAGCCAGGAGAACTCTGCCCTCTGTCGTTTTACGGTCCTCTCCTCATCCCCAGCATTTGTATTATGTCTTTGCTTCTTACTGGATATCTATCAACAGTAACTGTCCCTGAACCTCAGTTACTTTCTGATCATGCTCTTTGCTCCCAGCTCCTGCTGCAGTGGCCTGTTTGGCTACTGAGGTAAATCTGCCACCTGGAGCCCATGTGTGCTGCTCCTGCAGTTTTTCATCACCAGGCACTGGGTGAGCACGTGCTACTTTTATCAGCCTAGGAGCACTCTCAATAGCTTTGTGGGTGTCCTCAAGAAACAGAGAAAGTCTCCTCCTTGGTTTTGTTGAGACATCTTCTGTTCCTTCTTTAGGACTGTCCCTCAGGTGTGATTTTAACATATGCCCTTGGAGCAGATGGTGGAGCTCTTACCTTGGGAGATTGCCATCCACTTTTTGTTTGGAATATATAATTTTCTCCCTCTGCAGTAGGGGTAACTGTTATATTTCTGTAGTATTTCTTCAGTCCTAGTTTCCTGGCATAACACTCTTTCATAACTACCTCAAGGGTGAATTGTCTGACTCAAGAAAGAACTCAGTTTCTTAAACTTCTTCCCACTTGGATCAGTAGCAATGTGAGGTGTTATATCCTTAATGTATCCCAGTCCAGACCATTAGCCACCCCCATCAAACTCCTGAAAAGCAGCAGGTACTGGCCACTAATGGAGACAGGTATTGGACCAGACAGACCCCTGCTCAGATCCAGCCTGGCAGTTCCTGCATTCTGGTTTTTCCTAAGAGATGGTTTCCATGCAGGGTGAATCAATAAAAGATAGCTGCACTGGCAAACAAAGAGAGGGTATCTGTCAACAGGAAGAAGAAACATGGGAAAGCACAATGCAAAACCAGACAGAATGTAGGTATGATAATAGGCAGTGCGTTAGATTTTACTTTGCAATGTGACATGTCACCAAAAATGCTAGCTGGTGAGGTCTAGATATGCAGAGCAGGATGGGGATGATGTAAGGGTACTGGAAGAGTGTGGTTCTATGTCTCCCTCCAGTGACCGGTCCACGTAAGAGGTTAATGGGTCTGCTATTATTTCTCTTTAATGGAGGTAGTCCTTTGTCTCAAATGGTAGACTCTCATGCTGGTCACGCTGACGGACCTAGGTCCTAGGAGTCATGGGATAAAATTAAGATTGAGAAAATCTGAGGCTGAATAGCAAATAAACTACCTGACCAGAAAATGTAAACCTGGGCATTGAATGCCAAAATCATCCTGTGAATATTCATTGTCAGATATAAATGAACATGCCTCACCCACGCTTGCTTCCCTTTCATATAGGAACATAGTGCAGAATTCAGCAGTAGTTAAGTGGTGTTTCTTTCCATGAGTATATTAAATCTGTGCTCTATGATCTTTACTGCCTGCCTGCTGCTTGGTGGATTGATTCGTATGTTGATTTTGATTAACAAAGCCCTAAATCACCTGGGAGCTACCAATCTAACTAGGAGACCTCCTGTGATGTTTGCAGCCAGTGAAAATGCCTGAGCTAAAGCCCCTTTGATGTCAGAGAGAGGTGGCAGGTAGCAGAGTTTTCTCCACTAGGGCCTTGAACCTTTGGAACTTTTTCTCTGCAAGGTGCTAAGAGCCTTTCAGAATGCCACAAGGCCCATCTTTCCTCCTGCTTTGGTGAGGATACGGTGTTGGGGCTGAGTCACAATGGTGTGAGTCTGTGGCATGGAGCATATGGGAAGGTGAATTAAATTTTGCCATGTTTGTAGTTTATTTGAGTGGATTGGGGTAACTGACAGGTCTGTTTATTTATTTGTGTGTTTATAAAGGATTATCAAGGGTCCCCAGAGTACTGGATAGGTGCTTTTTCATTGTCATTTAGTAAAAGTTTACATAAA
The DNA here is from genome assembly GCF_002925995.2 of Terrapene triunguis. NCBI lineage: Eukaryota > Metazoa > Chordata > Testudines > Emydidae > Terrapene > Terrapene triunguis. The sequence continues at coordinate 1,289,622 of NW_020665188.1, read as the reverse complement.
TAAATTTACAGGAATTTCCAGACCAGACGGGGTCCAGCTAGTCCAGGACAGAGGCCAGTACTAGGGCTGGTTGGGAACTTTTAGACTAAATATTTTTTTTGCAAGTCAAGGATGGAATTCCTCACCAAAATGAGAGAGAGAGAGAGAGAGAGGCCAATAACTCAATGATTTAGGGCACTCACCTGGGATGTGAGAGACCTAAAATCAAGTCCCTGGTCCACATTGAGCAAAGCTGGGATTGAAATTTGGGTTTTCCATATCCCATGTGGGTGTCTGTTTTTTTCCCAAAAAATATTTGAAAGGACTCTGTTTTGTTCCATGGTGGAATGAAAACAAATTCCAAAACCTTGAGGTCTTCCATAAAACAGGATTTTTTCACCAGCCCTAGCCAGGACCAGCTGCTTCACAGGAAGTTGCAAGACATCTTCCAGTAGGCAGTTCTACAATAAGCTGCCCTGAAGGAAATTTTTCTACTATTTCCTGCTAGTTAGAAGTTGATTCATGCCCTGGAACACGAGGATTTGTGCCCCTTTCAAACACTTGGTTATTTAATTTCAAATTCTTAATATTGCAACTACTGTAATAACATTTCTGTTCCCTTTCCTTGGACATTTGAGTGTCTTAGATAGACTAGGGTTGCCAACCCTCCAGGATTGGGCTAGAGCCTCCTGGAATCGTCATTGATCTCCCGGTGACTACTGAAAGCAATCTGGGAGATTTTAATAGGCTATTTTAAGAAAATGACATTACATCATGTTGGGGGAAAAAATCTCTCAGAATAGCTTCAGAGTTGGCAACCCTAAGATTGACTGATACAAATATGTGGAGAAAGTGTGTATAGTGACCAAACTTCCAAGTTGCATGGGCCGGTATTGTTATGGAAGTGCTTGCATAGTCATGCAGAGCAGACTGTGTGATCTGCTGGACCAATCATCACTAAGCAGCACATCTTGAATTCCAAATGTCCACAATCAAGGGATAGAGTAAAACATATGGAAAGGTGAATATATTCAAATGACAAATACATCTGAGAAAACCAAGATATCCTTGCAGATATCTCACAAGCAGAGAAGGAGGCTGCACTCAAATAACGCGTTTAAAATCAGCTCAGAGGAATGCTGGGAATTAAGTTTCATCATCCGAAACATTTACATTGGACAAAGCATTAGCAAACAGGACAGTGAATTACTCTGTACTGTGAATAGGCAACTGGCCATTACAAAGGACTGAGTCCATTTTGAAAGCACTTTTAATATTTGTGATTTCCTAACCATTTCTTTCAGTTGAACAACAGAGTTTTCTGGGTCCTCCATTTCCCCAAGCTCACTGGAGACAGTGTGTTCTGCCCTTAACTTCCCTGGGCTTTGGATCAAGCCTTTAGTTTCTCAAAGCTGGACTACCGATTATTCTGCTAACTAAAGTTTTCCATCGCTCTCATACTAGTTTCTCCTTGTTTCCAGAGAGAATTAATGTTCTTGGCAGAGTGCAAAGAAATTTCAAGTGTTTTATAGAGAAAAAAAGCAAATGTGGTCTCTGGACATATTTACAATTGCCCTAATTTCAAATATATGCTGTGGAACCGTGTGTGTTCTTCTCAATGGGCTTGCACCTTCCTTCTCTAACATGTGGAACAAATGTCTCTTTGGGACCATGATGAAGCAACTTGGAGAGATCGGCAGAATTGCTGCAGTTGGACCCTGGACTGGTTTTATTTTCCATTGAACCTTGATGGAAATGCGCACACAGCAAGTCAGGGCCTGTCCCTTTCCCTTTTTTCTTTCTCTCTCTCTCTCTCTCTTTTTTTTTATTTCTTCCAGGAGTGCTGATGATAAGGAAAGCAATGTCTAAATCTTCTTAATGGTGTTTATGCAAGCAGTTTTGCTTAGCTGCAGCCTATGCCACCCCCCTCCCCTGACCACCCTCCCCTCCCATCTTCCTGCTAATATCGCTGCTTCATTCCTTTCCCTGTTGGCTATTACTATGGACTACAGCGCATCTAAAACTAAATAATCCCCTTAGTGTCAAGTTTTCTGGGCTGAGCAAATAAATCTAACCAAATGCATTATCTAGGTAGAGGAGGCGAGTGGAGGGGGGGGGGGGTAAAAACTATTTTACTTTAAGGCAAAGAGTAAAACCATCATTTTTTCATTCATATTGTACTTTGAAAGGTTTTTTTTAAATTTTATTTTAACTTTACTGTTCAATCCAATTCTTTTCCATTGTAATTAAAAAAGAAATGTAGCAAAGCTTCTGATGTCAAGCATTAGAGAGAGAGAGAGAGAGACCCCAGATAAGGTGCTATTCAAATCCCCCCTCGCAGGCTGGTCATTCTGATCAGGCACTTAAATAAAGGCTTCCCCTTCCCTGGGGGAGGGGGATGAAGGATATTAGAAAACTCATTTCCGAAGGAAGAGCAAAGGATGGATCTGCATGTTGGGGAGCGTGATTGAAAGGTCTGCTGTGTTTTATGCTGCCTTGAATTCATGAGTTGACAGCTTGTGGGAGGGAAGGATTTCTGACCACCATAGAGACAAAATCTCCAGTTCTAGGGAGGGTTTCTCCAAGGCTTGGGCAGAGGACTAAGCCACCTCCAAATGAAAAGATAGACCTTTAAACAAATAACCAAACCAAGGGCAAATTGTTTTCAACATGAAGTTCCAGGAGCTTGACTCCCATTTTCCGACAGATCTCTAAGCACAGGGAAAGTGGCTCATCTTTTAATGAATCATTTCATACTGCAAACGCAGGATAAAATCCTCCACTGGTGTAAATTGGCAGAATTCTATTGATGTCAGCCAGTCTTTGCTGATCTGCCCAGCTGAGGATCGGGCCCACGCTAGCCCAATGTACGTGTGTGTAGATATCTGGTTGTGGAAGTGGTTTGCTAATCTATGATTCCCCTTCACATAGTTGAGGTTCAATCTTTAGTGATCCCTTTTTCTTTATTGTTACAGATGAACTGGGGGAGCTGTGGAGGTACCAGCTGATAGGCAATTGATTGACCCACAAAATACTACTAAGCAAATCTTCTTAATTCAAATGACCAGAATTGTTTCGATCATTTCAAATATTCATATAATGCCCAAATCTTTTATCTGAACTAACCCTCCCCAATTTTAGTTCTGATCAAATGAAACCTGGGTTAGAAACACTCTTGGTTTGGTTTTTGCTTTTGCAAAACCCAAACGCAACCAACATATTTTTGCAAAACCAAAGCACAATCACTTTGGCCTATCTATGGTAGGCAAGTTGAAAACCAAAGCCACCACACTGCTTTAGATTTTAGTTTTGGATTCACAACCTTGAAGAATTAGTGAAAGACCCCAAACTTTTATTAAATTTTTTCTATATTACACAAAAAGCAAGCAGATAATTTCAGTCTGAATGATTTTTACATTACAGCAGGAGTGTTAAACATACAACCTGGGGTCTGGCTCCTACCTGTATAAAGAATTTATGTGACCCACGGGATACATTCAGATTATGCAGAGTCCCAGCTTTCCATGTTTTTAAAAAGGAAGTTTGTAGCCCTCATTGCTTCAGAGATAATTTTCTAATAAACCTATCCAGTCACATCTGCCTGAGTTTGCAAAGAGCCTGAAACTGATTCTGAAGTATCGAATTCCTACTCTCTATTCATTAAATAGGGTGTCAACTCTAAAGCCCAGCCATGACACTTTAATGTCAACATTAGCTCATTTTAGTGGATGGCACAGGTTGCAGTGAAGCCTATGACGCTGAAAACTGGGAGTTGCTATAGAGGAGGAAATGCAGAGGAAAGAACAGATGAGACTCTCAAAGGCATTATGGAGAAAGGAGGAGGAAGAAAGAAGAGAAAGGGTAGAAATAGCAGTGGGCTTGGAAGGGAGCATATTTCCCAACTAAATGATGAATGTAACAATAAGACACAGAATAAATAACTAAAACTTTAGTTACTAGATCAAAGCCATATTCTTCCCTTGATCTCTGTGCAAAACTCCCATTAAGTCCAGAAGAAGTTCCATGGTGCATTGTGGGAGGGATGTAGTCCTGAATTTATACCTTGGCCACAGTCCAAGATTAAGCATGGATTCCAGCCCTCTCCTCCAAATGAGTTTGACACCCCTCAGTAGCTCATGGGATGGCAAAGAAAGAAGATGGAAAGTTTCCATCGGAGAACACAGTGTGGGCACCCTCTATAATGTGCTGCATCAGCTCTTCTTCACAAAATGGCAGACTCCTTAGCAATTGAAAAGTGCAGTGGTGGGAAAATAAAGCCAACAGTTACACAGCTACTATGGATACCCCACACTCCATTGCTGTCTTTTTCAGTTTTATCCTATTGGAGGCCTGCATTTACATGGTGGCCAAAGGAAACTGCCACAACGGGCACTCTACATCTGTTCTACCTCTGGTGTCTCATCTCCATTTTGAGATTACCTTCTGCAGTAGCATTATCATTGCCATCGTCCATAGTTTAATAGAAGAGCAGAATGAGTTTCCTTACCGGTAACTACATGGTCACATGCTCTGATTTCAGTGCCGTTCCTCCACTTCAACCTTTATTTTGGAACAACTAGTCAATACACTTCTCCGTGATTAGTTCAGCCATGAAGCACTGAGCACAATGCAGAAATCACTAGATGAAATTCTCTGGCCTGTGTTATATGGGACGTCTGAGGAGATTAGAGTTTAAATTCCTCCCGAGGAAGAGCTGAAATTTCTAAGAAACAAACTCAGGGCAATTACAAGAAAAGGTCTCTTCGGGTAACACATGTGCAGCAAACAAGTGACATCTTGTACTACTTCTGGCTGCCTGGAATGAGCATCCACCACAACTAACTACATTTGTTTATTCTTTCTTGCAAAATCTATCTTGTGAGGTAGCTTTCGGGGCTAGTGGCCATTTCTGAAACAGAATTCAGTTTTTGGTATGTTTCGGTGGTCATTACCTCCATGTAACTCACTGTGGGCCAGATCCTCAGCTGATATAAAATGCTTTGTTAAAGTCAATAGAGCCGTGCTGGTTTACATCAGCTGAGAATCTGGACTAGTGACTGTAATTTCCCTTTCTGTGTACTAGGCTAGCCCTTGTCACCAAACTTTACTTCTAGCAAAACCATTTTTATTACGCCTAGATGATGTTCATGTCAATCAGCAACACCTTTTGGATGTAAGCTTTTTGGTATTACTACCTGTGTACACTCCCTATAAACAATCTAATGATAGCTCCATTTTTCTATGCAAATAAAGACAAAAGTTCTCATTTCCTGGGTGGGTTTGAGCATCTGGAAAGAGTATATTCCATTACTTTAATTTCATCATATGTTCTTAGTATCCATGGCTGTTTCTTTGGCTGGAATGGGAAAGTCCTATAGGAAAAGGAATTTGTACACTGATATATCAGGTTATGTCTCTGCTTTCATAGGCACTAGGGATAGTATATCAGCAGTAGCTGCTGCTAATACCTGATTTATTGATATACAGCTGAGCTCAAAGTCCCCATATGCATTTTGGTTTCTGGTAGATGGAGAATACATGCCTTTGGAGCCAGCATCTTTACCAGAGGTTTGTGATCATGGATCCAGATGATATTTTCCCCAAACAAGTACTGATGGAATTTAATATCCCCCAAACAGTGCCCACTTTTCTGTTTGTGGTTGGAAGTGAATGGTTTAGGTTTATTTTCCCCATCATTTCATAAGTGTGAAATTACATCTCCCTCCCCTACTGAGGCATCACATAGAAATGCTCAGTTTTTTTTCTGCTCCCTCAAAAGTCTTCCTTAGCTTCTCAGTCCAAACCCATTTCACGTTCTTCCTAATAATGCAAACAGGGGTGGTTAATAGCAATGTATTTGGAATAAATCTTACATTTTGGGTTGATCTAAAACATTGTCAGTGAACAGAAAAGTTGCTAAAAAATTGTTTTCTGTCAGAATAAGTGTTGTGTTCAATCTCAAACGTTTAATTTTTTCAAAATAAAATTGAGGAATTTTCAAAACAAAAAGTTGCTTCAAATCAAAACATTGAAACATTTTGTTCTAAAAAGTTGAAATGAAACATTAAGACTTTTTCAGAATAGTTTTTGCCTAATTTTTTTTGCCTAGGTTCTAATGGTAACCTGATTAATGCTTTGCCTGGAATATATTTTCAGTTTAGCTCTACCACCACCAGTTGATATGTTGGGGCAGGTTACATTTTGCAAACTTCACCCTTTCTGCCAGTTGACCAAATAAGTCTAAAAGTTTCGGTTTGGAATTGGATTCAACTTTAGCCCCACAAAATCATACACTCCCACCATTTCTGGGAACATACACAATCAGTGCAGCTTGCTCACTGAACTCTAAAGGTGAAATTATTTCCTGCATTGGCAGCTCTTCTAATTGTGTTTTCCACAAAGTGTAAGGCACAGTGCCTGACTTAAGAAATGTTGGTGCAACACGCTGCCCAAATATGTTACATGTTCCACTCTGTGACTGATCCACAGAAGGTAGCCCCCTAGTAATGCTCCCACTTAGTGGACTTACTCCATTAGCTCAAGAGACAAAAGCCTGTGCTTTGGCATTGGATGTCTCAGATTTAATCCCTGCTCACGGAGCATAGGAATGGCAGTTTTAGCTACGTGCCATTTTGCTGTTATAATCTTCACTAAACACTGTGTGCCATGTCACAAGGTGATAAATAAAATAGTATGCCAACTCACGATATCACAAGTCTTGCAGTATTTGGTGTGTATCTTAAAGCTCCAACTCCTGGAGGTATGTGATTAGATGAGAATCTCACTTTTCTTTCTGTCTTTTTGTCTTTCTTTTTTTTTCTTTTCTAAGTAAGTTTCTAGGCCTCATACTTTCAGAGAAAAGCTTGAAAATGTGACCTGAGTGCCCCCTAAAAACTCAGAAATCAGAAGGCAAATAACAAAAGCCCAGATTTATTACTTTGAAGTCAATCTCATTATTTGGGCGGGGGAGGAGGGTGAATCATGAGTTTTAAATGGTTTGAGTTCTCAGTATTGTAAATAATTTCCTTAAGATTCATTATAGATTAACTCAGAACAGATCAGACTCAGATACACCTCTACCCCGATATAACGCAACCCGATATAACATGAATTTGGATATAACGCGGTAAAACAGCGCTCCGAGGGGGAGGGCTGTGCACTCTGGCGAATCAAAGCAAGTTCGATATAATGCGGTTTCACCTATAACGCGGTAAGATTTTTTGGCTCCTGAGGACAGCATTATATCGGGGTAGAGGTGTATGTGATTATGTGAGAATCTCAGTTGTCATGAGAGGGGGGAAAAAAAGTTTCTAGCCGCAATACTCACAAAGACTTGAAAATGTGACCCAAGTGCACAGAAACTAGAATGCAGGGTTTCTTATGCAAATCTCCTGATTTCCTGGGGCCGATTTTTGAGCGTTTGAGGTTGGCAATCCAGGATATCTCTCAGTTCAATCCAAGTGTAATTGTAGTCTTAATCTCCACCTGTTGCTTGGATGTCAGTGTTTCGACCTAATTTTTTTTCAGCATGTTCCCTCTTTTGGCTTAAACTACAATATTTACTATTTTGTCTAACTGGTGAAGGGTAACTGCCTTCTGGCCACAGCACCCAAGGAGCTTTGTTGTACCTTTTTAATAGTTTGCTGTCCACATTTTCACTAGCATAGAGGTATTCTCACAAAGCTTCCACCTGATGTTCAAATGCCCTGGTCTGACATACCAGACTGCCCTGGCAACATAACAGCATTAGCTGAAGAGGAAAGCTTCTGTGGACGTATTTTTGTTGGTTAATGCTCTCTGTTATATCAAGATGACAGAGTGGGGCATCCCAGCTTGCCCTTCCTCCTGGCTAGGGTGACCAGACGTCCCGATTTTATCGGGACTGTCCCGATATTTCCTTGTTTGTCCCGCGTCCCAACTGATGTGTGGTCGGGACACTGGACAAACAAAGAAATGCTCCGGAGCCCAGAAGTGCTCGCGCCCTCCCCCCGCCCCGACTCCGCCCCATCCTCCCCCCATTGGCTCCCTCCCCGAATCCCCGCCTCTTCCCCAGGCTCACCATTCCTCCTCTCTCCACAAGTGCTGGAGGGAGGCCCTGGAGACACAGGGGAAGCGCGGTGCCATGAGTGAGAGTCCGGCCTGGCCCCAGTGCAGGCAGGACTCAGTCGGGCGGTAGGGAGAGTAGGGGGCAGCCCGCGGGGCCAGGCGGTGGCTGTTCTCCCCCCCGGGCAGCGGGACTCGGGAGCAGCCGCTGCTGCAGCTCCCACTGCCGCGGGGGGAGGAACCGGCCGATGGCCAAGCTCGGCGGCTGCGGCTCTGGCGCCCGGGCCTGAACCCCCTGAGCCCGGGCCTGCTGCAGGGACCCAGCAGCGCGCACGCTGCGCCCAGCCCCTGGCCAGTCGCGTCTGGGCAGCTGCCCAGCTGGTGCTATCCCGGGGCGGCCCCGGGGCGGAGGCATCGGCAGCCCAGCCCCGTTCGTTCCCCTGTGGGACCTGAGCGGGACGGGGGGGCTGAGGCCTGCTGCCCCCACTCCAGGGCTGCTGCAGGATAGCACCAGCTGGGCAGCCAGTCCAGACACGACTGGCCAGGGGCTGGGCGCAGTGTGCGCGCTGCTGGGTCCCCGCAACAGGCCCGGGCTCGGGGGGTTCGGGGGCGCCAGTGCCGCAGCCGCCGAGCTTGGCCATCGGCTGCTTCCTACCCCCGCGGCAGTGGGAGCTGCAGCAGCGGCTGCTCCCAAGTCCCACTGCCCAGGGGGGGAGAACAGCCGCCGCCTGGCCCCGGGGGCTGCCCCCCTACTCTCCCTACCACCCGACTGAGTCCTGCCTGCGCTCGTGTCAGGCCGGACTCTCACTCACCCCGGCCCCGCGCTTCCCCTGCATCTCCGGGGCCTCCCTCCAGCACTTGTGGAGGAAGGGTGGTTTTTTTTGTTTTGTTTTTTTGCCCTGCCCGCCCCGCCCCCCCCCCCCC
>NW_020665188.1:1257027-1280576 GCF_002925995.2 Terrapene triunguis | reverse complement strand
GCCTACCTACTCGCCTTTGCTGGTGAGACAGACAACCTATCTTTGGTTCCTGCAGAATATTTCATTAGCTGTCTCTACTGAAGAGAACCTTGGAATTGCCTTCTTGCTCCTAAACAGATGGTGCTCCATGTCAACTTTGCCAGGTTCCAGCTCAGAGAGATCTTTAGCAAAATGTCTTCTCTTACAGAAGTATCCATTATGGAAGAAGCTTTTTAGGCTCCCTCGTTGGCTTTCTGTACCAACCTGTGATTTACCAGCTGAGTTTAAAGTTTTTCCTGAAGCATATTGGGATTGTGGTTCTAATCTGATGTACTATCATCATCTCTCTGGCCTGGTCTTCACTGCTAAAAAAGGTGTGGTTTTTACCTTGGGGCAACGAGTGCTGGTGAGCTATCCTGAGCTATCCCAACAGGCCTAGTCTACACTGGGGGGGAGGGGGAAGAATCAATCTAAGTTATGCAACTTCAGCTACGTGAATAATGTAGTTGAAGCCGATGAACTTAGATCTACTCACCGCGGTGTCTTCACTGTGGTGAGTCGACTGCTGCCGCTCCCCTGTCGACTTCGCCTGTGCCTCTCGCGCCGGTGGAGTGGAGGAGTCGACGGGAGAGCGCTCGGGGGGCGATCCGGCAGGTAGTATAGACATACCCACAGAGAAGGCCAAGCTTTGAGGGACACAGTCCTACCCCCTTTTAGGGGTTGACCTTGGTGAATTTATCTTATGGTAAAACTAAAGTGTGTGGCCTTCACTGTGTTTTACCTCAGGATAGCTCATGCACCTTAGTTATTCCAAGGTAAAAAATACACCTTTTTCAGCATTGAAGACAAGGCCTCTCTCTCTCTCTCTCTTTTTTTCGTGCCGCCCTTCCCTTCTGTGGCCCTCATCACCACAGTATCTGGGAAGGGAACTATTCCTTGTTGCAACAATTGGCATGGCTAAATACCTCATTAAAGCTGAAAGGGGATCTTTCTGCTTCAGTATTTGTTTTGCAGTTTCACTGCCCTTTCTGCAGCCCCATTGCCCTGCAGGTAATTAGAGCTGGTTATAGAAGGCTGGAACTCACATGTATTTCTCAGATCCAGAGACTTGATCACTGTGTATTGCGTCCCATAACCCAATTTTGTTTTTATGTGTACCTCAGTGAACAAACACATACTTTTGAGCTTGCCTGTAACTTGGCTCCGGCTCAGATGGGTAAGGGAAAGCATAAACCTGCAAGAATAATTGACAAATACCAGATCTTTCTGCCATTCTGGTTCACCTAAAGGAGCAGAAATTTTTTATCCCTCTGATCATGAGATAATTTTAAAGGGCTCTTTTTTCTGTGCTGATCTGCGACCCTGACAAAACTCACATGTAGATACTTTGCCCATGACATCATTACTGAGCGCTTGCCACTATGCAACTGTGCTGGCTCATGTCCAGTATATTATTAGATCCCAGTGACCTTCATTCATTCAAACCAGTGGATCTAGGGCCAGGTCTGCACTGTTGTCAGCACAGCTGTGTGAGTCAGGGTTGTGGGGATGTGTGATCCGTGATTGACATAGCTGTCAAAAGCCCCTGATGCAGATGCAGCTATACTGGAAAAACTGTGCTTTTGCCAGAGTAGCTTATTTCGTAGTGTAGATGTGGTTTAGTATAACAAAGCTGTCCTAGTACACAATAAGTCCCATAGCTCAGATACTTCCCCACGTATGGTATGATAGCTCCTTACGTTTCTAGGAATCTGCTGTATATATGTTGGCCAACCTTATATATGAGGACCATGTGTAGATTGTTGTCATCATGTTCTGCTTTTCTTATTATCCCTAATTCATCTCTTCACATTGATTTGACAGCCACTGTTTCTTCCACATGCAACTTTATTTCTTCTTCTGGTTCTGATCCTTTTATCTCTCACACAGAATGTCTTGAAAGGGTGCTGCTGACAATTAGACTTTTTTCCCTGGAGCATGTTCTCCTTTGCCACTGAATCTCATGAAGAGTTGGTGACATCAGAGTGGTGCTCTGTCTGCACCTTTGCTTTTGATCAGTGGCACTAGTAGTTTGTGGCCCATGAAAAGACAGGAAGATTCTAATCCATAAATGATTGCAGGCAAATTGCTCACAGTTCCACACTGCTGTACACATTCTTCTTCAATCTGAGTGTATCTTTTCTGTGTCATGTAGCATTTGGAAGCAAGTGGCACCTAGAAGAAAAACCTCTTGACATTCTGTTACATCAGCTCACCGCCTTTACCTAAGTAGTTTGAATCTGCTTTCTATATTACAGTGCTATAGAATGCCAGAACTAGTGCAAATGGCGCCTTGTGTTTGACTCTGTTGAAAGCGTATTCCTAAGCATGTCCCCACGTGTCTATCAGTTTTCTATAGTGCCTGTTGCAATAGTACTCTAATACCCCTGGGGTATGCAGAGATCTTCTAGTGGGTACATCAATTCATCTAGATATTTGCCTAGTTTTACAACAGAACACATAAAAAGCACTAGTGAAGTCAGTACAAATTAAAATTTCATACAGACAATGACTTGTTTATACTGCTTTATATACTATACACTTCACATGTAATCAGTCCTTAGAAGGATCTGTATGGTGCTTTTCTGTACCTTTTGGCAACTGCTTCCTTCAGTATAGCAGGTCTCCTCAAAGCACCCTGATTTGTTGCATTCCCTACTTCTTTTATTTTGTGTTGTGTTTCCCCCCTTGGTTGTCCGGGTGATTGCATGTCACGCCTGCTTTTATTTCCCAGATACCAGCATTTTGCTTTTCTGGAATAGCAATACCAATTCCAAGTCCCTTTCTTGATTGTTTTTATTTACCTTCCCCACAGTCATAGTGCTCAGCCAGCTCATGCAAGGCTCCAACAAACGCTTCTATGGCCTCACCACTGTTCTGGTAATGCTGGAGTGAGTATGCTTTATTGATCCTGCACCTTGGGAGAAAGTACTCATCACATGTCTTGATCACAACATCATCATTATTTTCCTGGCCTTCTTCCTCAAATGCAAATGCCTTATCTTTCCCATTTTGTAAAAGAACATGTTAATTTGTATCTCCCTGGTTCCCTTGTGCAGCTTGGCTGAAACCCAGAACCTGTAGAAGTGCTCGTTCCAGTCAGGCAGTGGCAAAGGCTGGAGTCAAAAGTTCCGGGAAGATTGGTTATGTGGCATGGTGCACAGCTGGGGGTTGCCATTTCTGAAATGCTTCAACCGTGGCAGGGTTCAGATGGCTTCTAACCCAATGTCACGTCATGAGAGGAGATGCAATAAATCTTCTTCCAGGTCTTTTATCAGCTAGCGCAGCACGGACTATGCTACCAACCTACCTGGGAAAACTACAGCCAAGAAACGGGATCCTCGCTGAACTTACATAATGGGACCCCTCTGTTCAAGAGAAGGGTAATTGTAGTCTTATGCTCCACCTAGTTGCAGGATGCCAGTGCTTTGACTTGCAGCCTTTTTTATCCACCAAATTATATCTGTATTAAATACATACTTATGCTTTTAATTCCTCCATTGGATTCAACACATGGTGCACAGAGCTCCAGTCTGACTTAAGCTTGTTCAGCCCATTTCGGCCAATCAGCAGCGGCCCATTTCCTTTAGTCCTAATTAACTGTAAGGAAATGACTGTCTTTCATTCTCATGTCACAGGGAGGAGAGGAATATTCTTGTTAGTGCTTTGCTGTTATGCCTGCACATGAATGAGACTTACCTCACCTACTGGGCAGCACTGTTCAGCAATGTGCTCTACCAGCCACAGCTCAGGAATTTGTGCATCTTCTGAAGCAGTCTATCGGAATACAATTTCTTTTGTGTCTAAGATGTGCCAGTCTAACGTGTCTCAGGGTACATGTATGAGATGTAATAGGAACAAAAGGAAAGGCAGTCAGTCTCTTCCTGGGCCCACAGCTGCAGCACCCTCTCTATCTGCTGCTAGGCTGGTGAACAGAGAGGAGAAGACCTCTCTGGGGGAATTGGCTTATTTCTTGTTGACATTGCAGCAGTGCCTGTGGCCACCAGTCAGGGATCAGGGCCCAATTGACCAGATATGCAGCAGAAAAGCAGTCTCTGCCCCATATAGCTTACTGTGGGGCTCACGTCAAGGAGACATTCAGTTCATTCTGGCCTCCCTCCGTGAAGATCATGCAGACTGGATCCAGAGAGATGTACACCTCAGTGAGGCACACATTACATTATTTTTATGTATTGTTTTGTGTTAAGGTAGCACCTACAGACCACAAATCAGGTCAGGGTCTCAGGAGGCAGTGTGGCCTAGAGGAGCGACTACTGACCTGGGGCTCAGGTAGTCCAAGTTCTAGTCCTGGCTTTGCTGCTTGCCTGCAGAGTGACCTTATGCAAGTCACTTCTCTGTGCCTTAGTTTCCCCCATCTGTAAAATGGGTATAAGGATACAGACGTCTATAAAGCTCTCTGAGATCTACTGATGAGAAAGCACTAGGTAGTATTGCTGTGTATATACAAAATAAGGTACGATCCCTGCTCTCAAGGAAAAAGGAAGGGTTCCTTACTCCCATTTTGTAGATGGGTAAGTGAGGCCCAAAGAGATGAAGTGACAAGGTCACAGAGGGAGTCTACAGCAGAGCTGGAAACTGAGCCCAGGCCTCCTGCAGCCCAGTCCAGTTGGAGACAGACTGGTCTATTAGTTTATTAATTAGTTGCCATAGGATTAGTGCCATCTGACCTTCCACTCCATGGAAGAACTGTGTGTTTAGTCCTCAGTTCTGCACAAGGTAGGTTAACAGTAGATATTACAGAGACAGATGGATCACCTAGAATGCTTATTCCCCAACAACTATCTTGGACCTTTTCCAAAGAGAACCTCTAAGGCAAACTGTACTGGTTCGACCAAGGTTGGAAACAAAAATGAAATACCATATTGCTAGACTTACGGTTTTGTACAATGGGTGGGTAGCTTCGTAGTCCCTGACTAGCTAATTTGGTGCATTTTTTTCAATACATTCTATTCTATATGAGCCGTATTAATCTGCAATGCACTCTGGCCATAGGAGTTCCATTGGCTTTCCTGGGATTGTTCACATGCATAAACCTATCGACCTAACGTGCTTCTCTGGTCCCCATCACATCATAGCTTTACGCCTTGCAACTTTTAAGGTATTTATCCTGACAGCACCCCTGTGAGGCAGGGCAGTGCTATTGTTCCATTTCATAGGTGGGAAATTAGGGCACAGAGCGGTTACGTGACCCACTTCAGCTCACACAGAAAGTCTGTGGTCGAACAGAGACTTGAACCCAGCTCTGCCAAGTCACTGGAAAGTTAAGCTTGTGTTTAAAGTGCTTTGTTGACTCTGTAGGCCCTTCTCTGTAAAACAATCACTCCTTGGTTAGTGATTAGTTATGTTCCAGGACAAAGGAGCAAGCAGTAAACAATGGCATATTTCAGAACAGTTGAACCTCAGAGTTACGAACACCAGAGTTACGAACTGACCAGTCAACCGCACACCTCATTTGGAACCGGAAGTACACAATCAGGCAGCAGAGACCAAAAAAAAAAAAAGCAAATACAGTACTGTGTTAAATGTAAACTACTAAAAAAAAGGGGGAAAGTTTAAACATTTTTTGACAAGGTAAGAAAACATTGTGTGCTTGTTTCATTTAGATTAAGATGGTTAAAAGCAGCATTTTTCTTCTGCATAGTAGTTTGAAAACAGTCAAAGTTCAGTTGTAAACTTTTAAAAGAACAACCATAACATTTTGTTCAGCATTACGAACATTTCAGAGTTACAAACAACCTACATTCCTGAGCTGCTCATAACTCTGAGGTTCTACTATACTTTCCAAAGCATGGGAATTCCTTTAAGTTTGACTACCTGTTTTAGTTTCACCTTCATGAGAATAAACATAGGTTTAATTTTTGTGTGTGTGGGGAGCGCTTACAAAATGCAAACTTGTTTTATAAACAAATCAAAACCTGTAATAATAAGAAGCTTGTAAAATATTAAACTCCATCTTGTCTATTATACAGCTATGGGTTCTGTTTTCAGATTTCAACTGATAAACACCAATAAAACACCCTGATTAAAAAAATGAAATTGGCGTTTATCCAATAAACACAAGAAATGGTTTCTCAACTGACGTTAACTTCACCCCGTCCAAGTGCAATTTGTTTATATATGTGATCTCTCTACCCCCGGCTTGTATCTAAGGATTTATCTACATGGAGCAGTAATGTAGACTACTGGGGTATGATTCCAAAAGCACACTAATGTGTTGTTCATTAAATGATCCATGTAGACCTTGCTTGTGTGCACTAAAAGTGCTGTTTGAAACAATTCTATGTTAAAGCACACTAGAGAACAAATACACTAAATGCTAAACTAGAGGTTCAATAAGAAAGATACAAACTTAAACTAACATGTAAGTCATTTTTATACGTATAATAAAAATTTAAAGTAGATCCTATTTAAACAAGAATTTTGAGAAGTACCTAAAAAAAATCTTCTCATTGGGACTTTCTCTTTGAGACTGTAATCAGCCCACCCACCCCAGTTTTTGCATCCTGGAAGATCCAATTGAACTTTGCAAAATATATACACAGCATCACTCCACTAAAATGCATCACTTCTCTAGGGTGAAGGGGATACCAAGATGGACAACTGACTCTCAGTATGGTGCAGCAAAAAGGGAGAATTTTGGCCAAGGCCCCTAAGGAAAGTCTCTCATCTAATAATGAAATTTGAGCTGTGCAGGGGAAAGAAATTCCATTTCACAAAGGATTTTGAGATTTGAAAATTTGGCTTCATTCCAAATCAGAATGAAACCTGAACATTTCAAAATTCTCTGGAAAAAAATGGTCTTGGATCAATCAAAACATTCTGTTTTGACAAGATTGAAACGCTTCATTTTTATTTTGACTTTCTAAAATGCTATAGTATATATAATAAAATACAGAATTTAAAAAGTTCAAAACAAAGTAATTTCAGAACAAAACAAAATCCATTCCAAAAATGTCAAAAATGGGACATTTCAATAATGTCGGAACTTTTTTCCAGGTTTTTGTCCGAAATAAAATTCCTGCAAAAGCAACACAATTTTGCAAAGTGTTTTGATTTCAGTGGAACTGCATTTTCTGATGGAAAACAGTTCTGCTGAAGTTTTTACACCCATCGCTAAATGAAATAGTACAATATACAAAAGAATGAATGCTTTAATGAAACTTGATTGGGCAATTCCACTCACCCTTTTTCATAATACAGGAACAAGAGGGCATCCAATCAAATTGAAAAGTGGTTAATTTAAAGCTGATAAAAAGGAAGTGGTTTTTTTTCCCACACAAGGCACAATTACCCTGTGAAACTCACTGCCACTAGATGTAATTGAGGCCAACAGCTTAGTAGGATTCAAACAAGGATTGAATATTTACATGGATAACAAAAAGACCCAAAGTTTATAATAGTAAGGATTATTTTTTTTAAAAAAAATGGAGTTTTGAAAGGGATATAAGCCCTCATACATTAAAGCACAAGCCAACCTCAAACTATTGAGAGTTAGGAGGAAATGTTCCCTGGGGGTAGGTTATTCTATAGCTGCCCTGTGCAAGGGTCCTGAAACTTCCTCTGAAGTAGCTGGCCTTGGCTATTCATTGTTGGATACAGGATACTGGATGATCTGGTCTGATCCAGCATGGCAATTCCAATGTTCTGTGATAAGGACCACGGGATCTATAATGTCTACGCAAAGCAAACAGGCCCTCAGGTTTTAAGATCTCATTGAAAATCTGCCCCACAGCAGGCCACATTATCTATTCTTCACTTATCAGGAGAGGCTCAGGTACTCTCTGAATCAACTCCTGCAGGTAGTTCTGCAGCTAAGTACCTGGGGAAGATTCTTCCCCAAGTGCATGTAGTCCACCAGGTCTGGATGGAGGAGCTGATGGCCATCACAAGAGTGGAGTTTGGCAGTGGGTGAGGGACAGGAAGTTGGGGGGGAAGCAGAGGTATCTTTAAGATGCTGATTTAGAGGGCTATTAAAAATGCTGCCCACATAGCCTTTTAACCCTCAAAGATATCAGATAACTTTTTTCCTGCTGTGAGATGAAGTGGCTCTCATTATCTGTGAAGGTCTGTATCATATTGGAATCTGCCAGTGCAGGTCGGAGAGTCCATGGTACTCTGGTCCCAGCTCCGGCACTGAATTACATTTCCCAGGCACAATGGCTGCAGAATGGGTGGGTGCTTTGTCATTTAAACTGCATAAAGAGGCAGAAATTGATTTTTATTGTGGATCTTCATATCTAATAAAGCTCTGAGGGGCTCTTTTCTTCTCCGATTGAATGGCCATTGAATGCTTTCAATCTAGTTCTGTGTTTCATGCCTAAACTGAATAGTGGCAGGAGGAAAATAGATGGGAGAAAAGAGGCCAAGTCACTTTCCAGATTGAAAAGGATACAGCAGAGAAATAAATAAGAAAATAAAATAAAGTAAAATGAATCAGAAAGGCATTTAAGTGGAAAAAGGAACTTTCTTGATGGTAAGGAAAAATTGCTTTTTGAGATTTGTGTGCATGTGTGAGTGCATGTATGACAGTGTCTGCATGTGCATGCTTGTGGATGTGTGTTGATGGGAAAACATGTGTTGCACTTTGAAAGTGTGATCCTAGGAGCCTGGCATTACCCATGTTATAACTTTTTAGTAACTACGGTTTTGATGTTAAGTTCCCATTTTCAGTACCCAAAGGAAAATAGTAATAGATTGTTAAAACTTCTCAAAATGTACAAGTCCACTACAAAGCTTGGACTTCCTTAGATTACCATTTTATATGACAGCGCTGTGTGGGGACATGGATTGCTCAGGTGATTGGATGATTTTTGCTCTGGATTACACTGCAATAAAACTAGAGTAATTCATTTGAAATCAGTTTACACAAGTGAAAATTTGTTTTAAGATAAGGAATCCTTAACTTCTTAGTATCTGGTTCATCAGGTCCTCCCCAAATTAACAGTGATCAAGAGACTTTAATATTTAATGGCCTTTTGGGGACCCTTTTGCGTTGCTCATTTCAGTCTAGTTCCCAGTGGACAGATTTCACTACAAAAAAGACCAATGCAGTTGGCATTAATTGGTGCTGTTGTTAGCAATCTGATCAAAGACCTTAAGGAATGAATCAATACACAAACTAATCTTCCTATAGTATTACAGGCAGTCACCAGATAGTGCTCTTACAGATAGTCTTAGAAATTATGCTTAACTGAATGTATGAGTTGTTAGATCTTGGAGAAATGCTTATTGTCAGCAGTGACACACTTCTAGCAAGCAGTGTGGAGAACAGAATTAGAATTCAAAATGATCTTGATAAATTGGAGAACTGGTCTGAAATCAATACATTGAAATTTATTAAAGACAAATACAAAGTACTACAGTTAGGAAAGAAAAATCAAATGCACAAATTCAAAATGGGGAATAACTGGCTAGGCAGTGGTAGTGCAGAAAGGGATGTAGGGGTTATAATAGATCACAAATTGAATGAGTCAAGAATATGATGCTGTTACAGAAAAGGCAAATGTCATTCTGGGATGTATTAATGGGAGTGTTATATGTAAGATGCAGGAGGTAATTGTTTCACTCTACTTGACACTGGTGAGGTCTCAGCTGGACTATTGTGTCCAGTTTTGGTCACCACACTTTAAAAAAATGTGAACAAATTGGAGAGAGTCCAGAGGAGAGCAACAGAAATGATAAGAGGATTAGAAAACAAGAGAAAATAATTGGACATGTTTAGTCTAGAGAAGAGAAGACTGGGGGGAGGGGGTGATAACTGTCTTCAAATATGTAAAACATTGTTATAAAGAGGATGGTGAGCAATTGTTCACCGAGGGGAGGACAAGAAGAAATTGGCTTAGTGTGCAGCAAGGGAGATTTTGGCAGGATATTAGGAAAAGCTTTCTAGCTATAAGGATAGCTAAGCACCGAAACAGGTAACGTAGGTAGGTTGTGTAATCCCCATTACTAGAGGTTTTTAAGAACAAGTTAGACAAACACTTGTCAGGGATGGTCTAGTTCAGGGGTCAGCAACCTTTCAGAAGTGGTGTGCCGAGTCTTCATTTATTCACTCTAATTTAAGGTTTCGCGTGCCAGTAATACATTTTAACATTTTTAGAAGGTCTCTTTCTATAAGTCTATAATATATAACTAAACTGTTGTTGTATGTAAAGTAAATATGGTTTTAAAAATGTTTAAGAAGCTTCATTTAAAATTAAATTAAAATGCAGAGCCCCCCGGACCTGTGGCCAGGACCCGGGCAGTGTGAGTGCCACTGAAAATCAGCTTGCGTGCCGCCTTCGGCACGCGTGCCATAGGTTGCCTACCCCTGGTCTAGTTATACTTAATCCTGCCTCTGTGCAGGGAGCTGGACTAGATGACCTCCTGAGGTCCTTTCCAGCCCTACAGTTCTGTGACTTCTTCTTTTGGAGCTGAGCATTTCACTAGTAATGTTTGTTCTTCAAGATGACCTCTGCACATTCCCATTCTCAGGATGTGTCACCAGTGCAGCCTGGGCCAGTGGAGCCTTTAACTAACAGTGCCCATGGAAGCACTCTTGCACTCCTGCCCTCTCCCCTGCTGAGGAGTGCAGATGGACCTCACCAGCCCCTTAGACTCAGATTCACTGGCAAGGAACTTTCCCAGTGCCGCTGTCTTTTAATTAGCTTGAACTAGTCTGTTCTGTGTGCTTTGACTGAGGATATTCCATCATGATGTCCAGGTCCTTGGTTCTGCTATGTCAAAACCAGAGACAAAGAAACGAGGGTTTAAGAGGCATGCCTCTTGCTCTGCCATTTTTCCTGCTTTGGATGCATGTGTGCATTCTCTGGCCTGCTTGGGGGAAAGTCATTCACTTTCTCACTGCTCCATATTCAACATTGTCACCCCAGGGCTTGAAAAGAGCATCAGAATTGCCTCCAAGCTGTGCTATTCCAGGAAGCATTATCAGCTAAACCTTCCATTTCCAAAAGGCAGGAATTTGCAAGTGCTGGGAGACAAGTCTCAGCTCAGACCCCCAAAGGGGTTAAATAGCCTGGCAAAGTCCCGGTGTAGGTGTCCGCTTCCTTGACTGGAGTCAAACCTAAGGTGCTGGTCTCTATAAATCTGCAAAGATGGGCTCTCACCAAGCAGAAATGCTTGGGCTCACAGGCGTGGGCCTCTGCTGATAGAACCAGTCCTCAAGAGTATACCCCAAAGATCCGGGACTTAAACTCCATGGCTGAAGTACAAAAGCAAACCCCCAACGCTCTTGCCTCATAAGTCATAGCCACAGCAAAGGGTGATGTTGAGGGCCAACACTGTATTACAGATCCACACTCAGTCCCAGATCTGAGGTCCAGGCTTGCAACCTCACTCTAAGCCTGCTAAGGCATCTGACACTTCCTCAGAGCCATTGCTTCCTACTGAATCCAGGGTCACCATGGTGGGTTAGGTATACTGCATATTCCATTCAACCCTGGTACATCCTCATTCGGATCTGCCTTCAAATCAGGGGGCCCCTTGTGCAATACTGGGTATAGTATCTTTGGTGCTTAAAGAGAAAGGAAAGAAGCATAAGATGGTGAGGCTGGTTCCTTCTTCTCCTTGTGTGGGAAAGGGGGAAAAACACAATGGAAAGCTCCCCAGAGATACATGAACCTCCCTCTAGGACCCCTACTGGGTCTTCAGTGAAATGTATCTCACCCCTTTTGTCTTTGGGGTTATTCAAGCCATTGTTGTCACCCTTGGAAACCTAGGAAAGGGCCTCGGATCCACACTTGGATCCAGTATTAGGCCATGACCAACCTGATACCTTTCCTTGTCCTTCTCCTCCCAGGGACTGGATCAGGGAACCTAGAGAGTGCTATAGAGACTTCCAGCCTCTCAGACACTGAACTCCTCCTTCCTCTCCCAAATATTGCAATAGGTAATTCCCTACCAACTCCTAGACTAGGACTAGGTGGTACCACCATGGGCAATTGGCCATGTTGGCCTTCCCCTACACATCACCCTGAATTGAAAAGGCTGAAGAGAGAGACCTGAAAAGGGATCCTTCTCCCAAAGGGGTTCAAGGGAAATATCCTGGCCAGATCTATGACTCTTGCTGGTACTGAGGGAACAATCTCCTTTACTTGTCCCAGACACGCTGTCTGAAGAACTAGATGGGCCTGTCAAACTAGATGGGCCTATCATACGGCTGTTCAAGCGGCTTTGGAAGACAATGTGGGTGCATTAACCTTCTCCTGTTCCAATTTCATGAAATCGTAGACAGGATGGTGATTACTTTAAACACCCCTTTGGTAACCTTAGAGGAACCTACACGTCCAGTTTTTGATACTCTGGGTTCACCCTCTAGTGGTAAGATCACCTTGCCAGTTCTAGTCTGATTATTACAGCCAGCAAAAAAATACCTGGGAAAAACAATGTCTTGGATGGGCCTCCTGAGGGCTTCTTGGTCTACCAGAGCCACCTAGCTCTGAATTCATTGGTGGTGGCAGCTGCTGTTCAAAGATCAAAATGGGATCAACTCCACACTATCCTGTCAAATAGAGACACACTGGGCATTAGAGTGGTGAACAATCAGGCAGCAATGTCCAGATATATTACTACTACCCTGTTTCCCCGAAAATAAGACAGTGTCTTATATTAATTTTTGCTCCCAAAGATGCGCTAGGTCTTATTTTCAGGGGAGGTCTTATTTTTCCTGGAGCTTCAGGGCCTTATATTCTGGGGTGGCCTTATTATCGGGGAGGTCTTATTTTCGGGGGGATGCCTTATATTACAGCGAGAGGCAAAACTGGAAGTAGGTCTTATTTTCGGGGGATGTCTTACTTTTGGGGAAACAGGGTATCTATGGGAGAAAACAGCACTGTTTGCCCATTCACTGCCAGAAGACTAGAGAGAGCAGGCCAAAGCACTGATTATCAAAGGTCAGTTAGTTGCTAAGCACACTGTGAGAGCATCCTTCAACATTTCCGATGAAGCATCTAGAGCTGCAGCATCTGTATTTATTTTAAGGCACCACTCATGATTACGTTCCTGTAGTCTGCCTCCGGAAACAAGAACCCTGGTAGACAGTCACCCATTTGATGGTGAGCAGCCATTTAGCTCTAGGACAGATGAGATTGTAGAGACATGAAAAGATACTAGGTCTGTGGCAATATCTCTTCTCAGTGCTCTAGGGAGAGATTTGGGCTACCAACATTTTGTCACCAGAGACAACTGTTCATGGCCCATGCTTCCTATTAATTTCAAAAGAAGAAATACTAGCAACAGGCCCCTGTTCACCATCAGCAGAGATACAGACCTTAAGCTAAAAGGGAAACCTGCTGCATCATCTTCCTCTGCACTGGCCCCTTAGCCTCAGGTTTGATGGGACACCTGAGAACCCTCGACCAGTTCTGAATCTATTTGCTGCCTCTCCTTCTTTTGGAAACCATCTCTCCCACGTCTTAGATACACTATAATCAAAGATCAGCTGTTCTTGGAGACCGTTCAGCAAGGTTGCTCCATTCAATTCAACCGTATTTCTCCACTCAACATCCTTTCCCCATCCCTCGTTAAGGATTCTTCTCATGAGTTACCTCAGAGAATTCTTTCCCAGGTGTCTGGCTGAAGGGTCTTGCCCAAATGTTCAGGGTCTAACTTATCACCATATTTGGGGTCAGGAAGGAATTTTACCCCCAGTCTGATTGGCAGAGACACTGAGGTGGGTTTTTTTTTGTTTGTTTGTTTTGCCTTCCTCAGCAGCATGGGTCACGGGTCACTTGCAAGTTTAAACTACTGTAAATGGTGGATTTTCTATAACTCTAAAGTCTTTAAGCCATGATGTGAGGACTTCAGTAACTCAGCCAGAGGTTAGGGGTCTGTCACAGGAGTGGGTGGGTGAGGTTCTATAGTCTGCAATGTGCAGGCGGTCAGACTAGATGATCATGATGGTCCCTTCTGACCATAAAGTCTATGAGACCTTGTTAAGATCAGACATTTTCTCGCTACTAGAGTTAAGTGCCAGAAGAGTAAGTTCCCAAAGAGTTTCAGGCCAAGGGATTTTATACCAGGTACTTTCTTATCCCAAAGAAAGATGGAAGTCTCCAATCCATTTTAGACCTTTGGAAGCTCATCTCTGTCACATGAAAGTTCAGCTTCTGCATGGTTACCCTAGCTTCAGTCATCCCTTCCTTATCTAGCAATGACTGATTTCAGATCTCCATTTACAGGACATGTATTTTCACATCTCAATCAGGCCTCCACAAAAAACCTATGGCTTATTGAGGGAGATCATTACCAATACAAGGTACATCCCTTTGCCCAGTTTATTGTACCTCACCTACTGTCTTAAGGCCAGATTTTAAAAATATTTAGATGCCTAAAGATGCAGAGGCATTTAGTGGGATTTTCAAAAGCACCTAAGCAGGTTTGGTGCCTAACTCCCATTGACATCAATGAGTTGTCAGGGCTGTGGAGGAAGGTGGGATGCTGAGGGCGGTGGGGTGAGGGCTTGGGGACAAGTGGGGGATGCTGGGAGGCAGTGGGATGAGTTGTGGGGGGGGGAATGGAGGATATTGGGAGGTGGTTGGGTATGCTAGAGGGCCCTGACCTGTTCTTGCACCAGGGCGCTCTGGGATCTTGTTATGCCAGTAAGAGAAGGGGAGGGGTCGCAAGAGTGCTCCAACAAGCACTGCTACAAGAAGGTTCCACTGGACCAGAGTGCACCATCAGGGCATCCCAAGAGTTGGAATGGGTAGAGTCCATCTCAAAGAACTCCAGTTACAGGGAGTATGCATCTCTCTGCCTTAGTCTCTATTTAACCAAGTTACTTCTTAGGTGTAGTACTGCTGCCCACGGGTTAGTTATAGAAAGAAAACACAGCATTCCAGGGTATACAGTAGCTTTCACTTTTGGTGGTGCCCCCTCTGACTTAGGGTGTAGGCCCATCAGTGGTGTGATACAAGAGATGCTGCAATGTCTCTCCCTAACTGGACATGTTCTGCACTTAAGCTTCCATTGCTTTCAATATGGCGCCTGTCCCTAGTATTCATGTTAAATTCAACCGTACTTTAAAAGGAGTGTGAAGGAGTGTCCACCCCACATCTGGCACAGTAGGTTCACTTAGTCAATAACCTATTAGACTGCACCTGGAGGAGAACCCGGGAGTAATAAAGCCAAATGGAAGATGAAGTTTGGCTGGGAAGGAGCGGGTTGGGCCTGTATAAAGGGATGAAACTGAGAACAGAAGGGGGTGGCAGGGGAAGTAGTCTGCAGTCAGTCCCTTGTGGAGGGGGAAGTCAGGTTTGTTTATGGCTACAGAGCCTGGTAAGAAGTTAAAGAGGGGACGTAGGCTACAGTTACTCCCTAGAAGGAGGGAGTTTGGGCCAGTGAACTCAGGGTGGGAGGGGGCAGAAGACAGAGAAGGGGAGTAGGAAGGAGTCCAGGGAAATAGTGACAGGGTCTGGGAGCAAGCAGGAGCTGCTGGACATAGGGTCTCTGGGCTGGAACATGGAGTAGTGGGCAGGGCCAGGTTCCCCTACCAACTGCTGGGGAAGTGGCACAGGACCTGGCCTTGGAGTGGGAGACTGTCTGGAATGGCATGAAGACAGCGGATCCAGTGGGACTTTGATACCTAGAAGAGGAGGACTGTACAGTGCCCTGGCAGGAGGGCTGAGTCATGGAGAGGGAGCACCGCAAGTCCTACAGAGCAAGGAGGGGTTGCTGTGGTCACAATCTTTGGAAGGCGATGGGGGGGTCAGATTTGAAAGGAGCAAATCCCCAGATGCAGCCACAAGGAGGCACCTCAACAGTGAGTAAACCCCATGACAGGAAGGTTATAAATGCCAGGGTTGAAATCCTAGCCCCATTGAAATCAATGGCAAAACTCCCATTCACTTCAATGGGACCAGAATTTCACCGCCCGTGGGAAAAAAAACTGACAAGTGCTGAGCTCTTCTTTTGCTTCTGCTTCCACTTCAGAAACTCTTCTAACTCACTGGTCTTTTTAGTCTGTCTATTACCATCATATCTAAGTGCCTTCAAAGTAGAATAGGTCGCCAGCAGCAAAGTTCCTAGTGGACTTCTTGGACCGTCTGACCTTTTCCCCTCTTCATATTAGAAAAAGCTATGCTTGGGGGTATTATGTATTTACAAATGATCTGAAGAGGCAGTGAGAAGATCTGCAGATGGCACAGAATTATTTGGGGCAGTGAAGACTGGCAAGCAACTTCAGAAGGATCTGACAAACTTGGGCAAGTGGGCAGAACAATGACAGGTGAAATTCAATGAAGTCAAATGCAACCCTCATTGGAAGGAACAATTTGAATACTCAAAGATATTGATGGGTTCCAAATTAATGGCAGCAACTGAGGAAAAAGGCCAGAAGGGCCAAGCTTTTCAAAAGCAGTTAGTGATTTGGAATACCTCTATTTTTGCATGTTCAACTTGAGTCATCTTAAAGGGACCTGGTTTTCATAGAGTTGATAATTAGCACATCATGAAAATCAGGCCCCATTTGGGTGTCTCAATCTGGGCACCTAAAAATGGAGACAACAAAAATTGCTAGTCATTTTTTTTAAATCTTCACCATCATTGTGGAGAGCTCTGTGGAAACCTCTGCTCAATGTGCAGCAACAATCCAAGGAGCCAAGATGTTAGGTTGCATTCAGAAAGAGACAGAATAATAATACTGCAAATATTATAATGGCATTGTATAACTGCATGATACTCCTTCACCTGGAATAATGTGTTCAGTTCTGGTCAACCCATCTCAGAATGCAGAGATTGAAAAGGTCTAGAGAAGGGCAAAGGAAATTATTACAGGCACAGAAAGGCTTCCATGTGAAGAGAGATTAAAAAGATCGCAGCTATAAGGCTATTTAATTTAGAGAGGATATGAATAAGAGGAACCACGATAGAGGTGTATAAAATAATTTGGCTTTTGCCAGTTTGTGAAGCCTTCATGAAGCAAGTCTGATTTTTGAAATGTATAACAGTATTCAAAGCTGTTTGGCAAACAGTCAAAACAAACACCGTGGATTATTCACAAATGGTCTCAGGGATGATATGCGTTGTTTGCAATTTCAGATTGGTCACCTAAGTAACACAGTTTTATTTCTGGTCCTTGGCTCAGTCACTGACCCTTTATAAACAGGAGGCATGGCTGATAGAATGCTATGAGCTCTGACTCTCTCGGGGAGAGGATGGACTCAGGGCAGAGGGTCTCAATTGTGTAGCTCTTTGAATGGGGCCATATTTTCTGATAACCACCCCTAGTGTTCACTGATCACCACTACATCTGTGCCACACCCTAATGTGTCACACTTGCTTCTCTAGAGACAAGGCCCTAGATTCTCTGGCCTGGCTGAGCTGTGGTTGGAGTAGCACCAAAAGGGTGGGGTGTGTGGCTTTCTATTAGCTTTGTGGCTCCCTAATCCTGGAGCTCTCCAAGCATAATTTAGAGCTGCCTCAGGGTGGCTCTAAATTAAAATCAATTCCTATGGTCCTAGAAAATGATTCTGGCATCCAGGGATTGCGAGGAATAATGTTGACTCAGACAAGCTCTGAGACCTTGCTCTAGGGTCCTTGACAAAGAAAATTGGAACCATCTCTTTGTGGAAAAGTCCTATACAGTTTAATAGAAACAAAGCCAATAGGATTTTGTTGAAATTAAACAGGGTTCTGTAGAAAGTATGCTAAGCCCTATAGAATTTAATAGTGAATTAAACTGGAATTTTATAGGAAGGTTATCATTCTCTGTTAAACTCTGTAGACCTTCTGCATAAGTGAATGTGAAGCTAAAAAATTTGAATTTGACTTCCCAGAAGAAGAAAATGAAGTGGACCTTCACAGTTCAGAGATGAGTGATGTTTACAGTCCAGAATTCAGCTACAGATGGCTTATAGAAAAAAAATAGGAGTGCAAAGTGCTATGCCCGACAGTGTGTTATATGACAACTAAAATGAAATTAGATAAACATAAACACTCAACTGCCATTAAATCCAAGAAAACAACTATTGCTAAATTATTATTTATTCAGGAAAAGGACAAAATAGCAAAAGAAGCTGTATGTTTGTTGTGACACCCTCTCCCCCGTGTGCACCCTCTGTTATATGGTTATGATATATATTGTACAAAGTATGCCTTGTGCAGTATCATTTGAAAACTCATAATCTGCTGAATATTATTATCTTGTTGAAATGGATATAACATCACTGCATGTCTGTAGCAAGGTCGACGACTCACTGCCGCGGCACCTCCCACTGGTCATCCTGGGAATTAGCTCTTGTCCAGCTGTGGAGCGCCTCCTTCTGGCCGATGTCTCACCTGCCTTGGGCCTCGTGTCCCTCCCAGACCCCAGTGCCCCTTGCCCTGGGGTTCTGGCCCCCCCGGTAGTCCCCACACTCTGGGTCTCCTCTCCCGGGGAACCCCTAACCCTCTATCCCCACCTTGCCTCCGTGGCTAATGCCAGTCATCATCTAGCCCCCATTCACTGGGGCAAACTGCAGTCTGTAATAGCCACTCATCATTGGCAAGGGGATTAGGACCAGCTGCCTCTGCATATCCCCAGGCTGCCCCTCTGCAGCCCCAGTACCTTTAGTAGGCCATCAACAAGGCCTGCAGCCTGGGGATTTACCAGGCTGGAGCTCCCCAGCTCCCTTTGCCCTTCCCCAGCACTGCTCCGCTTGAGGTACCTTGCTCCCAGGCAGTTAGCCCTTCTCCCTCCAGGGCTAGAGTGAGACTTCTTCAGCTCCTGGCCCACAGCCCTCTTCTCAGGGCCAGCTGGGCCCTGATTGAGCTGGCCACACCTGTGATCAGCTACTCAGTCAGCTTCCCCCAGCTGTTCTCACTCCTCTTATTTCAGGAGTGGGGTAACCACCCCGCTACAATGTCAAATTCGGAGATTTTGCTATATGATTTCAAGTATCAGAGGGGTAGCCCTGTTAGTCTGGATCTGTAAACAGCAACAAAGAGTCCTGTGGCACCTTATAGACTAAGTGGGTATTCACCCACGAAAGCTTATGCTCCAATACATCTGTTAGTCTATGAGGTGCCACAGGACTCTTTGTTGCTGCTATATGATTGTTACTGAAATATGTTGACAGGTTTCAGAGTGGTAACTGTGTTAGTCTGTATCAGCAAAAAGAATGAGGAGTACTTGTGGTACCTTAGAGACTAACAAATTTATTTGGGCATAAGCTTTCGTGAGCTAAAACCCACTTCTTCAGATGCATGCAGTGGAAAATACAGTAGGAAGATATATATACACAGAGAACATGAAAAAATGGGTGTTGCCATACCAACTCTACGAGACTAATCAATTAAGGTGGGCAATTATCAGCAGGAGAAAAAAAACGTTTGTAGTGATAATCAGGATGGCCCATTTCAAACAGTTGCAAGAAGGTGTGAGTAACAGTAGGGGAAAAATTAGCATGGGGAAATAGTTTTTACTTTGTGTAATGACCCATCCATTCCCAGTCTTTATTCAAGCCTAATTTAATGGTGTCCAGTTTGCAAATTACTTCCAGTTCTGCAGTTTCTCGTTGGAGTCTGTTTTTGAAGTTTTTTTGTTGAACTTTGCTGGGTAAAGTTTAGGGATTAGATTGCAGCTCTATCTGTTTATTTCTCTTGTAACCCAGTCTCACTTGTATGCCTTACCACTTATAATCACTTAAAATCTATATTTCTCTAGTTCATACATTTGTTTTAATATTTTATCTAAATCAGTGTGTTTTGGTTGAAGTGTTTGGGGAATTTCTACACGGGTTAACAAAGGCAGGTGCATAATCATTTCCTTTGATGAAATGATGGACTATTAATGAGCTTGCATTGTTCAGTAGCATGCTGGACAGTACAAGACACACATTTCTCGGGATGCAAGGCTGGGGCTATGACTTTGCGGGTGTCCCCCTTTATGTAGTTCATGAGTGGCCGGGAAAACATTCATGTAATTTAGCTGGGAGTGACTTTACATGCTTATGACTGTGTGTGAGCAGAGCCTGGAGAGGCTGCTTTTCACTGGCAAAGCAGTGTAAAAGGCACCCTGGGCTGGTGAGTTAAAGGGACACAGTGGTTCAACAGTCCAGATTGTATCCTGGGGGAATATTACATTTCTGTAATGGCGAATCTCACCACCACAATTATTTGTTCATGGACTGTGGTACACTGTAAAATGTCTCCAAAACCAGTAAGAAAATCCACTGCAGGCATACAACGTGTGAAAGCATTGTGGAAAATGTGTTTGCTCCCCACTCTCTTGATCTGGTCTTGGGAAAGCTAAAGAATAAGTCATTTTCATTTTAATGTGATTTGTCACATAAAGGACATGTATAACTGTTTCCTTTAATTACCAGAGACTTTTCAAAGATGATGGCTTAGGAGAAGGAACTTCTGGATTTCTACAGTACTGACAATTAAAGTGCAATATCTGCAAAGATCCAAGCAAAATTAGAAAATAAATATTTGAGATGCTGCTAAGAGTCAGTCTTTGAACTACAGAAATCACCCTTCTTTCTTCAGCATTCTGGAAGCCACTTGACCCAAACTTCTGCAGACTAACTGCATTTGTCATCAATTGTGCAATAAGGCTAAGAATTCATGCAGTGTTTTCATCTCTGATGATATTGAAGGTCTAAAAGTCTCAATGAGTTTCATATGTTATCACAGAGTTAAAGTCCTGAATGCATCCTTTGACTTTGTAGCCTGTTTTGCCACATTCTGATCTGGAGACTGTCCTGTCTTCCAGTCATCAGCCCACTTCTGAAGAGCCAGAAGGCTATCAACTACTACTTTTAGTCACCAGACAGAGATGAAACGTTCCTTGTAATCTGGAAATCATCTCTGACCAGGAACATGGACCTGCTGAGGATAATTGCCAGGAGAATGTGATGGGCAAGTTAAGTGAGCCTTATAATCATATTGATCAAAGTACTTTAAAGAGGAACCAAATATGATACTCAAGTGTCTAGATGCTGAGGTTAAGAATTAGGTTGAAGATCCAGCTGGGTGGCAAGTTTGTATTTTCAAGGTAACCAAAGGAGAAGGGTCTGCAAACCCTTGGTAGTGTGGTTTGTGACTGAGACCTCACCACCCCAGTTCTTTTCATTTCCTGGTCTAAAAGGTCCATCCTATTTAAAGAGATGATGGCAGCAGTGAGGGCACCAAAGTGCAGCTCTGTAGCAAGGAGCTGGCTGAACATGCCCTGTCCGTACTAATAAGCAATTGTTCGGAGAATAATTTCTCTCATGAAGAACTTATGGAAAAGAAAAGGAGGGGGTTGGAACTTGAGAAATCAAATTTCTGTGGTATAGTGAATGCACAAATATCCTCTTGTGTCTTCTATGACCTTGTGTGTGTGTGCAAATCTCCCCAAAGCCAAAAAGATCTCAAAATATTCCTTCTATAGGAAAAGGACAGCTTAGGTATGTTCTTGGAGAACTTGAATGTCCTGCCTAATGAAATTACAATCAACCCGCATTCCAAGAAAGCTAAAAGTCAGGGTAGGGATTTTCAGTGCAGCTTATGTCCCCTTCTAAAGAGAGAAACAATTGATGAGGCCCGTAAGTTGCAGAAAGGAATTTTTAGAAGGGTGAGGTAAGCACGCACATACATGCGCTGTACACACTGGTTCAGGCATGCCTGTCTGGTACTGATTTAAAACCAGACATAGTTTTGTAGGGTATCATGCACAAAGGACGCCATTTTGAAGAGCACGCTGCTCCACCACCTCTGGTGTGGTGCGTGTGAGGTCATATTGGTGGAGGGGGGGTCACACAGGTTGGGGCGAGCCCATACTATTCCTAGTGGCCACCTTACATGGGGTATGGGACAGGAAGGGAATTCCTGGGTCACTGTGTCCGGTCTCCCACCATCACAGGCAACCCCATCATATAATCCTATTACATGCATTTAGCAAGCGCCAACTGAAAACTGTTTTCTCCCCCTTCTCCTGTTGAAAGGCTGTTCTCCTGGGTGACAGGTTAGTGCTGGAGAGTTCACCCAGGGTGAATGCCAGAGAATAGCAGCAGATGGAAGAAAAGGGTTAGGGCAGGAAACCGCAAATGTGTTCCATGCCGAAGTGAAGAAAGAGTGG
This sequence comes from Terrapene triunguis, assembly GCF_002925995.2. Classification (NCBI taxonomy): domain Eukaryota; kingdom Metazoa; phylum Chordata; order Testudines; family Emydidae; genus Terrapene; species Terrapene triunguis. Next base: position 1,258,498 of record NW_020665188.1, on the reverse strand, counting down.
GAGTACAGAAATAAAGAGTGTGCTTGTGTTAACTGCTAGGGAGAGAACACAAAAGAGACCTGGGTGGGAAGGGCTCTCTTCCTCTTCCTCATCTCCTTGGCTTCTTCCATGGCAGCATGCGGAGAAGATGCCTTCACCTGCCAAGGGGACCTACTTGTGAGGACACCCCTCCAAGACTAGTTGGGTATAACTGGTGGTGATGATGTGGCTGGGGGAGGGATGGGGGTGACACCTGGCCTGCTGGGGCAGCTGAATAGGAGACTGTGTGTTCATCAGCAGAGCATGAGGCAGACTCCCCAGACTCGTCATTTGTGGGTGCCATGCCAGCGAGAGCGTGCATGTGAATTCTGCATGGGGAGGGATGTTTCTCACCCTCCCCCAGCTTTTCCAAAACGCAGGGGCTCCCATTCCCTAACACGTATACATTCCCCGACTGGTTCTTGATCCCATGTCCCCCAGTACCATTTCTGAATACTGACCTGATTTGAACTGGACACCTAGCTAGCTGTATGCCCATGTACACACCTGATCTGAGTCCATACATTGGGTACTTGGGCACCCAGGTTGGCTGTGGACAAACACAGGTGCACAGTGGTGTTTTTCTTAGCTCTGGAAACCTGGCTCGCTGACAGGTCAGAGGGATAAATTCACTACCTGCTAATACCTCAGTATCCAAGAGCTTGCTGCAGACTCCTGGGGAGGTCTCCTTGGTGCAGCCTCTTTTTCTGGCGCTCCCCCTGCTGAGGGGCTGCCTGCAGAGGTGCAGCTGAGTTAGCAACAACTCCACTCTGCTCAACAGCTGGCAAGCTGCTCCGCAGGTCCAGTCAGGGAGGGGAAGAGAGGAGTCTAAGCACTGCCAGCCACTGCTGCAATCTTCTCTGGTGGTTTTTCCTCTCCTGCCCCTTCACAGGCCCTGTCATCCTCCCTGCCTCGAAGATGGGGGATATGGTCCCTTTTCCCCACTGCAATCACAGCCATATCCACCTGAGGGGGAGCAGTGGAAGATGGAGCATGGCATCATGTGTGAACTGTAGTTGGAAATGTCTGAGGGCTGCACATATTTTCTTCCTTCAGTTACAGCTACTTGCAGCTGCAGATACACCCTGCAACCCAAATGGCACAGCTGTGCTCTCTGATGTCCTTGCCCCTTGCAGGGAGGTTACAATAAACCGTAGGCCTCACACAATGATATTGTTTGCTATCATTCAGCAAGCTCACATGCGCATGGTGCTGTTGCTGCTATTCCTATGTGGCCAACGCGCACCCTGTATCAGGAGGAGGAGGGATGTTGCTGTTGTGTTTTGTTGCTACATCAACGTCTCTCGGGTTTTTCCATGTGCGCATCACTGTAGCATAATAGCTTTTCCTGGGAGTATTTTACCTATAGATCACACAAAATCATTTGCCGCCAGCACACCTATGGGGTGTGTGTGTGTGTGTGTGTGTGTGTGTGTGTGTGTGTGTGTGTGTG
>NW_020665188.1:1249589-1257017 GCF_002925995.2 Terrapene triunguis | reverse complement strand
GTGTGTGTGTGTGTGTGTGTGTGTGTGTGTGTGTGTGTGTGTGTGTGAGAGATTCTGCTGCTAACGTGCCATCCTGTAAAAATGCTGGTGACACTGCAGTTGCTCTGTTGTTTGTATAACAATGCTTTGCCATGTCTTACTAAAAATATAATTTTTAGACCCTGATCCTGTTTGTCTTGCTAGCTAGCTATGAAAATTCCCCCTTTTGCCCTATTTATTACCATACATCCATACTAAGTCTACTAAATTATATGCTACCAACCCCACATCCATTATTTTTCAGTCTCTCTCTCTCTCTCAGGGAAAGTAAATGGATTGCAACCATCATGGATCATCTTAGCAAATTAAAAGTGTTGCATCTACTGGATGTCTAGTTATGGGAGATTTGTTGCATATAATAAAACAACATTAACAACGACAAAAAATAGGGTTTTTTTAAGTATGTACACTGGTTGTGAATAAGGTGTCCCCAAGACCAAAAAATATTGTTCTTCAAGATTCTTCAGGTATTTTATTCCAATAGGTAAGCACTCTCTGGCACTACCCACAGGTGAAAATTAAACATGTGTGTTTGCAGGTTGAGGCCCTATTATTGCTACTAAAACTAATCTGCTAAAATCTTTTTTTTTAATTTTGAAACTTGCCCTGCCACAACTCCTATAATAAAGGGAGCACTTATTTGTTTACAAACTCTTTCAAACCAGAGGGAATATTGTTGGGTCAAGCCAGTAACAGTGTCAGGGAGGGACCTCACAAGTAGGGGTGTATTTCACAGAGGGGAAATCTGTGGTGATGTCAGTTCCCTTGGGAATAGGCTAGGTGGTGCTAGAGCATATTTGCATGTTGCGTGCTGAAGAGCTGTTGCTGGTAAAGGTTTGCTGGAATAAGGAGATTATGATCCATATAGGTGCTACTGTTTTCTCCTAATTACAGTATGTCATGGTAACCAGAAAAGCCTTCAAGATCAAGAACAGAAAGGGATGTTCCTGTGTGGTCCCCTGAAGGAATGCAGAATAGTGGTGTGCACACACACAGAGTGCAATTATACATGATGTATCCAATTATTGCTACTCTCAGATCAATAATACTTTGACAGGTAAGAGATAGAATGCCAATTGCTTGGAAGAGATGTAGAAGGCAATGTTTTTTTTTTATATCACATGTGCTTCAGGCATGAGGTTCATATAGGGTCAGATTTTTGAAAGAATTCAAGGCCAGGTTTTCAAATGCTCAGTGACCACACTGACTCATAGACTCATAGACTTTAAGGTCAGAAGGGACCAATATGGTCATCTAGTCTGACCTCCCGCATGATGCAGGCCATAAATGTTGACCCCCCCACTTTCCCTTAACTCTGCTGTTGAAGTCTCCAGATCGTGATCTAAAGACTTCAAGTTGCGGAGAATCTTCCAGCTTGCGACCCCTGCCCTATGCTGCGGAGGAAGGCGAAAAACCTCCAGGGCTACTGCCAATCTACCCTGGAGGAAAATTCCTTCCCGACCCCAAATATGGCGATCAGCAGAACCCCGAGCATACAGGCAAGATTCTCTAGCCAGACCCTCATTTTACCAGCGATGGCCATTATTGCCTAATTGATTAAAGACACGTTATCCCATCAAACCATTCCCTCCATAAACTTATCTAGCCTAATCTTGAAGCCAGACAGGTCTTTCGCCCCCACTGTTTCCCTCGGAAGGCTGTTCCAAAATTTCACCCCTCTGACGGTTAGAAACCTTCATCTAATTTCAAGCCTAAATTTCCCCACGGCCAGTTTATATCCATTCGTTCTTGTGTCCACATTAGTACTGAGCTGAAATAATTCCTCTCCCTCCCTGGTATTTATCCCCTTGATATATTTAAAGAGAGCAATCATATCCCCCCTCAGCCTTCTTTTGGTTAGGCTAAACAAACCAAGCTCCTCGAGTCTCCTTTCATAGGAAAGGTTTTCCATTCCTCGGATCATCCTAGTGGCCCTTCTCTGTACCCGCTCCAGTTTGAGTTCATCCTTTTTAAACATAGGAGACCAGAACTGCACACAGTACTCCAAGTGAGGTCTCACCAGCGCCTTGTATAACGGAAGCAGCACCTCCCTGTCCCTACTAGAAATACCTCGCCTTATGCATCCCAAGATCGCATTAGCTTTTTTCACAGCCACGTCGCATTGCCGACTCATAGTCATCCTGCGATCAACCAGGACTCCGAGGTCCTTCTCCTCCTCCGTCACTTCTAACCTATGCGTCCCTAGCTTATAACTGAAATTCCTGTTAGTCATCCCTAAATGCATCACCTTACACTTCTCGCTATTAAATCTCATCCTATTATTATTACTCCAATTTACAAGGTCATCCAAGTCTCCCTGCAGAATATCCCGATCCTTCTCCGAGTTGGCAATACCTCCCAACTTTGTGTCATCCGCAAACTTTATCAGCCCACTTCTACATTTGGTTCCGAGGTCAGTAATGAATAGATTAAATAAAATCGGACCCAAAACCGAACCTTGAGGAACCCCACTGGTGACCTCCCTCCAATCTGACAGTTCACCTTTCAGTACTACCCGCTGCAGTCTCCCCTTTAACCAGTTCCTTATCCACCTCTGGATTTTCCTATCGATCCCCATCTTTTCCAATTTAACCAATAATTCCTCATGCGGTACTGTATCAAACGCTTTACTAAAATCGAGGTATATTAGATCCACCGCATTTCCTTTATCTAGAAGGTCTGTTACTTTCTCAAAGAAGGAGATCAGGTTGGTTTGGCACGACCTGCCTTTCGTAAACCCATGTTGTAATTTGTCCCAATTGCCATTCACCTCAAGGTCCTTAACTACTTTCTCCTTCAAAATTTTTTCCAAGACCTTGCATACTACAGAAGTTAAACTAACAGGCCTGTAGTTACCCGGGTCACTTTTTTTCCCCTTCTTGAAAATAGGAACCACATTAGCTATTCTCCAGTCCAACGGTACCACCCCCGAGTTTACAGATTCATTAAAAATTATCGCCAAGGGGCTTGCAATTTCTCGCGCCAGTTCCTTCAATATTCTCGGATGAAGATCATCCGGTCCGCCCGATTTAGTCCCGTTTAGCTGGTCAAGTTTGACTTCCACCTCTGATACTGTAATGTCAATCCCCCCTCCTGTATTCCCCTCTGTCCTACTCCCTCTATTCCTAAACCCTTCATTAGCCTTATTAAAGACTGATGCAAAATATTCATTTAGATATTGTGCCATGCCTAGATTATTCTTAATTTCCACTCCATCTACATTCTTCAGCGGTCCCACTTCCTCTTTCTTTGTTTTCTTCCTATTTATATGGCTATAAAACCTCTTACTATTGGATTTAATTCCCCTTGCGAGGTCCAACTCTACACGGCTTTTGGCCTTTCTCACCGCATCCCTACATGCTCTAACCTCAATAAGGTAGGTTTCCTTGCTGATCCCTCCCTTCTTCCATTCTCTGTACGCCTTATGTTTTTTCTTAATCGCCCCTTTGAGACGCCCGCTCATCCAGCTAGGTCTAAATCTCCTGCCCACTAACCGTTTTCCCTTTCTCGGGATACAGGCCTCGGACAGCTTGTGCAACTTCAACTTGAAATAATCCCAGGCGTCATCTGCCTTTAGATCCCTAAGTGTGTTAGCCCAATCCACTTCCCTAAGTAGTTGCCTTAATTTATTAAAGTTGGCCTTTTTGAAATCGTAAACCTTAGTCACAGTATTATTTCTGTTAATCCTTCCATTTACTTTAAACCGAATTAGCTCATGGTCACTCGAGCCAAGGTTGTCCCCTACAACCATTTCCTCAACGAGGTCCTCACTACTCACCAGCACTAAATCTAAAATCGCATCCCCCCTTGTCGGTTTAATTACTACTTGATGAAGGAATTCATCTGCTAGCACGTCTAGGAACATCTGAGCCCTATTATTGTTACTAGCATTTGTTTCCCAATCTATATCTGGGAAGTTAAAGTCCCCCATGATGACACAGTTCTTATCAGTTTTTACTTCCCTAAAAACATTAAGTAGTTCTCTGTCCGCCTCCAGGCTAGATCCCGGCGGTCTATAGCACACCCCAAGCACTATCTCGGGGGAGGCTCTAGTAGTTCTTTTACCCAGTGTAGTTATTGCCCATACAGACTCTGGCTTATCCATTCCATCACTTATTATTTCTTTACATTTTAACTCATTATTGACATATAACGCCACTCCCCCACCTTTACCTTTTTTCCGGTCATTCCTAAACAGCACATACCCTTCCATACCTGTACTCCAGTCATGATTACTGTTCCACCACGTTTCGGTTATTCCCACGATATCAGGTTTCATTTCTTGGACCAGGAGCTCCAATTCCTCCATTTTGTTACCTAGGCTTCTCGCATTGGTGTATAAACATCTTACCGTATGCTGTCTATCCTTTCTCCCATTAGTTATGCAATTTGGTACGGTCCCCATGCTGTCCCTCCGCCCCTTTTTTCTTATGTCCAATTCCCTACCCCTACCTATGTCTGTGCTTATCTCCTCACACTCCTTTTCAGTGTTGGAATCTGGCGTGGAGATTAACTGAACATCTCCCAACCGTCTCCCCCAAGTTCCTAGTTTAAAGCCCTTTTGATGAGATGAGCCAGCCTCCCTCCCAGAAGTCTATTTCCTTCCCTACTCAGGTGGAGTCCATCCTGTGAGAACAGCTGTCTGTCCCCGAAAGCCTCCCAGTGGCCATACATCCCAAAGCCCTCCTTATAGCACCACTCCCTTAGCCAGCTATTTATCCTCACAATTCTGTCAGCCCTTTGCTGTCCTTCTCTAGGAACAGGCAGAATCCCACTGAAGATAATCTGAGCCTCAACTTCCTTAAGCGTCTTCCCCAACCTGGCATAACCTCCCTTAATTCTCTCTAGCGAGAACCTAGCAGTGTCGTTCGTTCCTACGTGAAGGATGATCAAGGGGTTCTTACCCGCTCCTTTTAGGATCCTTTTCAACCGCAGGTCCACATCCCTTATCTTAGCGCCCGGCAGACAGCATACCCTTCTGTTTTCAGGGTCCGCTCTGGTCACAGGCCTGTCCAACCTCCTCAGCAAGGAGTCTCCAATCACATAAACCTGCCTTTGCCTGGTGACAGTGCTCTCAACAAATCTATCCCCTGTTCCCTGTAGTCGTAACTCCTGTGTCTCTCTATTTTCCCTTATAGTCCCCCTAGTCCCATCCTCTATCCTACTGGGGCCCGGTATTGGTGCTGTCTCCATCAACTCCTGCCCTCTCTCTATAGGACTAGCCGCTCTTCTCTTCTTCCTCTGCCTCCCACCATCAGTTACCACCTGCTGCCTCCCCTCCTCGTTATCCAAACACTCAAACCTGTTCCGGAGTTCTATTTCCCCCTCACTAGCCCTCCTTTTCCTTGGCCTGCTCCTCACAGTCACATGCTTCCACTGCTCTTGATCTGCCCCTGACATTCCCCCCTCACAGACCATAGCCTGTGCTTCCACCTGCACCCCTGAGCATTCCCCTTCTGCCACACCCTGCTTCTGCTCCATTAGCTGCTCGAATCCCCTTCTGAACTCTACCAGAGTATCTACCTGCATCTGCAGCCCTCTAATCTTTTCCTCTAGCAGGTCTATTAGGCGGCATTTCATGCAAACATACCTTTGTTCAGGCTCCCCAGGGAGGACCATGTACATACCACAACTGCCACATGCAATCATCTGCATTGTGTCCCCTGCTGCTTGGCTCATGGCTGCTATGGTCTCTGCTACCTGCTCCTGGGGACACAGAGCACACCGGGCGCCGCACCCTCCTGCCTCCCCTTCCACCTCCCCCTGTACACTCCCACTTAAACTCCCCTGTTAGCAGCCCTGTTTGCCGGCTCCTGGGTGCCGCTCCTCGCAGCAGCTCCTGGGACCCTATTTAAAAAAAATTGCTGAAATCTTTAGAAAATCTACTTCTGAATATTTGGTCCTAATTGTGGATTGAATTCTATTTTTAAAAAACAAAAAAGGCCTAGGGCTATAGTGGGTATTAAAAATCTTTATTATTTTTGTCCTCTGCAGTGTCATTCAGCAGACATCTGCCCCTGAGAGAGGCCACATGCAGGGACATCAGTCCTTCCTTGATTTTTTTAATAGACTGAAGCCCCCTGTTACACGAGAGTCCAGCATGGGAATGTATTGTGGGTCAATTACTGGGCCTGGTAGAGGGCACAACTCAGCGGTCAAGGGCAGGGAATGACAACACCTTCAAGTGAAGTGGACAAAGACAGAGTGAAACGAGCGATAGCAATAGTTATGCTAAAGATTGAGACCGGTGACACCAGTTGCATTTGTCAGGCTTGCGGGGATTTTCTCTGTTTGGAATATTGTAGAGACACATCACTCAGGATGGCTGGATTTGTCTGGCTTCCTGTCAAATCGAGATTTATTCACAGAAATCTGTTTTGCCATATAAAACTAAATGGCATCTTTTCCCTGTGTGGATTTGACTAGTCAGTGTCAGCTGGAGGTGTCGAGTAAGGTTTTTATGTCCCCCGCACCATCAGTTGCTTTCTTGGGATGGATATTATGTGCTGGTGATGAGAGAGTTGTTACTACTCAATGAAAGTAGTAGTTAGGGGTACTCAGCACCTAACAGGAGGTGCTCAGGACTTTGCAGGCTTGACCTCTTGGAGAATATTTCCGGTCTTTGTTTTCCTTTGGGGGCAATTCAGACTTGTTGCAATTTTAGGAGAAAGCAACGTATGGTCTGCCCTTTTGTGCCTCCTCCACACCACTTGATGGAAGATGGCAGTGAATCAGTGATGGTTTTCTTGGCTTTTTTAGAACTAATGGCAGCCAATATAGAATCACAGAATCATAGAAATATAGGACTGGAAGAGATCTCGATAGGTCATCTAGTCCAGTCCCCTGCTTTGAGAAAGGACTAAGTATTATCTAGACCATCCCTGACAGGTGTGTGGCTAACCTGTTCTTAAAAACCTCCGATGATGGATATTCCATAACTTCCCTAGGTAATTTGTTTCAGTACTTAACTACCCTTGCAGTTACAAATTTTTTTCCAAATGTCCAACCTAAACCTCTCTTGCTGCAATTTAAGCCCATTGCTTCTTGTCCTGTCCTCAATGGTTCATGAAAACAATTTTTATAATTCCTCCTTGTAACAACATTTTATGTACTTGAAAATTATCATCTCCCCCCTCAGTCTTCTCTTCTCCAGATTAAACAAATCCATTTTTTTCAATCTTCCCTCATAGGTCATGTTTTCTAGACCTTTAATAGTTTTTGTTGCTCTCCTCTGGACTTACTCCAGTTTGTCCATTTTTCCCCAAAGTCTGGGGCCCAGACCTGGACACAGTACTCCAGCTTAGGCTTTCTCAGTGCGGAGTAGAGTGGAAGAATTACTTCTCGTGTCTTGCTTACAACACTCCTGCTAAAACATCCCAGAATGATGTT
>NW_020665188.1:1243591-1249189 GCF_002925995.2 Terrapene triunguis | reverse complement strand
TTTTTTTTTTTTTTTGCAGCTATGTGACATTGTTGTCCACATTTAGTTTGTGATCCACTGTAACCTCCAGATCCTTTTCTGCAGTACTCCTCCTTAGGCAGTCATTTCCCATTTTGTATTTGTGCAATTGATTATTCCTTCTGAAGTGGAGTACTTTGCATTTGTCCTTATTGAATTTCATCCTATTTATTTCAGTTCATTTCTCCAGTTTGTCCAGATCATTTTGAATTTTAATCCTATCCTCCAAAGCACTTGCAATACCTCCCAGCTTGGTATCATCCACAAACTTTATAAGTGTATTCTCTATGCCATTATCCAAATCACATATGATGATATTGAATAGAACCAGACCTAGGCCTGATCCCTGTGGGGCCCCACTCAATATGCCCTTTCAGCTTCATTGTGAACCATTGATAACTATGCTGAGAGCACTTTTCCAACCAGTTGTGCACCCTCCTTATGGTAGGTTTGTCTAAGCTAAATTTCTCTAGTTTCTTTATGAGAAGGTCATGTGAGATAGTATCAAAAGCCTTACTAAGGTCAAGATATATCAAATCTACTGCTTCCCCCTATCCACGAGGCTTGTCACCCTGTCAAAGAAGGATATTAGGTTGGTTTGACATGATTTGTTCTTGACAAATCCATGTTGACTATTACTTATCACCTTTTTATCTTCTAGGTGCTTACAAATTGATTGCTTGATTATTTGCTCCATTATCTTTCCGAATACCAAAGTTAAATTGACTGGTCTATAATTCCCTGTTTGTCCTTTTTCCCCTTTTTATAAATAGGTGCTATATTTGCCCTTTTCCAGTCCTCTGGGCTCTCTCTCATCCTTCATGAGTTCTGAAAGATAATTGCTAATGGCTTCAGCCAGCTCCTGAAGTATTCTAGAATGTGTCCCTAACTTGTCAAAGTAATTCATAACTTGTTCTTTCCCTATTTTAGCCTCAGATCCTACCACATTTACGCTGATTTTCAGTGTGTTAGTTGTCCGATCACTGCTAACTTTTTTGATGAAAACTGAAACAAAAAAGGTATTTAACACTTAGGCCATTGCTGCGTTTTCTGTTGTTGTCTTTTCCTCCTCATCGAGTAATGGGCCACCCTATCCTAGGTCTTCCTCTTGCTTCTAATGTATTTGTAAAAAGCTTTCTTGTTGCCTTTCATGACCCTAGCTGATTTAATCTCATTTTGTGCCTTGGCCTTTCTAATTTTGTCCCTACATGCTTGTGTTATGGGGGAGGGGGTCTGGTGTTTTTTTTTAATTCAGCCTTTGTAATTTGACTGAGTTTCTATGGTTTTTTTTACTCTTTTTTGAGTTTCAGGTAATTGAAGATCAGGGGCGCTGGAACAATTTTTATAGTGGGGGTGCTGAGAGCCATTGAACCAAACTGTAAATCCTGTATATAATGGAATCCATTTTGAGTCAGGGGGTATTGCAACACCCCCAGCACCCCTAGTTCCAGCACCTATGTTGAAGATCTCCTGGAAAAGCCAGGGAGATCTCTTGCCATACTTCCTCTCTCTCCTACGCACTGAAAGATATGACTGTTTGCAAGGTGAGGGACCATGCTGAGAGAATGGTCTGGAAACAGCCCTAGAAATTTGGGAGCAGGGTGGAAAGAGGGGAAACTCCTCCCCCTCGCCACCCCCCGCACAGAGTCTGACCCCTCTGCAGAAAGAAGGGGGAGCTACATGTACCCTTTCTCCAGAAAGTGAGGTGTTACTCAGGAATCAGGCGTTATGGTCTGACTGTATGCAGGATGGGTTCTCCCTTTCCTTCTGAGGGTTTGCATCTGACCCGCAGTCAAAACTGCAGGGACAAGTTTGATTCCAGAGCCTCAACTCTTAACACCTCACAAACATTTTAGTGGCTTCCAATTTGAAATTCTGGCTTGACGCCTTCTCGGATAACACCCTTCACACTTTTCTATTCTACAGCCATTCTCATTGCTGGAAACACAGCTAAGTGAGTATAGACAGAAAACCCCATTACCGAAAAGCTGCTGTCAGCTAACACAATCCAGCAAACTGGATATGAAAGTCACATACAGGGAATGTTGAAAGTTAAAAAAAAACTTAAAAGTATTCTTAAACTATCAGAAGCATGCTCAAAATGTACTCTTTTCCTATAAAAGCACAGTGAAAAAGAAGTCACTCAGTGAAACTAACGGTACTTACGTTCAGAACAAATAAATGAAGTAGCATAATGGGGTCGTGGTCTATAAATGGGGCATGTAGTTGCTACTGCAATAACAAAAATATTACATTATTATTAATTATTATTAATTAATAATATAATAATAAGTAATAGCCTTCAGAATTCAATGGCAAAAGCAGTGTTGGAGCCAAACGCAGTTGCTGGATTTTGAAAAAAAAACCTTGCCAATTTTGTGGCAAAGCATAACATATGTAATTCTGAATGCCAAGATACCTGATTCTGAAAGTAATCTGATAACAACAGCGTTCAGGAAGGATTTGTTAGTTGTTGTTGTGGTTGCTGTCATTACGTTTTGAGTATGGCTGATCAGGAATCTTTCAACCAAATGGTTTTTCATCAATGTGTCAGTTTTGATTGACATTTTTCAGGTCTCAGAGAGCAGGAAAGACCCAGCCCAGAAACCAGTTGCTAGGGACCCCACATCATGTGTGGGCAATCGATGTTCAAGACCCTACTCTGAGGGTTTGTCTACACTGACCGGGGGATCGACGAGAGGCAATCGATGCATCTAGTGAAGACCCACAAAATTGACCACCGATCGCTCTTCCATCAATTCCTGTAACTCAAATTGCATAGCTTAGATCGAATTTCCCCTGTAGTGTAGACAAGGCCTCAGTCACAGCAAGTGTTTGAATCTGTGTCTCCCACATCCCAGATGAGTGACCTTACCACTGGCCTATACAGTCAGTCTCTCTTGCTCACTGAATATTCAATTATGTATACAAAGTGGAACAGCTCCAAGAAGACTAGCCAATAGCCTAGTGGTTAGGCACTCCCTGGGGACATGGGAGCTGCTCTGCCCTGAAGAGCATCCAGTCAAAACATGTCACCATGGCCCTGAGCCAAAGCCCACTGAAGTCAATGGGAATCTTTCTATTGTCTTCAGTGGGCTTTGGATCAGGCTGTCCATGAGGATCCTTGACAGAGGTGACAATAATATGACCACGTGGTTACACATGCAGCGCACATCTCGATGGGCCCATTACACACTTGGTGCTTGTTTAGTTACCTTTCCTCCCACTCATGTCTTGTAGATAAGAATTGCCCAGGGCTGCACAATTCTCTGTGCATTATGGAGATCCCCCCCACCCCACCCCAGCTGCCAGAGACAGGCTATTGAGATGGATGGCCCACTATTCTGATCTGGTAGGGTAAATCCTGTATTTCTCTGTGCCTATAAAGACTTTAGATCAGAAAAGTATCTTGTCTAAAATCCATGCATACAGTACATGATCTTTTAATGCAGGTAGAACTGCTCAACATTAATGCTCTAATTCTAAACCGACGGTGGTTGATAAGTAGTTTTCATATTGTTCACATTATATTTGCCTGTTATAAGTCTTGCCTGGTTGTATATGGCTTTTGCAAAAATAGTGACATTAATTTTTAATCATATTCTGCTAATAGAGGAATGCAGTTCTCAAAATCCTGGAAGTTAAGTTGCGGGCAGGGCTCTGTTACCATCTCAATGGAGTTTCTTTCGCAGTGAACTCATCTAAATATATTGCTATGGTTTAGCCTTTTTTGCCAAGGCTCTCACAGTGTGTGTCTAGCACCTAAACCCATTCCTCATTCCTATTCAAAATATTCCAAATGATGTGGGGAGTAGAAGTTTGAGCTAATTACAAATTATTCTCGATTTCACTAGCATTTTATTAACAAATCCACATTAATCCAGTATTAAATCAGGGCGGGATTATAGGATTTCTCTCCTCTGAAGCTTGGAGCAAGGCAATGTATGTAATAAAACTACCTATTCATTTGACACAAAGCTGTTCTATCAAGTCTAAACAACATGTAGGGCCCCTCCCCCTCTCTATGACACACATATGCAATCAGACAAAATGGAGCTTGCAATCACTATGAAATATGCAGCACATGCATCTTCAGAATATGTGTCATTGGCCCAGCACCTCTGGCCTTAGAGGCAGTTTTCTATCTTTCTAGATCACGCAGTTGGATATATCAGCAGAGATCTTCAGCTGTAGCTCCATTGGAGTCAATGGAGCTCTGCCAGTTTACACCAGCCAAAGATAACATTTATTTAAAGATAATGATAATCATTGTAATGTACATATTGTTCCTCTGTAAATAATTGTTTACAACAGAAGTTAAGAACATAATGGAAAAAAAATATTTGTGTGTGTGTGAGGGGAGGAGAGAGGAGAGGAGAGGAGAGGAGAGGAGAGGAGAGGAGAGGAGAGGCGAGGGGAAAGAAATGGAGCAGACAGAGCTATTTCATCTGGAGTTTATTTTAATGAAACAAAATTTACACTCATTATCCTCATCAGAAGAGTTCTGAAAGTTCAAACAGGAAGGATTATTTCGTGCTAAGTTTAAAATAATTTGTTTTAGGACATAACGCTTTCAATTAAAATGAAAGTTTTGGACTCACATGCTGGCAGTGGACATATTGCTAACAAACAAATGGTGTAGTTTGCTTTTCCATTCAGTTTGAATAGTGGGTTAGCAACTGGATTAAATGTAGCATTCAATAGCTATACAAAATGTTTCTCTGCTATGTTCCTGGTTCAAATCTGGCAGTGCCTACTCAAGGGGATACCATAGCTCAAGAGTCCAAAGCTTGGGTTGTTGTCAGTGCTGAATGGGATTTTTTCCTGGCCAAAATTTTGAGGAAAAGGGGGGGAAATGTGGTTTTCATAGATATTTTTCTGTGACAATTTTGTGGTTTGCATTGAAAGTCTGACAACTATACTTGTTTTGTTTAAAACCAAACAAATTTAAATTTTCCATTTTTCCACAAATTTTCTATGAAAATGGATTTTTTTTTTTTTGTTACTTTTTGTTTAATCAAAAAGCCATCTTCTGCTGAAATGGGGTTTGCAGGAGAAAATTTTGACCAGCTCTAAGTATTGTTACAGTTTGTTTAGCCTCAACAATGCATTTGGTGCTACTACATTATGCACAGAAATTCAACTGTTCTCTGCCCCAAAGAGCTGACGATGTAACCGAGACCCACAGGTGAGAGGCCACACCGCGAAATTCAGAGATGGGGCTCATTTAGACTGGTTCTCTCTTGTCATTGTAATAAGCTCATTTCTTATGGCCCTTCACAGAAGCAAGGTCCTCCCATATTCTTTTTGCATTCCTGTGGGGCAGCAGGAGTGAACAGTCCCTGTGCTCCCCCCAGCTACTCCACACTGGATGAGGGAATAGGTTCTTGCTTTGAACTCTGCTGCTCGGTGGACCAGCGCACTGTGGCCCAATATGTGCATTGCCACCACCTCCTGTATGTTTATGTATGTGTAACTCCTCTTGCATGGATGTGCCTGCATGTCCCTCCTGTATGTATGCATGTCTGCTTGTTGTGTGTGTGTGTGTGTGTGTGTGTGTGTGTGTGTGTGTGTGTGTGT
>NW_020665188.1:1206963-1243581 GCF_002925995.2 Terrapene triunguis | reverse complement strand
GTGTGTGTGTGTGTGTGTGTGTGTGTGTGTGTGTGTGTGTGTGTGTGAAGAACGTTTTGAAAACAGGCAAATGTACACTAGAGAAGGAGGCAGAACTCTACTCCCATCCTGCCATGGACCTTTCTTCCCATAGGAGGCCCACTGGGCAAAATTCTATTTTTGGAAAAATATTTAGCCCAGTAGTGGGAGAGCAGTGCTTGGATGCAGACTAGGGTTATTTTTCCTAGTTTATTTTATCTCAGTGGGGGTGAAATTCACCCGTGTGCAGAGAGCCAGCCATGCATCACTTAAGCCCTAGAGGCTAGTCTGAGCCTTTAGGATCAGCTCTGAACAAGGAGTGAGGTGTGACTGCTTTGCATGTCTGCACTGCATCAGGGAGCGAGCCGGGAGCCAGGGTAGACAGAATCGCATTTAGCTGTGCTTGAGCCAGCATGCTAACAATAGCCCTGGGAACATTGTTCCTCAGATGGCAGCTTGGGCTCTCAAGTCCACCAGACCTCCCCCAAGCCTGGAGAACCCAAGCTGCAGACTCCACGGGGCGATTTCTAGCACACTAGCTGGAGCCCCTAGCACATGTCTGTCTGTCCAGGTTGGAAGGCTCGGTCCCAGATGCAGTGTCGACAGATCCTACGCAGTCCCAAATAGTCGCATACTATTAGCTCCCCAGCTCCCTTCTCACTCTGGCGGGAAGCAAGCTACTCTGGCTCTTCAAAGAGTGCAGTTCCAACTCCCCTTAGTGCCTGTCCTGGGGAGTGTGGGGCATCTGCAGAAGAGGGGCTGTGCTCCACATCAAACCCCAACCCAAGATCCAGATAGGCTAAGCTGGGTGCAGGGACATTACCCCCTTGCTCTCCTGCTTGGGCTTAGGTGGTGCCTGGGCTGTGGGCTGGCCCCCTGCCCTAGGGTCGATTTCACCTGACAGGCCCATTTCCCCTAAGCCCACTGACCGGGCCAGGACACCAAAAATAGCAGCGAGATTCTCTCAGGCACTCCCCCGCTGGAAAAGCGGCTCCGTTCGATTCTGCAGCCAGGCTGCGCCTCACACACACGTTGTCTCCTGCCTTTGGGGACAAACTGTGTCCTCATGCCACTCCAAACACCTCACAGCACCTTTGTAAGAACCCGTGCTGGGGCGGTCACTCAAAAGGCCACTCCAGACAGGGGCCAGACCATCTGAGGGCTCCTCACTTACCAAAAAGGGGGCCATTTCAACCTCATGCACTTGAAACAGGGCCGGCTCCAGGCACCAGCTTAACAAGCAGGTGCTTGGGGCGGCCAAAGGAGAGGGGTGGCACCTGCGGCAATTCTGGGGCGGCAGGTCCCTCACTCCCTCTAGGAGCGAAGGACCTGCCGCCGAACTGCCGCCGCCGATCGTGGCTTTTTTTTTTTTTTTTTTTTGCTTGGGGTGGCAGAAATGCTGGAGCCGGCCCTGGCTTGAAAGGGCTGTTTGACTTTGGGCCCGTACCTAACTCGGTGTGGCAGGGACTGCCTGCATTCCCAGCTCAAGCACCTCAAACCACGAGGGTCAGATTCTTTTCTCAGCAACACTGGCGCTGAGAGAACGGAGAGAACATTCTGGAGAACGGGAGTCTTTGTCCCCCTCTCATGGCTGGTTCAAATAAGGGACTTATGAGTCAGTGACTGCTTCCAGCTAGCAAGGTTAGCCTGTTAGCCAAGGCAAGACAGACTGGCATGTTTCTGCAGTGATGCAAGTCCTGTATTCCATTCCCGCTAGTGATGACATTAAGCCTCAGATGGTCAGACTTTGGGTCCAGCACTGAGGGGTACCGAGAGCCCTCTGCTCCCAGTAAATTCAAAGCAGGGGCATATGGAAATGAGCAAACAAGATGAACAGTTCTGATCCTGGGAAACATTTGGGGGCACCCATTTTTCCAGGGGCCTCAATTGGCCGGGGTCCCTGGTCACGGGTGCTGTTCACCCAGAGACTAATCCGCTACTGGCTTTTGTCAGCACTGCCGGAATCACTGGGTGAAACTTGTTGGCCTGTGCTATACGGAAGCTCAGACTAGATGATCATGATCGTCCCTGCTGGCCTTGGAACTGAAGTACCCATGGATCAGGAGGCTTTGAAATGACACTTTTAATTATAATCTCTACAATCAGCTCTAATTTCCAGGATCTCCACAATGAGGCGCACGCTCCCTAGGTATGATTTCAGGAGCTGGTTTGAGGGACATGGGCCCAGCTTCCTTTTCAAGAGAATGGTCAGAAAACACAGAATTTATTTCTCTATCAGCTTTTACCAGGGCTGTGTCACCTTCATTTCAGGCTCAATACACAACTCACCGGTGGCAGCGTGGCATAACAACTGGGAGTTTTAAGTACACAAACCACCCTTTTGTACCTGTCACTTAAGGAGCCTGCTGATAAACGTGGCTGCCAATGGATGCTGACACAAATATATGAGATTCCTTCTGCCCAGAGCCAGTGCCAACACACTGGGAAAAATGCACCATCTGCGGCAGGGGTCTATTAAGCAAATTAATGTGCTGGAATTTTTGTGAATAAAATTATACAAAAACAAACAAGGAACTTCTTTTCCAATCAGTCATGATTAGCGAGAAAAATTGTGGCAATCTACCGAGTGCCGGGGTGATAAACAAGTGCTGTCCCCTGCCATTCATTACCCTGGGGCCATTTGCATCAGGAAGTTTCTTCTCTTCCTCCCCTGCTCAAACCTTGGGGTGAGATGTCTGGGCATGGACTGAGACATACCTGGCTGGGAGCAAGGCAATGAATGCAAACCTGAGTATGGCACTGTGGGCTAGGCGGCACTGTGGGCTAGTGGACAGAGCATTACACTGGAACTTAGGCTGGGTTCTACTCTCAGTTCTGCTGCCAGCCTCCTGGTGACCATGGGCAAGTCACCTCACCTTGCTGTGCTTCAACTCCCATTTGGGAGTGGCTGGAAAGTACTAGGTAAGATATAGATATTGCTCTTATTTCTGCAGGGTGGAAGGCAGGGCCCTGGGGGCAGCATCAGCAAATCAGGTAGGCATACCCCCAATAGCTTTAATTTAGCTAGCACAGGTAACAGTAGCAGTGTAGACTTGGTGGCATGGGCTAGCATCCAGAGTACGTACCCAGACCCCGGGCGGGCTTGTTCTCTGGTTAGGTTGCTATCCTGTGTTGCCACATCTTCACTAGTATTACTACCCATGCTACTAGCACAGGGTAGACATCCCCAGAGACGGGCAGTGCAAGACGTCTGTGACCGGTTGTGTTCAGGAAGGCACAGTATCCTCCCCCAGCTTGCATAAAAGCAGACCTGGCCATACAGTTCCTGGGCCTTGATGGTATAAGCGATTGCAGCTTTGAGTTGCCCTTCCTCCTTGGCACTTAGCACAGTTACCTACTTTTGAGAGTAAGAATGGGCTTGAGACTAGGCTGCAGATCTGGGTTCAATTCCTGGCTTTGACACAGGATCCAGTCAATTTATCTTCCTGTGCTTCAGTTCCCCAGCTGTGAAATGGAGAGAATACTACTTTCTTAGCCTGTCTCGTCTCCTTTTAGATTATAAATAGACGGGGACAGAGACTGTCTCTGACTAGGGATCTGTACAGCTCCTAGCGTAATGGGTTGCTGGTCTCAATCGGTTCAGATGCCTCTAATGTCAGTGTCACATCAAGCATCTGGAAGGCTGTGTGTGGATTTTAGAATGATGGTGGGACTGATGGGTAATTAATGTCTCTGCTTCTAAAATATTACAAGACAAACAGGGTAACTGTGCCTTGGCTTCCGCACAAAGTCCACATGCAATGTCAAAGTGAGGCAGCGTTTCCTTTGCAACTGTGCATATTCTCCAATCGGATTTTGTGATTGCTACTTTTCTCTATACAGCAGAGCTGTCTGAATTCTATAAGGTACCATCTTGCAAAGCGCTGGCCCAACTGGACAGATTGACATCATCACACAGAAATCCACAAATGCAGAAAACTCCAGGTACATTTAATGGATTATTCATAGTTGTAGCTTTGGTTGTTAACTAACTATTGGGGTTCACCCAATGAAATTAACAGGCAGCCGGTTTAAAACAAACAAAAGAAGTACTTCTTCACACAACACACAGTCAACCTGTGGAACTCATTGCCGGAGGATGTTGTAAAAGCCAAGACTATAGAGGGTTCAAAAAAGAACTAGATAAGTTCATGGATGATGGGTCCATCAATGGCTATTAACCAGGATGGGCAGGGATGGTGTTCCTAGCCTGTGTTTGCCAGAAGCTGGGAATGGACGACTGGGGATGGATCACTTGATGAACTAGCCCTCTGTTTGGCAGATTCCAGGACAACATTAAAAGGGTTTTGGTTTGGAATGTGCCAGTGAACCTGAAGCAGTTGAGAGAGAAGCTTTTTGCAATGTGTTTTTGCAACATCATCTCTAGTGAATTGACAAGGGAAGTGTCTACAATTCTGAACGAGGCTAGGCACTGTAATGGGTAAGGGCTTGATCCAAAGCCTATTGAACTAGATGGAAATTGATTACAATGCGTACTATATTGGGTCGTTGGTGCTCTAGCCACCTGGCCAGCAATCTGACTTCAAATCCTGCCCAGAGTGTCAATGGTGAGACTAAAATGTGGTGTTCTTAGTGCATTTCTTCATGGCTATTTGCCCACATTACAATTAGAAGTCTCCTCTCGTGAGATTAGGATTTGTAGGAGCTGGTTACATTTTATAATTCACAGAGTGCTTTACGGTTTATAAAAACTGAGTTAAAATACATCCATGTCTACAGAATACAATTCTCCCCAATCCCTGCATGTGCCCTAACACCATGGGGGAAAACAAATCAGCCACGTAGCACGCCTTGGAAGTCGATAACTCTAGGTGTGGTGAACTGGAGTAAGTTACACAGCCAAGGCTCAACACTGAGAATGGCCTGCCTCAGAGCAGGGGGAGAATTGGTCTGAGCACCCCAGATGACAGCAGGTGCCATCCATGGCACACAAAGATCATTTGCAGAGTTGCATGGCAGGAGCCTGTATATTCCTGCCCACCCCTCAACAGGGACATACATGACGTCCTAGTTGCCCAACTGCATCCAGATTTCTTTTTAAACTTGCCATTAATATATGGCAGTAAACAGATCTAACCAACCTGCTGTACAAGACTTCCCATAAAGCCAGTCTCAAAATAACTTGCACTGTAATGCAAGGAACAGACACAGCTATAGAAAAGCAAGCAGCAGCCATCCTTCAAGTTTAAGCATGTTATTAAGGAATATTCCTTTTCTTTGAAGTTTGTTGATTTTATTTTTTATCATATTTTAGCACAAACCCTTTTCATGTTATAAATTAAGTAACTGTTGCAGAAGGGTTATGGGGCTTTTCTCTGATGCATTTCCTATAGAGAGATTTTTTTTAAGTTTCCAGCATGCTCACACACACGCACACACACACAATGTGAAAAGCTGTGTTGAATTACATGATACATTGAAATTAAAATGAAATTTCAAATTATCATGCAGTCAGGGGTTGATGTGGACTGAGTGATAATAAATAAAGGTTAAAAGGACATTGGCAAGCCTTTTTTCATGGTTTTCAATTTTTTCCCCTCTCTGTTGTTTGTAAAAAACACTTAGAAGATTAAAAATAATATTTCTTTCCTTATTGATTTTTTTTCTTTTCCACATTAGAAAACAGCATTTATTTATTTATTGTGTTTCTAATGGAACTGGTCTTAATGCAGCTTTATTTGTTCTCTGCTTTGGTTGGGCATCAGCATTGTTGAGGGTGTCAGCACAGCTCTGAGCAGGGTGCTTGTTTGCCAGCTGCTTCTTTAGAGGCACTGGAGGGAGCTGCAGGTGCACAGCACACCTGAAAATCAGGTGCAGTATTAAGGGGGCTACCTATGGATTAAGGATTTTAGATACACAAAGCTGAAAAATGTGGGCCAGTCTTCCTTGTACCAGGATTTTTACAGGCTGTCAGTTCATAATGTGTAGGATTTCTTGTAGCTCACATAACAAAATAGTGGGGCAAAAAAGCTACTGTGTAAGGGCTACTATTAGGATCAGCAATACCAGTGTGATGTGAAGATGGCCAAGATTTTCTGCTATGCTCAGCTTCTGCTGGGTTCAGTGTGGTGGCAGAGAGGAGTTAGTTATGGCTCACTGATTCTCTTCCTGACTCCAGCCCCAGATTAGAGCAGTCTAGGGGCTGCTCTGATATATGCCAGCTGGCTGTGGTCTCCAAAGGGCCATGCGCCAGATGGAGACTGCTGGAACACATCATGCTTCAGTCACATTGTGTGCCCCTCCATGCCCCCTAGATTGGGGACAGCTAGAATGGTGGTGTAGGAGCCAGCTCCACTGGCTTTATGCCCTCTTGGGACTCCCCAGTCCCAATCAATTTGAGGCCCATCTTTACTTAGTTTGTATCAGAGGTGCAATGGAAGGTAAGCAGAGCTCTTCCCTGATATTGTTCAGTACCTGAAATGAGATGGCATAACTAGATTGTCCATACACAGAAATGCGTCAACGAGAAGATTTTGCTCGGCAGGTGACATGTAGGAGAGGAGTATAGAGTTAAAGCCATGCCATGCTGTCAGCTCCACGTGGTGGAGCTCCAACACTCTGGCTGGATAGCTACATTTAAGTACCTGATTGCAGGTTTGACAGCCAGTTTTGGCTTTGCTAGAGTAGTGCTGTTCCTGAAAAGCAATAGGCTCTCTGCTAGGGGGAATGGCAAGCCTTTCCATACAAACATGAGTCAGAGGCCCCAAGAGGCATCTGGTTGACAGAGGTGCCTCTGCTGCAAAAGAGAGGCATGCACCTTTGCAAAAAAGGCCTTGAGTTCACAGAGGAACTTACCAGCCCGTACGATCAGGAGGTCCTGGGTACCCGCCCTCCTCTTTGCAAAGCCATCAATGCAGTTGTGCTCCTGAGCTCATGAAGCCAGAAAGATTGGCGTGACACTGGGTAACTGCTCTTCAGAAATCTTTGCAGTCCCTTGGGTCAGAAAAGCCAATGCATCAAACTCTTTGAGCAAACTGACTATTTTGGGGCAATTTGTCACATTTGCAAATATTATACGTTTCCAAAATAGTCATACCCATTAGCAGCGTTATTGGGATGAAACTGCCAGTAACTAGCCTAAAACAGCTGTTCCATTAAACCCTCTTTCTTTTGTGTGTGTGTGAATGGCTCTTCTTCTATGTGCCCTGATGGCCAGCTCTGAAAATGGAAGGCCTCGGATTATCTCCAGAACAGATACAGCCCTGGCAATGGCAATGCAGGGTTCCCTCAGGAACTCATTTGTGTGAGAAGTATTCTGTCTCCTTGCCCATGTGATCCTAGGCCTGCCTGCTGAGGCTGCCGGCAAGATCTAGTTGTGATGAAGATGGATGTGATGTGAACATGCATTCACTAGGAACTTCATCGAGACCACCAGACTCCTTTCTCTCAGGCCACTGAGACCTCAGATGGTAATGACTTTCAGTAAGTCTTGCCCTGCACTGGATCTAGACCATCCTCCTAGAGGAGAAAGGCTATTCACCCATTCCTACAGGCGGACTTTTTCATTTTGGTAGCTGGCAGAGATATTGCAGAAACCATGAACAATACCTTCTATTGTCTCCTGTGTGAAAAATGCCCAAGACTTCAATGAGAGTTTCAGCTGAGCCCCAGAGTGGCAGCTAAGGAAACTCTCAAGTTTGAACCTTCTTCAGGTAAGTCCCAGCACCAGCGGCAGCTCCAGGCACCAGCGCTCCAAGCGCGTGCCTGGGGCGGCAAGCTGCAGGAGGCGCCCTGCCGGTTCCTGCGAGGGCGGCAGTCAGGCAGCCTTCGGCGGCTTGCCTGCGGGAGGTCTGCCGGTCCCGCGGATTCAGCAGCAATTCGGCGACAGGTACGCCGAAGCCGCGGGACTGGCGGACCTCCCGCAGGCATGCCGCCAAATCTGTGAGACTGGGGACCTCCCGCAGGCATACTGCCGAAGGCAGCCTGCCTGCCGTGCTTGGGGCGGCAAACAGCTACAGCCGCCCCTGCCCAGCACTACCTAGGGCATGGGGAAGGATTTTTCCCAGGAATGTTGTGGAATTTTTTCCACCTGCCACTTCATCACAAACTCTTATTTTTTCTCCCCCACCTAATTCCTGGCCTTACCTATTACCAGTCCCTTGAGCAGTACTGTCCCTCTTGTGACAATAAGCCTAGTCTCACTTAAGCAGCTAAGTCTGCATAACCGTAGTAGCCCTGCTCTCAGAAGAGGGAGCAAGAACTAATAGGCAGCAGGTTTAAAACAAATAAAAGGAAGTATTTCTTCACACAACACACAGTCAACCTGTGGAACTCCTTGCCAGAGGATGTTGTGAAAGCCAAGACCATAAGAGGGTTCAAAAAAGAAATGGATAAGTTCATGGAGGATAGGTCCATCAATGGTTATTAGCCAGGATGGGCAGGGATGGTGCCCCTAGCCTCTGTTTGCCAGAAGCTGGGAATGAGCGACAGGGGATGGAGCCTCCCTGAGGGGCCCATAGAATGTCAGTAAAAGAAATGTCCAGCAGGGGAAAAAGTGATGAAGAATCTTCTCTCCCGTCCTGGGCATGCCTGAGGGGAAGGGAATCGCCTGGTCTGGAGAAGCAGGGGCAGTGTGTACTGAGAGGTGGGGTATCGAAGAAGAAGGGCAGGGACTGGAGGTGTCCAAAAGCCCGGAAGAGTCCATAACATGCTCCTTATCTTGCCTTGCCCCTTCTTCCCTCTTCCACAAAGCTGGAGAAATGAAGGTTGGTGAGGAACTGCTTCCTGTGGGCTTTACTTCCACAGGCCAGCCAGGTGGGTAGCATCAGGCGATCAGCATAAGCCCCAAAGCCCTCATACCCTGTGTTTTCCTGGCCTGAGCTGCAGCATTGCTACATCCAGAGGCCAACAATCCAGCTATTCCTCCCTGGAGGAAGGCTCACTTCAAGTACTAGCGAGAGAAACCACACACTGCCCGGAGAACAACTGAGGGACTCTGAGTCAAGATCTTCCCTGGAGGGGAAATGATATGCCATCACCCCAGTAGGAAGCATCCAGATAGAGGATACAGAGGACTGGCTTGCAGGAGCTCAGTCTGAGAGTGGTCCAAAGGTCAGGACCTTGAGTACACTTTTCAGCTTAGTTAAGTTAGGTCTAAAAATAAAGGGCTGTATATCCTAAGGAAGTGTGTCTATAACTGATCGTAGGAAAAGATTATCGTGGCACTGAGTACATAGATAAAACCCAAGGCCAGTTACCTTTCCAATGCCACCTAGCCTACCCTTCCACTCCTAATAGTCTAGGAGTTCACATCTGACCACCTGTTCAAGCATCCAAACCATCAGAGTCCCTGAGTGTAGTGGCCCTGCTGACCACGACTCTCATAGCTTGGGTTGCAGAACAGTTTCCATTCTAATCTCTCTGTTTCCACATGTTCATAACATTCTTAGTTTGGCCTGAAGTTTTCCAAGCTTGGTCTGTGCCTGAAGGTATTTTTGAGCAAAATAGTTTGAGCCAGTTAAAATTATGAAAGGGTAGCTAAATATATATTTTTCATTGTAAAAAACCACTTCTCACTACTTGCTTATTTTTGCAGGGATGTCTCATAACCAGCCGAGATTTGAAACTTCAAAACCAGTGTGATGGGTTGCCCCCACCCCCCGTCTTCTGGGGTGCCACCTGATGTACTGGGGTTCCACCAGCCTGGGCTCCCTCACCCTGTCTTGCTGTGCCAGGCCCTCAAGCCTCCTCTAGCACACACACAGGTAAGGCCACACCCAGCTGCAAAGGGACACAGACACTGAGATCAGCTCTATGTGGGAAGGCTCAGCTTGGGGATTGCTCAGTACTCAAGTGCACACACCCTCTGGAGAGTAAACCCAAAATTGTCTTGTCTTGTGCTGCATAGAAAACTGTGTACACGAAATTTGCTCGCTCCCTCAATATGGAGGAAGATATGCACAGCTTCCCCCCCCCCCCGCATTATGAATTGCAGAGTTGGTTTTAGAAAACAAAACAAGTTTATTAACTACAAAGGATAGATTTTAAGTGATTATAAGGGTTAGCAAACAGATCAAAGCAGATTACTGAGCAAATAAAACAAACACTCAAACTAGGCTCAACACACTAAAGAAACAGGTCACAAGTGGTAATTTCTCACTCTAAATGTCATTTTAGGCATTTCTTTCATAGGCCAGACATCTTTTCTGGCCCGGGCTCAGCTCTTCTCCCTGCTCAGTCCTTGTTTCTTAGATCTTCTCAGCAGTCATCCTGGGCGGGGATTCAGTGAAGAAGGAGCCTTGATTAACTCACTTCCCTGCCTCAAATAGGATTTACATATGTTGGGAATCCTTCATTCCCCAGTTTGGTCTCCATCCCTTTTGTGGAAAAATACTAGCAAGTCAAGATGGGGTCCAGTACCAGGTGACATGATCACCTGACCCTGCAATGACAAAGCAGCATCCCAGGAACCTTCTCAGGAAAGTGGGAGATTAGTATCTTCAAAGTCCTATTGTCCTTCCTAATGGCCCATCCAGGCTAATTGCCTACTGGTGGGTGTTCCCCAGGTGCAAACACTTTTGTAATTGATACATAGTCCATGTTCCTAACTTCAGACACAGAAATGATACATGCATACAAATAGGATAATCACATTCAGTAAATCATAACCATTGCAATGATATTTCACATGACCCATCTTACATAAAACATAACTTATTTATTCCATATTCATATCATAACAATAATTCTATGAAAAATATGGGGCATAGTGCCACACCCAGTGTTTACATGAACCTTAATGAGCATCATGTCCTTTGGGCGTCTGGGGGGAAGCATGATTTCTAAATAACAAAGTTAGAAACGTTTGAAAATGCAAAAATGAATATGAGCTGCAGAACATTTCATTAAGATGGTCTTGCTATTTACACAGCAGCATAGAGTGTGCATGGCACTTTACAGGCAAATGAAAGCGACACCGTTAAGAATGGATGTGGTGTGCATGCATACGAAGGTAGTTTATTACAAAGCTCTTTGGCTTAAGACATTTACAAGCCCAGCTGTAGAAGCAGAAGAAAATAATAAGCTTGAGTAGCTTAATATCTTTAGATCAAGGGGAGGGGGCTTGTATAAAACATTCCATTTGCCAAATACATTTACTGTTATGAATTGTTTACCCAAATGTAGTCTGCAGCTATGCAAGCTACTGAGCTGTGGAGCACAGCCAGGTGCACGAATTGTAATGAGTAGAGCTAGTTGGGACGTGGGGTTTCTGAGATTTTGAAACAAAAATGTAAAAAACTGAAATTACAAAAATTCCCCAAAACTAAAAATTGCAAAACAAAATCCATTCAGACCATTGAATCATTGTATTTTGATACTGTAGTGTTAACATGTTTTGTTTCACCTTTATTATTTTGATTCATTTTATTTTACTAATAAATATAATATAATATAATATAATATAATATAATCAACAGAAAATGAATCAAAACATGTTGACATTTTGAAAATGAAATGTTTTGACTTTTTCCATGGAAAATTTCATCAAAAGCAACATGTTCCTGTTAAATATGTTGATTTTGACAGAACTGCATTTTCAGATGGAAAACTCTTCCATCTAAAATTTCAATTCCAGCACTAGTAATGAGTAATGTGCTAAGCAAATTATCCTTTTTCAGTGGGGGGGGGGGATTTAGTTATGAATAGATTTGGAATTATATGATTTTTTTGTTGTGATCCATAATTGCATTTATGCAAACAAAGTGAAGATTGCTTGTGAGTACTTTATGGTGATTGTTCATTCAGGCCTGGATTCTGCAAGGCACAAACCTACCTGGTCACATGTGGAGCCCCACTGAAGTCAACAGGGTAACTTGCATGATTAAAATTAGGTATATTCTTAAGTACTTTGGTGAACTGGGGATTTGGTACTTAGATGCCACAGTGATAGATGCCTTTAAAAACCAGGGAGAGCCAGAGCGTGAGAGAGAGTGTACTCGACAGTCATGATTTACCAATCAAACTGTGGGACTGTTCACCTGAATGATATGGTATTGTTTTTGTTCCCTGACCTAATAACCTGGGGTGAAATCCTGGCCCCAGTCAATAGAAGTTTTGCCATTGACTTCAGTGGGGCTAGTATGTCATCCCTGACCTTTATACCCAGGAGCAGAACCTGACCAAAGCATGGAGCATTGGATCCCTTATGGACTGGGTGAAAAGCAATTCAGGGAGAAAAAAACAGCAGGAGATCAGCTGGCAGAAGGAATTTTAGGACTTTTAAAACCTTTTCCTTTCCTTTTTTCCTTTCACAAGGAAGACCATGATATTTGGCTATGAACATGGACACCAGATAGAAGAATACCTCGGTTGCTTCCTAACAGAGAGTGAAAACGCAATGTAAGTAGAACTGGATGGGGGGAAAATTCCCATGCAAAATTTTAATAAAAGTAGAAAAAAACATTCATTTAATTCTTTGAAAAAATGAAAACTTGAAAAAAAATGGTTTCAGTTGCTGAAAACCAAAAAAAATGGCCAAAAATTAAGAAAAATGGGGTTTGGGCTTTTCATTTTTCTGACAAAAAATCAAAATTTTTCAAGGAAAGCAGACACTTTCCATAACAATTTTCGTTTCACCAAAACCCCTGTTTTTCTTTCCAAGAAAAAATGTCACAGGGAAGATTTTTGAGCAGCCTTGAATGTGAGATACATTTGCTTACCAGGCTTCATATTCAGCTTCCTCTTCTCACAATAAATGAAGTAAATGAGTTTGCATATATGCACTCAGTCTGATGTGTGAATGTTGTCGCTGCCTCTCATTGCCTATGTCTTAGTACCAATG
The DNA here is from genome assembly GCF_002925995.2 of Terrapene triunguis. NCBI lineage: Eukaryota > Metazoa > Chordata > Testudines > Emydidae > Terrapene > Terrapene triunguis. The sequence continues at coordinate 1,230,761 of NW_020665188.1, read as the reverse complement.
GTCTGGCTGGGGTATCCTACATTCCACACACAACCGTATCTCAGATATCTGCCAAGGGCATTGATTGACTTAATTGATCTCCATTTATATTGCATTGTCATCAGCCAGTCACAACAGGTAATAGTCACATGGGCGAGTGCAGCACAGTTTGCAAAGCATGTGGTCATCTTTGCAGGAGCGTCGCCAGCTTTTCCGCCGCCCTAGGTGGTTGCTGCCCCCCAAATCGCAGCGCCCTAGGCGACTGCCTAGGTCGCCTAATGGGTTGCGCCAGCCCTGCATCTTTGTCTTTCTTGTTTGACTGTTTGCTCGGTGTCTGGCCAGAGAGGATTGGAGAACTGCTGGCTTGTGTGGGTTACTCACTGCCCTGTTTTAGGGGGTGGTGCCCAGAGACCTCAGGCAGACAGAACAGCATGTCAGTAGCTGCACACCCAATGGCTCAGCTTCTTTCCTGCCCTGCCCCTTTTGGGGACATTAGTGGGGTCAGTCTTTGCACAAAGGTGAGAGTGAGGACTGCAGTTGTGACCAAGGCAAAGCAAGGGGGGCAAGGGTTGGGGAGATAGGTAAGGGCAGTTTATGCCTTCTCCTCTTTGTGCACCTATGCAGAGTCTGGCCCAGTTTGACCCTCTGTCAGTCACACAAACAATATAGTAGTCACACGTGCTTGTGCCATCAGATATCTTTCTGAATCTTGTTTGATTCATTACCTTAGCACGAGTCTCTGGCTAAGGTAGGAAAACTGCTGTGTAAATATCCATCTTGTATGCAACCTTAGTTACTGAGCCTCTCTGTGCCTCAGTTTCCCATCTGTATTATGGGGGTAATAGCATTTCCCTACCTATTGGGGCGTTGTGACGACAAATACGTCAAAGAGTGTAAGCAGCTTGCACACTACAGTGATGGGGGCCAGATAAGTACCATGGATGAATGGATGGACATTTGACACAAAAAAATCAGTAGCTGCGTTTATGCGTGCTAGCTGTGAAGGGTGCAGCCAGGTCTCTGTAACAGTCTGTATTCTAGGGCTGCAGAAAGCAGACCTAACTCCTTGCTGTGTCAACATTAAGCCAACTGCCTGTCCAGGGCATCAGCAGCAATTGTGATAAATACCTGTAGCAGAGACGGAAAGGGGTCTGCTGCTGGACTCTAAATTAGCTCAGGCCAGGAAAGGGAGCGGGGCATCATTGCAGACATTCAGTGGAGACCTCTGCTCAGTGTATGGCAGTGGTCAACAAGCAAACACAGTGTTAGGATGCGTAAGGAATGGACTGAAAAATATAGTGCCTTATATAAATCAATGGAGCGGCTTCATATAGAATAGTGTATGCAGCAATGAGCACCTCAACTCTAAAAGGATATCGCAAAATGAGAGGGGATTTGAAGTCAGATGACATGATTGATTAGGGCATGAAGAAAATCTCATGTGAAGTGAGATTGAAAAGATTGGGATTGCTTACCTTACAGAGGTGAGGAATAAGAGGACACATGCTAACGACATATAAAACAGTGAATGGTCGTGAGAAGGTAGATTGGGCACTTCCAGTCACCCTTTGCCATAACACAAGAAGAAGAGATATTCAGTGCAACTGAAAGTCAACTAATTGAAACAAAATGTTTTTCGCACAGTGTATAATTAGCCTGTGGAACTCACAGTCACAAGAAACTACTGAGGCAAAGAGATTAACAGGATTTATACAGAGAACAAGAACAGCAGCAAGGATTTTTAAAAGAGTTATAAACTATTCTGATCCAGGGCATGAGGAAGCCTCTAACTAATGGGGGATATAAATGTAGATGTTGTTATATCTTTTCTCTCTGTACTCTGGGTCCTCAGCCCTAGAGCACAAACCTCAAACAATGTTGTCTGCCTCCCTTGCATTTAGAAGGTGCCAGCCAGGCTGGCCAGCTTTGGAAGTGTTTATACTAGCGTCATCCCTTTAAAGCCAGCTAGTCAGCATTGTAGCTCGCCTTATCTTCCCTGCACTTCAGGCCTGGGGAATGCAACCTCGCCAATGCTGGCCAGTCTTAGCCAGCTCCTCTTTGCTGCAGCATCAGCTTGGGAAACCCAGGATGCAGTGAAGAGAGAGAAAGGAAGTTCTTGTGGTTGAGATACTGGAGGAAGATTGTGGAGATCTGGATCCTGGCTCTGCCACAGTCCTCCTATGGGATGCTTGGCAAGTCACTTAATCTTTCACTGCCTCATTTCCTCAATAGAAATACTAATGCTTCCTTTGCCTATTTAGATTGTCAGCTTGTTGGGATGGAGACAGTCTGTTTCTATGTTTGATCACAGCACCTAACAGGATGAAAACCTGACCTCAGTTGAAATCTCTATGTGCTATCATAATGCTAAATATAATAATTAAAGCTTCAAAGTAACTTCAACAGGTACTGAATTTTAGGTAACCAGGAGTTTCAAGTAGTCAGAGTTTGGTTGTTTAGGAGTGCACTGCATTAGAAATAGAAGTTTAAAGTAAGTTGAGTTCATTCCTTTGGCATACATACAGATTTCTGTAACCTCTATTTCATGAGGCAGCATTTCTAATACATACAATTACAATAGCATCCTATCCTTGAGGAAGAGAAGTAAATTTGGGTGTAAGATTAGCATTAACTCTTGTAAATAAGAGCCAGTGAAGAGGAATATCCATATGAGTCTAGGATGTGATCAGCCTAGTAGAGACTTGTATAAATTCTGGGAAGACACATGTCTGAAATATACAGGACCTGTCATAGTCTTCTATAGGGGAAAAAGCAAATAAACAAAAACACTAGTAAATTTCAGGTCTACACTGGAAACTGAGCAACAAGTAAAAGCCCGACTTGCTCTAAACTGCAAAGTTTAATCAGAACAGACTTTCTTATCACTCTGCCTACAATGTATATGATACTTTATTAGCATCTTCCACAGTAATCCCAGCAAAACTGAAGAAAAAAGTGTCAGATCAAAAGGGGGAGTTTGAAAGAAGGCAGTTAAGCAGGTTGCTGGGATTCTAATGATTGCTTCCTTCATTCTCTGAGTGTCACACACAACATCTCTAAGCCCAGCGCAGAGCATAAGCCACACAAATAGTCATATTTGTTAACATTCATGTGACTCTTTCGTCTGAGCTGTATTTCCTTGAGTACGCCACAATGAAGAGTTTCTTTTAATAGGGATCAACCAGGAAAAAACAACTGTGAGGGACTTTTCTCTCTCTCTCTCTCTCTCACTCTCTCTCTCTCACTCTCTAAACCTTTTACACTGCGGTTGAACAAGCCTCTGGATAAAGACTTTATCCAAAAACCCCCTCTTTAAAGTTATTTCAAATTTCTCTGCAAGGCTTTCAGAAATCTGTTTGTTTGAGGGCAGAATTAGATGTGACCGGCGTTTTATTGTGACATAAAACCATATTTCTTCCCTGGAAGATTAAAAAATAAAATCGGTTAATAAGAAAAGCTGTCAGCAACAGAAAATGGCTGACATAATCCGTTTATCCTCCGAGCAATAAAGATATTGGTCCTTGGGAGTCTATCCTCTCTCTCATGTTATTTCGCCCAAAACATTATCTTCCCAGCATTCTGATGGATTAAGAAGTCATATGGGAGATAGCAGGGAAATGACAGATACAAAAAAAATAATATCCTTTCATTTCCCCTCCTCCCTGCACACTCTCTCTCTCTCTCTTTCTTTCTTTCACCAACCCCTCCTTCCCCCCACCTCTCTCTCTTTCTGTGTCCCCTTGGAAAAGTGGTGGATCTGTTTATTCCCAGAATTCCCAAGCTTTGTTGATAATCCTAATAGGTTAACCCTGAGTTGATGGCGCAGAGCAACATAGAATTTAAAATATACTCCACACACACACACCAGCATTAAGAACACAACAGTGTAGTAATATGTGATTTTTAGGCGTCTGTCTGTCTGTCTATCTATCCAGGTACCTCTATGGCTCCCATCACCATGATAGCTGAGCACTTCATGTTTATTTAGAAATAATGATAACAATCTCTCTCTCTCTTGTTGTTCCTTCTCATTTTATAGAACTAGTATGATTAGTTGATAGGGTTCTTGTGGGATTTATTTATTTGTTCAGAGAGGAAAGGTGAAGCAAAGAGGGGAGCTTTGCCTTTAGTTCTGAGGGCAGCGAGGTCTGTGGTCATTCCTGTCTCTTGTGGGAGCGAGTTCCACAAGCTAGGTTCAGCTCCTGGGAAAGTTCTCTCCTGGGCTTGTAAGCCTCCTCTCATTTGTCCACTGTTTTATGGTTCCAGTGGAACATTTCTGGCATTGGAGGTCAAGGCTGTGGAGGGAGAGTCGTTTTCTTACGTAGCTAGATACAGTCCTACGGAGGACTTGGAAAATCAGGGCAGAGACTTCAAAATGAACTCTCTGTTTAGTGGGGCTTTAACGCAGAAAGCAGACACGGGGGTGAAGTGCTTGCAGCAACCTGTGTCACCAAGCAAATGAGCTGCTCTGTTTTGTACATGGAACTTTCTCAGGGCATGTGACTTCATTCCTGGGCATAAGTTGATGTTCTCAAGCCTGGAGACCGCAACTGGATGGATCGCTATGGCCAGTTTGGAGTCTGGTAGGATGGGGGTGCAGTCTTGAGCCAGTCACAGATGGAAAGGGAGTGTTTTGGTTGCTATGGTTATTTGAGCACCCAGTAGCATAGAGAAGTTCAAAAGGCTCTCCAGGCTACAGACTGACTTCACTGTCTGATAGAGGTGCTCTGGGCAATGGAGATATTATATTGGAGGGAAGTTCTTAAATGTTTCCCTGTTCTGTTCTATTCTGTTCAGGTTCTTACACCACATTCCAACCAACTTCACCTCCATGTTGCTGGGGTTCAGTTTTAGCCAGCCGTTCTTCACCTAAGTGTTGACTTTGGCCAAGTACTGATGGCTGTTCTTTATATTTTACATAAAAATGATCAAGAGCCATGTGCTCTCTGCAGAGTGCTGACATTTCATCCCTTGTAGCCACACCAGCCTCTGCGTGTCTTCATGGAGATGCGGAGGAGCACTGGTGCCCGTGGGAATCTGCAGGCAAGGGTTCTGGAGGTGGAGGAACAGCTACCCATAAGAATCCTTTAGATTCGGCCTGAAAGGAAGGAACTGAGCAATTCCAGCGTGTTCCATTCAAACGTAGAGCCATGTGCAGTGTCTGTTATGCTCACAGAAGCATATTCAATTACAGTTGGGCAAGGAAAGGATGGTTTCAGGAAGGGCAGTGAAAACGTTACCAAATGCCAAGGGAAGTGGCGGATTCTCCAACTCTTGATAGCTTCAATTCAAGACTGAATGTTTTTCTGTAAAATGCTGTGGTCAAACACAAGTTATTGGGTGCAATACAGAAGTAACTGGATCTCCTTCTTTGAGAAGGTAACAGATTTTTTAGACAAAGGAAACACAGTGGATCTAATTTACCTCGATTTCAGTAAGGCATTTGATACGATTCCACATGGGGAATTATTAACTAAATTGGAAAAGATGGGGATCAATATGAAAATTGAAAGGTGGATAAGGAACTGGTTAAAGGGGAGACTACAACGGGTCATACTGAAAGGTGAACTGTCAGTCTGGAAGGAGGTTATTAGTGGAGTTCCTCAGGGATCAGTTTTGGGACCAATTTTGTTTAATCTTTTTATTACTGACCTTGGTACAAAAAGTGGGAATGTGCTAATAAAGTTTGCGGATGACACAAAGCTGGGAGGTATTGCTAATACAGAGTAGGACCGGGATATCCTACAGGAAGATCTGGATGACCTTGTAAACTGGAGTAATAGTAATAGGATGAAATTTAATAGTGAAAAGTGCAAGGTCATGCATTTAGGGATTAATAACAAGAATTTTTGTTATAAATTGGGGACACATCAGTTGGAAGTAACAGAGGAGGAGAAGGACCTCGGAGTATTGCTTGATCACAGGATGACTATGAGCCACCAATGTGATATGGCCGTTAAAAAAGCTAATGAGGTCTTGGAATGCATCAGGCGAGGTATTTCCAGTAGAGATAAGGAGGTGTTAGTACCGTTATACAAGGCACTGGTGAGACCTCATCTGAAATATTGTGTGCAGTTCTGGTCTCCCATATTTAAGAAAGATGAATTCAAACTGGAACAGGTACAGAGAAGGGCTACTAGGATGATCCGAGGAATGGAAAACCTGTCTTATGAAAGGAGACTCAAAGAGCTTGGCTTGTTTAGCCTAACCAAAAGAAGGCTGAGAGGGGATATGATTGCTCTTTATAAATATATCAGAGGGATAAATATCAGGGAAGGAGAGGAATTATTTAAGCTCAGTACCAATGCGGACACAAGAACAAATGGATATAAACTGGACATTAAGAAGTTTAGACTTGAAATTAGACGAAGGTTACTAATCATTAGAGGAGTTAAGTTCTGGAAAAGCCTTCCAAGAGGAGTAGTGGGGTCAAAAGTCATATCTGGCTTCATAGATTCATAGATTCATAGATTCTAGGACTGGAAGGGACCTCGAGAGGTCATCGAGTCCAGTCCCCTGCCCGCATGGCAGGACCAAATACTGTCTAGACCATCCCTGATAGACATTTATCTAACCTACTCTTAAATATCTCCAGAGATGGAGATTCCACAACCTCCCTAGGCAATTTATTCCAGTGTTTAACCACCCTGACAGTTAGGAACTTTTTCCTAATGTCCAACCTAGACCTCCCTTGCTGCAGTTTAAGCCCATTGCTTCTTGTTCTATCCTCAGAGGCTAAGGTGAACAAGTTTTCTCCCTCCTCCTTATGACACCCTTTTAGATACCTGAAAACTGCTATCATGTCCCCTCTCAGTCTTCTCTTTTCCAAACTAAACAAACCCAATTCTTTCAGCCTTGCTTCATAGGTCATGTTCTCAAGACCTTTAATCATTCTTGTTGCTCTTCTCTGGACCCTTTCCAATTTCTCCACATCTTTCTTGAAATGCGGTGCCCAGAACTGGACACAATACTCCAGCTGAGGCCTAACCAGAGCAGAGTAGAGCGGAAGAATGACTTCTCGTGTCTTGCTCACAACACACCTGTTAATACATCCCAGAATCACGTTTGCTTTTTTTGCAACAGCATCACACTGTTGACTCATATTTAGCTAGTGGTCCACTATAACCCCTAGATCCCTTTCTGCCGTACTCCTTCCTAGACAGTCTCTTCCCATTCTGTATGTGTGAAACTGATTTTTTCTTCCTAAGTGGAGCACTTTGCATTTGTCTTTGTTAAACTTCATCCTGTTTAACTCAGACCATTTCTCCAATTTGTCCAGAATTGACTTCAAGACTAAGCTTGATACGTTTATGGAGAGGATGGTATGATGGGATAGCCTAATCTTGGCAATTAATTGATCTTTGATTACACTGCTCTACAGCCAAAATGCTTCTGAAATAAATGTAGTCAAACTTTACTAATTCTGGGTCACTGAGAACGAAAATGATGCTTAAAATTGTTGATTGGCTCTAGTTTTCAAGATATGCTATTGGGTCAGTATATACGACCCTTGACTTGGGAATGGCGGAGGATAAGTGAGTTATAAAGGGAAGGGATCTCAATTTAAACCAGAAATGACTAAAATACATCTTTGACTGGATCTATGAATAAATCTATGACTGGGTTTGGACAGTACTTGCTTTTAGGGCAAAACTATGAATGATGCAATCTGAAGCTGGTATTGCGTCATACATGATATGAATTGCATCATGTTATTCCTAGAAGTCATGGATGATGCAATCATAATGAAGCTTACATCACTCTGCTGAACAAATTGCCCTATATCAGCTCTAGAAATCATACAGTGTCGTGCTCTCTTATTTGTTAGTGTTTGATTTTGCAAAGGGACACATTTCTGTTTAGCCAAAGTGAGCAGAGATGCCTCGTACTTGTGTGAACAGTGCAGATAACTTCTGCTATGTTTGTGGTGAAGTGACTTTTGCATCACAAAAGTGCAGTATAACCACTATGGTTAAGAAAGCCTATCACCTTTATTTTGACTGCAAAATTGGAGATCAGGACAAGAGGTGGACCCCACACATATGCTGCAACACTTGTGCAACAAATCTTCGCCAGTGGTTGAACAGGAAAAGGAAATCTATGCCTTTTGCAGTGCCAATGATTTGGAGAGAGCCAACAGATCATACCAGCAATTGTTACTTCTGCATGGTGCCTCCAGTTGGGAAAGGTGTGTCAAAGAAGAAAAAGTGGACTGTGCATTATCCAAACATTCCATCAGCTATACGCCCAGTACCCCACGGAGAAGGACTGCCGGTTCCTGATGCACCAGAATCATTCTCACTTGAGTCAGACGAGGAAGAGGATGAAACTTCTGGTCCTGAACCATCAATGTCACAGGACCCACATTTTCTCCCATCCTCCTCCTCTGAACCACACCTCATAACACAAGGTGAACTGAATGACCTTGTCAGGGATTTGGAACTACCCAAGAGTAAGGCAGAGCTGTTGGGCTCCAGACTACAGAAGTGGAATCTCCTGGCAGGTGATGTTAGGGTTTCCATGTTCCGTGACCGTCAAAAGGATCTCGTCCCATTCTTCTTCATGGAAGGTGATCTTGTAGCCTGCAACAACATTGATGGTGTGATGGCATCCCTCAACATCGTTCACAATCCAGATGAGTGGAGACTGTTCATTGATTCATCGAAGATGAGTCTTAAAGCTGTTTTACTGCATAATGGCAATGTTTTGCCATCAATTCCAGTTGGTCATGCAGTCCATATGAAGGAAACCTATGACATCATGAAACAACTTTTGAGGTGCATAAACTATGACCAACATCAGTGGCAGCTTTGTGGCGATTTGAAGGTTGTTGCTCTCTTGCTTGGTCTGCAGACTGGATACACAAAGTACTGCTGTTTTCTCTGCGAATGGGATAGTCGTGCAAGAGATTCCCACTACATCAAGAAAGATTGGCCACTCCGACAGTCATTGGAGCCTGGGAGGAAAAGTGTTCAGCATCCACCACTTGTTGAATCAAGGAAGATTTTGTTACCACCCTTACACATCAAGCTGGGTCTGATGAAGAACTTTGTCAAGGCCATTGACAAAACACAAGCAGCTTTCAAGTACCTCCATGGAAAATTTCCAAGGTTAAGTGAAGCTAAGATAAAGGAAGGTGTCTTTGTTGGTCCTCAGATTCGTGAACTTCTTCGAGATGATGCATTTGACCATGCACTGTGTGGCAAGGAAAAGACGGCATGGAAAGCCTTCCAGTTAGTGGCAATAAATTTTCTCGGAAACAACAAGGCAGACAACTACAGGTTGTTGGTGGAAAACCTCCTCAAGGCATACAAAAGCCTTGGTTGCAGCATGTCACTAAAGATACATTTTTTGCACTCTCATCTAGATTTTTTTTCTACCGATCTGCGGAGCAGTGAGCGACGAGCACGGCGAGCGATTTCACCAGGACATTGCAACAATGGAGAAACGCTATCAGGACAAATGGAGCCCATCAATGCTTGCAGACTATTGCTGGACAGTGACAAGAGATGCTCCATTTAATGAATACAAGAGACAAGCCAAGAAGCGCCGAGTAGACACTGAATAGGACTAAACTATGTACAGAATAGTTTTTTGCCTTTTGTTTGATAATAAATTTTATTTATATAACCCTTTTGCTGATTTTTAAAGTGTTACATAAACAGGACAGGTGAAATATTATCATGTAAAGCAATCATAAACACATGAAAAGACCTAGGTTTACAATTTATGATTAAAACTCTACTATCTACACAATATACATAGACATAAAATGTAAAAACTTAAATATCTTAGAAACAGTAGCCAATCAGTTGTTTTAATCATCATATTTGAATTCAGCACATCAAAATATATAATAAATAGCACATTTTATCTCTGAAGCAGACGACTTCTCAAAAATTGTAGACCAGTGTTATTAGCGGTAAATATGCCTAATGGTCTGTGATGGGATGTTAGATGGGGTGGGATCTGAGTTACTACAGAGAATTCTTTCCTGGCTGTCTGGCTGGTGAGTCTTGCCCACATGCTCAGGGTTTAGCTGATCGCCATATTTGGGGTTGGGAAGGAATTTTCCTCTAGGGCAGATTGGCAGAGGCTCTGGAGGTTTTTCGCCTTCCTCTGCAGCGTGGGGCACAGGTCACTTGCTGGAGGATTCTCTGCACATTGAGGTCTTTAAACCATGATTTTAGGACTTCAATAACTCAAACATAGGTTAGGGGTTTGTTACAGGAGTGGGTGGGTGAGATTCTGTGGCCTGCGTTGTGCAGGAAGTCAGACTAGATGATCATAATGGTCCCTTCTGACCTTAAAGTCTATGAGTCTATGACATTCTCTGGCCTGTGATATACAGGAGGTCAGACTAGATGATCTATTCCCTTCTGACCTAAATTCCATGAATCTACAATAAGTGGGTATGAGGCAGAACTAAGAGCATGTGCCATTGTTTGTGTTGTGTTCCACAGATTTGAATTGCATCATTTCTCTGCATGCACTTCAGTTGCCTTCACTGTATTAGCTGTAGCTGTACTGAATGGTGGTGGGATTGGTGTAACTATGATACAGTTAAGTACATGTGTACCTCGGGGGATGAAGTCTGCCTCATTTCAGTGATGGGAGCTGTAGGGTGTGCCAGTAGTAGTGCCCAGGGATCTTCAGCATGAGGATTGTCAGCAATCTGGTGGCAGACATGACAGTGGTATTCACAGCTTAGTGGGGGGTAAGTGAAGGCAATATCTCTGAAGTAATCTTCAGGGTAAAGGGGAGGTAACAGTTTGTAAGTCTGGGGTGGGTTTGTGTAGAAAAGGCTCAGTATTTGAGCCCCCATATTCCCTAGCTCTGCACCAAAAAGTTATAAGACTCTGAAAATGTTATGAATAGCTTATATGAAGGAATTGAGTATGAAGAACCCCTTGCCCAAATGACCCAGAGACTTACTTTCCTTTGATTATGCTCAGTGCCATTGTTCAGAAAACCTGTGAAGCGTACAAGTCATGTTTACAGGTTGGTGGGGAATGGTTTTCCCATCCCAGGAAAAAAATTGACATATCAAAAATGTCTCCTACCCTGAATTAGGATGAAGTCAAAATCTCAAAACATTTCATGAACCAAATAGCTGAAGAAAAACATGGGTCCAAGTCTATCAAAATGAAACGTTAAGATTATGTCAAAACATTTCATTTCAACTTCAACCATTTTTAATGTTTTTTAAATTTCATTTACTACTATTAGCTTAAATTTCAAAATGAAAAGTCATTTCAAACAGCCAACCCAGAATTTTTCATTTAGAAAAATGTCAAAACGAAACATTTTGACAATTTCAAAATATTTTTTAAATCATTTTTTGAGTCAGAAAAGGTGTCGAAAATAAGCTTTTCCCATGACAAGTTTTGGTTTCAACAAATCGGTATTTTCCAATGAAAACCATCTTGTTGAAAAATTCCCAATCAGCTGTAGTTATGATGACATTATGCTAAGTGTCTAGCAGAGTCTTCCATCTTCCCTCTATTTAATTAATGCTAATTTCTTTGACAATATTTCTACAGTAAAATCTGAGTCTACATTTGGATTTTAGAATGCTTTAAAACATTGCTCATAAACCAGAAATATTGGTATCAGGGCAAAACTTCTGAAAGGAACCCCAACAAAATGCAAGGAACCTGCACAGCACACATTGTGTGAAAAGCACCAGTGGGGCATAGCATGAAGGTAGGGTGACCAGATGTCCCGTTTTTAAAGGGACAGTCCTGTTTCTTGAGACTTTTTCTTATATAGGCACCTATTACCTCCCCCCCACCCCGCCACCCCATCCCGTTTTTTCACAGTTGCTATCTGGTAACCTTACATGAAGGTGTTGGTAAGTTTCAATGTCCGCAGCATGTCTTCTTGAGCCACACAGTGCTGGTAATAGCAGCCTACCTGGAAACTTGTTGGCTGTTAACAGAACCCTCGTCTTGCTGCACATGCACATTTCATTTTCTTTGGATTGAGCTAATGATGCACAGACCTGGAGTTCTAAACTTAACTCTGACTAACTGTCAATATTGCTGCCCAAAAGGGACCATGGGTGCCATGCACTCGCTGAGAGAAAATCCTGAGTGGCTGAGATCAGTTTGGGGAGGCTCAAAGCCATAGGCTGAGCTGCAGGTGTTCAGAAAAAAAGGCGAACCAGGCAATTTTGTTAACAGCTGATTTTGGGAGGACTGTATCTCGGGGACCCCTTTGTCAAATTACTGCAAATTTGGATCACTAACCTACTCCACACCACCATGATACATAGCAAATTGCAAGGTAATCCAAGTAAACATGGATTTTAGAGCACTTAGAATGACTGAGCTTTAAACTGTCTGATGCTCAGTTTTAACCATAAAAGAGCTGGTGCTCCACTATAATTGATCTATCTATCCAGCCAGTCAAGGAAGGGGCTTGTGGCCCTGTGAAAGTAGTTTTAGATTCAGGGATAAAAATATTGCCTAGACTCTCCCTGCCAGGTCTGCTACTGCTGTCTCTGCCCACTGCCATCAGAACAGCAGTTCACTCTATCCCACATGTCAAATTGCCCATGCACGGTGCTTCTTGTGATGCTCTCATGCCAGCAGGGGGTGCCGCTAGCTAGAAGCACTGCGGGGCCACCTAGGGGACGGGAGAGAGAAAGAGTGACTTACACAGACCAATGTGCTAGCTGCTCAGAGAAAAGCACCAACCTTTGGAGTTCTCTGCCCTTGCTGACTGTGCCCAGCATGTTGATGGAACAATGACAAATGACAGCTACCAGGCAGGAATCCAGGGAATGCCAGAGGTAAAACACAACCAAGCAAAATAGGTGAGTGCATGGAAAATCTAGGCAGACTGAGCATCAGCATCAGCTCTCAGGATAACCTCATACTGATCAACTAATAAATCTGGCTTGATTGACAAAAGGAAGATGTGTATATTTATTTCCAGGTGAGTAAATATGTCAGTGACCTGTAACATGCATGATTACTGTGGAGTTCAGTGTATTACATTTCATATTATTTCTACTATCATTTAAAATATAGATATTAGCCAAGGGTTATTATCAAACAAAGCAACAGCCATCTATAATAGGCTGGGGTTAAAAAAAAACAGAAATCAGCAGAAGTTAAATTACAGAAAAGGGTAAAGGAAATTAGTAGTGGGGAAGGGTTAAAAACAAGCAAACACCCCACAAATAGGCAAAGGTTTAAAAGAGACAGAAAAGATCAAGATTAAAAACAAATTTAAAAGGAGAAAATATACAAGCATCAAAAACCAGGTAATTAGAGAAAAGATAAAGAACAACAAGAAGAGGCAATCTGGTCTGGAGTTTAATACATTCAAGGAAAAACTTTTTCATTGTAGTCTTTCTTCTTAGTCTGTAAACTGCCCAGTTAGAGTGTAAGCTCTTTCAGGAAGTGGCCTGATTCCTTGTATGTTTGTAAAGGAACTTGCATCATGCTGAATACCACATAGATAATACGAATTATACTGACGGATATAGAGTCTAGGCCCGGTTCTGCCACTGGCCTGTGGGCAAGTCATTTTACTGCTCCGTGCCTCAGTTTCCCTATGGGGATAATGATATTGCCCTCCCTTGTAATGTGCTTTGAGATCTACTGATGAAAAGCGCTGTATAGGAGATAGATAATAATAAAAATGCCAAAATACTGTGTTAATGCAACTTGGAGTATTTAAATGCATAAAAAGTCAGGACATTCAAAATGATGGCTCTCACGGCTACAGTAACTCCTGTCCATTGCACAGATGAGTTGGGATTTTCAGCCCAGCATTACTTAATTGGAGTGAATAGGAGTTTTACTTCCGAAACCCCCACACATGTGGCACTTTGTTTTAGTGTACATGGTGAGCATCTATTTGTACTTGAAATGTATCAACCACGTAATTCAGATATAAGTGCACCTTTATTGACAGCCATACAAAGGAAGAAAGGACCAAAGCAGTGTGGCCAGCTCTTGTGATTTATTCTTGAGTGATGGGATTGGCCAGGGCTGGAACTTCTCTGATGATGACACGAGATGCTCCAACCCTCTGAGGAATTTCAGCCCTGCCTAGGGGAAACCCCCTCTAATTGTCTGCCTGCCCCACTGCCTCACCTCCTGGGGTACAGCAGCCAAACAGGACACACAGGAATGAGGCAGACCTCTCCCCCTCCTCTCCGGAGCGATCACCACTCTCACTGGGGAGGCAGGAGATAAAGAGCCCAGTAGCTCAGGGCAGCCCCCCTTTCTGTCCCTCCCCCTGTGAGCAATGGGGATGGAACAGAGGCTCTGCCCCTCCCCCCACTGAACCCATCTGGGAAAGGGACATGGGGGTGTGAGGAACCCCTGGAGCCACCTCCCAGCTTGGAAGTGGCAGAGGTGACCCTGCTGCAGCCCCTTAGAACTAGGGTGTGTGTGTATGAGAAGAATTCTGGGAGGAGCAGAGGGGAGGCTGGGAGAGGGCAGGACTGACGTGGGGGCTGGGAGGCAGGTAGATGTGGGGGCAAATGCTCCTGCAGCAGGGACCAAAATCACCTCACCCAATGGATGTGGGAGAGTGGGCAGCGCTGATTGTTACCCGCACCCTTTGGGTGGGCAGGGGGGTTCAACCATCCATAAACAGGCTAAAAACACGGCATCTTTGAAGAAGAAAAAACAAGAGTCTGGGGTCCATCTCATGATTTTTGAACCTTTGGGACTGGCGGTGCTGCCAAAGTCACCCAGTTGCAATCACCACGTAGATTCTCATGCCCACCACGCAATACTGTATACATGCAGTCTGGTCATGACAGAGCAATGAGATTTTCACTACAAGAGGATCTGAAAATTTCTAGATTTTATTTTTCAGAATACATATCCTGCCTGCAAAGCGGAATGAGTGGTTGAATAAACATTATTGAGGGTTTATACCAAGAGCCCTCTGATTCATGAAGGATGACACACACACATACACACACACAGACACGGATTTCAAGGCCAGAAGAGACCATTGTGATAGTCTAGTCTGACGTTCTGTATAACAGAGGCTAGATATGATGAGTTTACCACCTACCTCCGAAAGATGTTCCAGTGGTTGATTACCCTTATTGTTAAGAAGTTTCATCTTATTTCTCATTTGAATTTTTCTAAGCCATTAGATCTTGGTTTGTTTTTATCTGATAGGTTAAAAGGGCCCATAACATCTGATGTCTTCTTCCTGCGTAGGCGCTTACAGGATCTCTTTGCAAAGCTAAGTAGATGGTGGTCTTTAAGTCTCTCATTGTAAGACGTGTTCTCCAGATCACAAATCAACAAATCCTTCTTGTGGCTCGTCTCTGTCGCTGTGCCAGGCTGATTCTGCATCCCCGTCTGGAGGGGTGACAGGGAAATGACCTTGCCTCCTCCCTTCCCCTTTTTGAGGCACCATGCACATCTGGTTGGGTATGGAGGGACTGCGATTTTGCTTGTCTCCAGGGCACACCTGGGTAAGGACAAGCAGAATCTTCCCCAGGGAGATTATATTTAACTCATACAGGTCCCATGACTCTCTTTGGCAACCTACTGCAACCCTTTGGAGCGTAAAGAAAATGAGCAGGACCAAGCATTGGCCCTGCCCAATTTAATGTGGTGTAAAGTTGCTCATGTGAAATGTTACACTCGTTCGTATTGCTGCTGCTCAGCACCCCTTTGGGTTGCAGTGTTGGTATCACCACTCCACAGCCTGCTCTAGCCAGCTGACACCACTGCTGCTAAGCGGTGTGGATTGATACTGTCTGGAGCAGAGTACCAGTTGCACTGTTCTCCCTACAGTGGTCCCAGTGACAGCAAACCTTTGGTAATATTCCTAATTCAGTGGGCCCAAGGAGCAGGTTGTGGTTCCAACTTTGTGCCTATTGCCATGTGTAGGCCTAGAGGCTGCCAGGGACAACTTAGAAACCAAGAGAGAAAAATCCAGAACCCAAATCTGTGATCTGAGGAACCACAGGAAAGCTCATTCTATAGACTAGAGGAGGGTGAAGATGATCCTCTGCTAGGCTTTCCTGTGTCCCAGCTATTCGAGTTAAATGACTTAGCTGCCATCGGGTACTAAGCTGTAGCACCATGTGCTTTAGATGGGTTCAGAACCCCACAAAGGGAGGAAGGTCGCTGCCTAGCCTGGGAGTTCAGATTTCTTAAAAGAACACCCAGCTGATCTGATCGACTTCACTGGGAGCTCTGGAGCGCTCAGCATGTTTGGAAATCAGGCCAGCTATTTAAGTGTCTAAATAGGATTACAGAACCGGAGGCTCCTGTTTTTTAAAGTCTCAGCCTGCATGTCTTCCAGGTGGCCAGAAGGAATGTTAGCTGCTTAGGAAACTTCCAAGCAGAGCAGGGCTGAGGAGAGTGGCAAGTTCCAGGGGCCTCAGGAGATGAGGCCGGAGACTACAATGTTCTGTACTCAAAGGTGGGGTGGAGTGTATTGGCAAGATTCAGCTGCACCGTGGGTTGGTATGAACGTGAGGAGAGGGATGCAGGTTTTGCCTCTGTAATTCATTTCTCTAGGGTGCTCCTGTTTATAGTCAGGTCATTCCTTTTACCAGCAGCTTCAGAAGGAAAACTTGAGCATGCAAGGACCTGAAAAGGGGTAGGTTAACAGTGCAATATAAGGGACAGTGACAGAGCAAGGGGAATGTGGGTGCAGGCTCAAAAAGGAAGGTAGCGAGCACTTCAGGGGTGCACACATGCACATGCTATCGTAGCTGTGTGAATTTCTAGCAATGCCCCTTTAGCCCTTTTATGTTCCCCCAGGCAGTTTAGAGTTTTAAACTACAGTAAATCTGACACAAAGAACAACCTCCAAAAAGCAACACCTCTGCCTTAAACAATTACTCTAAATAACGCCACAATTTCATTCAACTACTAGATATTATGGGGTTGGAGTTGTTTGTGATTATCTACAGGGGGCAACCAAGATTGGGGTTCCATTGTGCTAGGTGCTGTACAGAAACATGGGGAGATACAGTCTCTGTCCCAAACAGCTTCCAGTGTAGATAGACAAAGCAGTCAGAGATGTGGAGGGAAAGGGAGACTTGCCCAAGGTCAAACAGCAGGTGAGTTGCAGAGGCAGGCACAGGCCCCTCTCTCATGAGTCCCCATCTACTAGATCATCTGCTGATCTTTGTTGGTCTCTTGGATAGTTGCTTACAAGGGGTCACACAGGGTTGTGTTTAGGCTCCAAGCCCCCGGGCGACCCGTTTCTGGGTACTACATGATTCAGGCTGTCTGCAAGTGTTTCTGTAGAAGCTCACATTCAGCATTTTGCCATCAGTTCATCCCTCATGGAACCCTGCATCTGCTGTTCTACTGGTAAATGTGCCACATAAAGAAAGGAGGATGGGGAGAAAGAGCTACAAAGACACAGAGAGAAAGCTAGAGAGACAGAGGGATGAAAAGGATAACTGGAGCCATGAAAATAAGCCAACCACGGCCGTCGTCGGTCTAAATGCAGATAAGTATTGTACTGAAAACAAAGATTTCTTGTACTTTGTAGATAGAGCCGTGTTTTGTTACAGGATGCTTTGTATGGAATTGGGTCACAGTAGAATATGAGCCAACTCCCCCGCCTGCCCCCCTTCTCTCAACCTCCCTTTCTGCCTGCCTATCCTTTGAATCTGGAGCCAAATCTCAAGGGTAACTGAGTAGAAATTACTACAGCTTTGCCAGTTTCCCTTGGCTGGTATTTGCTCATTCTTGGGGTGACACTCCGATCACTCTGTGATTCATGTATTAATTCATGTCATTGATTATTAGCTGATCTGTCCTAGCTCTGTGTTTTCAAACCTTTCCATGAGGGAGAGACATATGTACCCAAAAGGATGCTCATCTGGGATGGCAAGTTTGGGAATGGTGGCCAGGATGGGAGCTTTACGTTCCTTTTCTTTATGTCTGTAACAAGGTCAAGGTCACCGATGCAGCACCTCCTGCTGGTCATCTTGGGAATTAGCCTCAGAGCACCTCCTGCTGGCTGGTGGGTCACCTGCCTCAGGCTCCCATGTCCCTCCCAGATCCCGGGCCCCCTTTATCTTGGGGTTCTGCCCCAGCAGTACCCCCACAGTCTCTGGGTCTCCCATCCCAGGGGAACCCCCAACCCTCTCTACCCACCTTGCCTCAGTGGCTACTGCCAGTCATCACCTAGCCCCCTCTCACTGGGGAAAACTGCAGTCTGTAAAGGCCATTCATCATTGGCAAGGGGGTCAGACCAGCTGCCTCTGCCTATTCCCAGGCTGCACCTCCCAGCCCCAGTACCTGCATAGGCCTTTATCAAGGCCTCAGCCTGGGGAGTTGCCAAGCTGGAGCTCCCCAGCTCCTCTTGCCCTTCCCCAGCACTGCTCTGTCCAAGGTACCCTTTGCTCCTTCAGGCAGCTAGGTCCTTCTCTCTCCAAAGCTACAGAGAGACTCTGACCCAGCACCTCCCTTAGACCGTCTTATACTCCCAGCCCGGCCCTGATTGGCCGCCTCAGTCCCGCTCCTGATTGGCTCCCCGGGGCAGCCCTTTCCAAGGGCTGTTTTTAACCCCTTCCATACCAGAGCAGGGTGACCGCCCTGTTACAATGACCTTTTTTCTTTTCTGTATCTATCAGCAATTCTATTGTGGTCCATATAGGACACCCATCACCTTGGTATCTGAGCGACTTCCAGGGAGTATTAGAAAATGTGACTCAGTCCTGTGCTTTCTCCATTCCTCTGTTCAGGGAGGACAATTGTGTATAGATATTTTGTGGTTGTTATGAAGTGCTAGTGATCTGTGTTTCTCCTTAGCAAAACAAGGTCAAAGGAATGTGTCCTGTCTCTAAAATGGAAAGTGGCTGGGCCTGAGGTGGTTCCTAATTCCTGCAGGTGTGAGTCCCACAGTCTTGCACCGATCCTTGAGAAAGCTCTTTCTCTTGAACAGTACAGCTTGGTCCTTGCAGATAGTTCCATTGTTCCAGAGGAGTGGAACTGACACCTGAGACCTTGACCCCAGAATGTGAGATGATCTTTCTGGAATCCCAGGCCCAGTTCATTTCAGGGCCTTGGAGATGAGGCCCGAGATCTCGGATGTGCCACAATGCCTGTGGAACATGGCTTTTGTGCTGTATGGCATGGATCAAATTGTCAAAAACACAAGTTCACATCAATTATTTCCCCCTTTTTTTCCATGTGTTTTTCACTCTTCTGAAAAAATTTTTGTAAGCTCCTGTGAAAATGTAAGGTAGACGCAGCTCTGTAAAGAGCCACCAAATTTAAACTGCAATGGGTGCAGTGCAGAACTCTCAGCCCAGGGGGAGGGAGGCCTATGGTGGCTTCAAACCACCTTCACTCCCTCTCCATCCTGGGCTGCTCTGGGGGCTGGAATAGCCCCTGGGGTAACTTCAGCAGCTCTGGCTAAGTTATGGCAGCCTCCCTATGGGCTGCAGCACTCTCTGGAATGTCCATAGCCCTGCATATTGTGACCCCACCCCAATATACATCTTGAACCCTGCCCTCTACACCAAGGTTTGGGAGGGGTCCATGGAGGACAACCTGATGGCAGTCTCCATAGTGTGTGTGCTAAGGGAATCCTGCCCTGGGCAGAACCAGGGCTTTTAGAGCCCCTTTGCTTCACTCCAGCCCTTTTACCTGGCATAAAGGTGATGGAGCTGTGATGAGATCTCAGTCCATGTGTTCTTTGGCTGAGTGTAGTGCAGTGGGGCTCACTGAGATGCTACAGCTGCCAAGAGCCTTTCATCCCACAATCGGTCCTTTTTACTCCTGTCCCATGGGAAAGGCCAGCAGGGTAGTGGAACCAGTACTGCTGATGGAGATGGCCCATGTCTCTTGGAGAAGGCAGGTGCTGACTTCTCGCAAGGAAGTTACTCTGTGGCTTTTTCTCAAGAAACAAACACTGAATGTTGACATTCTGTCTGGCTCTCATCCCATATCTATTCTTCCATTCGTGTTTAAGACTGTAGAGAAGATTGTGTTTGCAGTGTTGTTGTAGCCATGTTGGTCCCAGGATATGAGAAAGACAAGATGGGTGAGGTAATATCTTCTATTGGACCAACTTCTGTTGGCGGGAGGGACAAGCTTTCGAGTGTCACAGAGTTCTTCTTCAGGTCTGGAGAAGGTAACCAGAGAAGACACTGTCCAAGCACCTAGCTGCCTCTGGTCTCCTTGTCCCTTTCACTCTGGACACAGATGGGGGGTATGGTACAAAGACAGCACTGCTTGCTGTAGCTGCTCTATCCTGCACTAGCTGCCAGCATCCCCAGTTGGCCGTTATGGCAGCCTGAGATTGCCAGGATGGGGGATGTCTTAGCCTTTCCCGCTTTTTCCTGGTCACGCTGCCTGCGCCAGCTGCTCTGCTGTCTCCTTTTCAGGCACCATCTCAGAATGCTTTGGGGGTTGCTACCATTTTGGCCTGAACCTCCTTCCATGCATCAAATATCAAAATCCAGAAGCTGGAACATGCAATGACAGGAAGGTCTTCATGATACCAGACGGCAGAGTGACCCCATGGCATTTGATATGGGTTCTGTGTAAGGACTCCCCTAATTCAGTGTGACGAGGTCAGGATTGCCAACCCTAGGCATTCAAAAAACTATGAGTCAAGCCCCAAAATAATGAGATTGGCTTAAAAATCACAAGCTCTTTAAAACATAATGCATTTATGCATTTTAAGACTTTCGATTTGCCTTCTGGGTTTTTGAGCCATAAGAGTTCACTTATTTCACCTTGTCAAAGTATTTTCCACACCATGAGGGCTAGAATCTTACCTTTTTTAAAAAGAAGGAGGAGAGAATCATGCAATCTCTTGATTCCATCAGCTAGGGCTTTAAGGAAAAGACCAAATACTGAGAGACTTGTGATAAAATCACAAGGGTTGGCATCACTGAAAGAGGGATGGGGCTCTGGAAAACACCTGTCAACTTTGGCACAGGCAGCTACTGCTGAGGACCTGTGCAATAGTCTCTCAGAATAACACTCCTAAAAACACTATTAGCAGGGGTTCTAGGTGTGTGTGGTATGCTAAACTGTATTATACTGGAATTTTTGTTATGTTATAAACTGTATTATGGCATGCAAAACCGTATTCTACTGTTTGGCCACTAGGTAGCTCTGAATGGGTAATATACCAAACTTGAAAAACAAGAAACTAATTTAGAGATAATAAAGAGAATCAATGTGACTGTTAAAAGTCATTATCATAAGACCCCTGAGACTAAGAGGGACAAATCCCAGGCTACATGCACTAGGTGCGGGAAAAGTCATAAACTCAAGAGATGATGTATATCCAGCCAGAGGCACATGGTATAATAAATGCACAAAATATGGACATTCTGCAACTGTTTGCTGCACCAAAGCAGTTAGGAAATTGACTCATATTACAGACCATCAAAAGCCATTGTTTCTGCGATCTATCACATGTGATGACACAGAGCCTGCCTGAACGGTGAAACTGAATATTCATGGAAAGACAATTGACTCGGGAGCTGAAAGTAATCTCACAAGGAATTTATAATCCCTTTCAACTCCTCCCAGAGCTTCAGTCACCTGACACAGATCTGACTAGCCCTGGAGATATTACGGACTGCATGGGCTAGTTCACCACAGAAACAATTTACAAAGATAAAAGCTTTGCATTCAGAGTGCATGTGAATCAAAGACCAACAACCTTCTCAGCCCCAGCATGGCAGCCGTGATGGGCCTATTGAGAAAGGTGGAAGAACTCGATGGAATATTTGATGTTATGAGACATTTGAAAGGAGATTCAGTACAAATCAACTTAAGCGACAATGCTGAACCATCCGATGTACAGACACCCTTTCCAGAGAGACCTTGGAAGAGACTAGCTGCAGATTTATACAAATTCAGAGAATATCATTACCTGGTCATTGTGGACTATTTTTCCAGGTAAATAGCAGTAATGTATTTGAAAGACATAACATGTTGCAGTGTTATTGGGAAATTGAAGTCCACTTTTGCTCACTTTGGCATTCCAGAATAACTAGTGACGGAGAGTGGGCCACAATTCATTGCATCAGAATTTAAATCATTGTGAATGAAATATGATTTTGATCATATTACTAGCAGCCCATGTTACCCACAAGTGAATAGAGAGTCTGAGAGAGCTGTACAGACAGCCAGGAAAAGCCTATAGCAGGAAGATCCATTACTTGTTCTTCTGAGTTACAGATAAACACCAATAGCAGCCACTACATGTAGTGCAGAACAACTCCTGATGGGAAAAGAACTCAGAACTACTGTTCCAACTTTGGAAATGAAACTATCTCCAAAGTGGCCAGACATTCAGAGAGCAGCCAAATCAGATTAAAAGGCTAAATAAAAGAGTTTATGAACCCTTTTACAACAAACGTCACTCAGAGAATTTCTGGGTCTAGAACCTGGTGTCTGTGTTCGTGTCAAATTGGATGGAGAAAAAGGATGGACAACTCCAGCTGTTGTAAACAAAAAGAACTCAGCACCTAGATCATATGTGCTTGAGGCCAACAGTGCAGAGTTGAACAGACACTAGCAACAACTACAGTTTATTCCTCAGAAAGAACAAGCAACAGAGTAAACTCTACAGATGGCAGATGCAAAACAAGAAGAAGAAGACTCAAAGATTCCAGACTGACCACAGCCTGTTGTTACAACTAAGGTCTGGTCTACACTATGAGTTTAGGTCGAATTTAGCAGCGTTAAATCTAATTAACCCTGCATCCGTCCACACAACGAAGCCATTTACTTCGACATAAAGGGCTCTTAAAATTGATTTCTGTACTCCTCTCCGATGAGGGGAGTAGCGCCGAAATCAACATTGCCTGTTCAAATTAGGGTTAGTGTGGATGAAATTCGACGGTATTGGCCTCCGGGAGCTATCCCACAGTGCACCATTGTGACACTCTGGACAGCAATCTGAACTCGGATGCACTGGCCAGGTAGACAGGAAAAGCCCCGCAAACATTTGAATTTCATTTCCTGTTTGCCTAGCGTGGAGAGCACAGGTGACCATGCAGAGTTCATCAGCACAGGTAACCATGCAGTCTGAGAATCGAAAAAGATCATCAGCATGGACCGTACGGGAGGTACTGGATCTGATCGCTATATGGGGAGAGGATTCCGTGCTAGCAGAACTACGTTCCAAAA
Organism: Terrapene triunguis; assembly: GCF_002925995.2. Lineage (NCBI taxonomy): Eukaryota > Metazoa > Chordata > Testudines > Emydidae > Terrapene > Terrapene triunguis. The sequence continues at coordinate 1,207,659 of NW_020665188.1, read as the reverse complement.
GACAAAATGCCAAAACATTTGAAAAAATCTCCAAGGGCATGATGGAGAGAGGCCACAATAGGGACTCACTACAGTGCTGCGTGAAAGTTAAGGAGCTCAGACCAGCCTACCAGAAAACCAAAGAAGCAAACGGAAGGTCCGGGTCAGAGCCACAGACATGCCGCTTCTACACTGAGCTGCATGCAATTCTAGGGGGGGCCGCCACCACTACCCCACCTCTGACCATGGATTCCATGGAGGGGGTAATCTCAGCCATGCCTGAGTATTCTGCGGACGGGGAAGATGAGGAGGAGGAGGAGGAGGACAAGCTTGCGGAGAGCACACAGCACTCCATTCTCCCCAACAGCCAGAATCTTTTTTTCAGCCTGACTGAAGTACCCTCCCAACCCTCCCAAGGCGTTATCCCAGACAATGAGGCCATGGAAGGGACCTCTGGTGAGTGTACCTTTGTAAATATAAAACATGGTTTAAAAGCAAGCATTTTTTAATGATTAATTTGCCCTGAGGACTTGGGATGCATTTGCAACCAGTACAGCTACTGGAAAAGTCTGTTAACGGTCTGGGGATGGAGTGGAAATCCTCCAGGGACATCTCCACGAAGCTCTCCTGGAGGTACTCCAAAAGCCTTTGCAGAAGGTTTCTGGGCAGTGCAGCCTTATTCTGTCCTCCATGGTAGGACACTTGACCACACCATGC
>NW_020665188.1:1080104-1206863 GCF_002925995.2 Terrapene triunguis | reverse complement strand
GGGGGGGGTTAGTTTGGTTTCTGATGCTGCACGTTAACAGGAAAACTGCAGCACTCAATGGGCTTTGCTTGGTATGGGAAAGGAGGGCGCTGCTTTTATGAAGGTTGCAGAAGCCGAAAGACAATGGCTTACCATGGCTGCATGCAAGCCGAATTCTGTTGCTGGGCCGTGCATCTGTGATCTCTAACACCAAAGCCGCAGGCACTCAATATAAGATGCAAAATGCGACCTTGTACCGAAATCACATGTGCTATGTAATGTGAATAGTGTTGTTCACCGTGAAAGAGTATAAGCATTGTTCTGTAAAATGTATCTTTTTAAATACTTCTCTCCCTTTTTTCCCTCCCTCCCGCAGCTGCAAATTTTTCAAGCCTCCCTCCTCTGTCCTGAAGGCTATCTCAGATAAGGCGGCGAAAAAAACGCACGCGAGACGACATGTTCTTGGAAATCATGCAATCGACCCGCGATGAAAGAGCTCATCTGAATGAGTGGAAGGACATGGTATCAAAGTACAGGAAAGATGCCAGTGAACGTGAGGCCATGAGGGACGCTCGAGATGAGAGGTGGCAGGCTGCAACGCTGAGGCTGCTGCATGATCAAACGGACATGCTCCGGCGTCTGGTGGAGCTTCAGGAATGGCAGCAGGATCACAGAGTGCCGCTGCAGCCCCTGTATAACCGCCCTCCCCCCCTCACCATGTTCCATAGCCTCCTCACCCAGATGCCCAAGAACACGGGGGGGGAGGCTCCGTGCACCCTCCCACTCCACCCCAGTGGACAGCCCAAGCAAAAGACTGTCATTATTTTGAACTTTTGAAGTGGCCTTTTCCTTCCCACCTATTCTCCTCCCAAACCCCACCCAGGCTACCTTGTCAGTTCTCTCCCTATGTTTATAATCAATTAATAAAGAATACATGATTTTTAAACGATAGTGACTTTATTTCCTTTGAAAGCAAGCTGTGATTGAAGGGGGAGGGTGGGTTGCTTACAGGGAATGAGTCAATCAAGGGGGTGGGTTTTCATCGAGGAGAAACAAACAGAACTTTCACACCATAGCCTGGCTAGTCATGAAACTGGTTTTCAAAGCTTCTCTGATGTGCAGCGCTTCCTGGTGTGCTCGTCTAATCGCCCTGGTGTTTGGCTGCGCGTAATCAGCGGCCAGGCGATTTGCCTTAACCTCTCACCCTGCCATAAACGTCTCCCCCTTACTCTCACAGAGATTGTGGAGCACACAGCAAGCAGCAATAACAATGGGAATATTGGTTTGGCTGAGGTCTGAGCGAGTCAGTAACGTGCACCAGCGACCCTTTAAATGTCCAAATGCACATTCTACCACCATTCGGCACTTGCTCAGCCTATAGTTGAACAGCTCCTGATTACTGTCCAGGCTGCCTGTGTATGGCTTCATGAGCCATGGCATTAAGGGGTAGGCTGGGTCCCCAAGGATAACCATAGGCATTTCAACATCCCCAATGGTTATTTTCTAGTCTGGGAAGTAAATCCCTTGCTGCAGCCGTTTAAACAGAGTAGTGTTCCTGAAGACGCGAGCATCATGAACCCTTCCCGGCCATCCCACGTTGATGTTGGTGAAACGTCCCTTGTGATCCATCAGTGCTTGCAGCACCATTGAAAAGTACCCCTTTCGGTTTATGTACTGGCTGCCCTGGTGCTCCGGTGCCAAGATAGGGATATGGGTTCCATCTATCGTCCCACCACAGTTAGGGAATCCCATTGCAGCAAAACCATCCACTATGACCTGCACATTTCCCAGAGTCACTACCTTTGGTAGCAGCAGCTCAGTGATTGCTTTGGCTACTTGCATCACAGCAGCCCCCACAGTAGATTTGCCCACTCCAAATTGATTCCCGACTGACCGGTAGCTGTCTGGCGTTGCAAGCTTTCACAGGGCTATCGCCACTCGGTTCTCAACTGTGAGGGCTGCTCTCATCTTGTAATTCTGGCGATTCAGGGCAGGGGAAAGCAAGTCACAAAGTTCCATGAAAGTGCCCTTACGCATGCGAAAGTTTCGCAGCCACTGGGAATCGTCCCACACCTGCAACACTATACGGTCCCACCAATCTGTGCTTGTTTCCCGGGCCCAGAATCAGCATTCCACGGCTATAACCTGCCCCATTAACAGCATGATCTCCAAAGCGCTGGGGCCCGCAGTTTGAGAGAATTCTGTGTCCATGTCCTCATCACTCTCGTCGCCACGCTGCAGTCACCGCCTGCTCCTCACCTGGTTTTGCAGGTTCTGGTTCAGCATAAACTACACGATAATGCGCGAGGTGTTTACAATGTTAATGACTGCTGTCTTGAGCTGAGGAGGCTCCGTGCTTGCCGTGGTATGGCGTCTGCACTGTTCACCCAGGAAAAAAGGTGCAAAACCTTTGTCTGCCGTTGCTTTCCCGGAGGGAGGGGGAGGATGTACCCAGAACCACCCGCGACAATGTTTTTGGCCCCATCATGCATTGGGATCTCAACCCAGAATTCCAATGGGCGGAGGAGACTGCGGGAACTATGTGATAGCTATGGGATAGCTACCCACGGTGCAACGCTCTGGAAGTCTATGCTAGCCTCGGTACATGGACGCACACCGCCGAATTAATGTGCTTAGTGTGGCCGCATACACTCGACTTTATACAATCGGTTGCCAAAAATCGAATTCTGTAAATTCGGAGTAATCCCGTAATGTAGATATACCCTCAGATACAGACAGATGACCAAGTTGTTATGCATCCAGGTCATGTCATTAGAAAACCAGTACGATTCAGAGACACTTAACAAACTGATCTTTACTGAACATCAAAGGCAGAGTGATACTGTACATTTTGTAAGTGGTAGGAATATAAAACTTAAAGGGGGAGATGTAATGAAATGCTAAACAGTATTGTGCAATTCAGCTACTAGGTGGTTCTGCGAGTGTAACATACCTTATTTAAGTTAATCTCAACCATACCTAGCAGAGCATTAAAGGATATTATGATGAACACATCTGGTGTGTATCTTTCTCAGAAGTAAGCTCTGTAGTCAGTGTACATCTGGCACAGGAGTATGTCAATGTGTACATAAAAACCAGGTGGAGATGATAGGAAAGATGCTGTGTGGACACAAAGTAACTTTGCTACATATATATTAGAACTGGTCTGGGATTTTCCTTCTAAATGGATTTTTTTTGACAGAAAATACAGTTTTTGCAAAATTGAAATTGTGTTCAGGTAAATATGAGATGTGGTCCATTTGTGGAGCTTGGCCTAAAGAGAAGAATAGGGACACACAGTGCCCAAACTAGTTCCCATAAGGCACTATGGCAGCTGAGGGAGACAAGGGTTAAGGTTGACCCAAGAGGAAATCAAATGTTTCGATTTAGTTCAACAAATGAAAATGACCCATGTTGACATTTCCTAATCAACGCTTTTCAGAACATTCTGTTCTGTGAAAAAGTTTGACGTTTCAACGTTTCATCCTGAATTGAGACAAAAACAAATGTAAACATATCAGAATTTCCTTCGGGTTTTCAGCCAGCTGTAATATAGACCAAGGTGTAATGATTATCAGCCTTATGAGAGAGACTATCTATCTATCAATGGAGGCAATACCCATACAATAAATTGTGGATTCGTGTATTTATCATATACATTTCACTGGCTGACTAGCATTCATCCCACAAATTCATCTCATGGAGGATTTATTCTAAAATCCCAACCTCCGTAACACTTCCAAATGGACACCATTTAAAAAAACCCAGCCTTTCTCAGAAAATATCTCCACTTCCTCTCCCCAAATGTGGAATTTCTCTCCAAAATTACATCCTCCTCGTACATGGCCTGGGGAAACATCAGTGCTGACCCCAAGACAACTTACAGTGTGATAGACTAGACAAGGGAGCTATATCCCATTGAAAATAGGGCCCCCTATTCACTTTTTGCCTTGCCGGGTTTAGAGATAGTGGACTTTAAACATGTGCCATTTTTAGCAATAGAAAAGTTAGTTTAGTCATTTTCTCCATCTGATCCCTGTACAAAGGACTGATGATATTTAGGCCCCCAGTTCGGCAAGAACTGAAAAGTGTGCTTGAAGTTTGGGATCTAAGCATGTGCTTAAGTGCTGGTTTTTTTGCTGAATCCGGGCCTGTTTTTTTTGTACCATGTGTGGCACAACGGCCCTGATCCAGCTCCCATTAAAATCAAAGGAATAGGCGTAAAGAGAAGACGTGATGAAGTGGCGTGGTATAAAGTTTTTTATCGGTGCTCATTTGGAACGACCTGCATAACTCACTCCCGCCTTTGCCACTTGTGAATAATGCACCCTTTCCAAACTCCTGCTGCTAAAACCTTTATAGCACACCACAGCATCTAATATATATTCCTCAATAATGATGAGTGCTCAAAACATGGTCATTGCACCTTATTTCTCTCCCCCCTTTCCACCCCCAAAAGATCTGTTGCATGATGCACAGGATCCGAGTGCTTCACTTGTGCTTTGTCAACAGCCTGGGGAACCCACTTATTGATATTCCGTACAAGGTTTTGATTTGGGAAAAAAAAACAGAGTGAGCGGCATAATTTAAAAATCAAAGAAATTCATTTCAGTAGTAAAAGGTTAACAGCCTTTAGGAGGAACACTTTTTAATCACCCTCGTCTAGACTCTATCACTCGAATCACCGGCAGCAGGAGTGAAATATGGCTAAACCCCCGTCACCAAACAGCACCTAAAGACTGTTGTATTTAATCATGTCTGTGCACTAGTTATGGATTTTCATTATGATTCCCGATGCTGTTGCGCTGTGTAAAATATTAATATCCATAGTAATGATGCATGAAGCTTGGAGTGTAATTTCTTCACTCTTCTTGTCTGATATTAAATTGTTACCACTTTATCATTTGTGTAGAACTGCACGTTTCAATTAATCTTTCCATATCAGCAGCCCTGATTAATATAGATCATGATTCATAAGCTTATCGTCACTATAGTTTTAACAGATCATTTATAAAGATCTTAAATTTCAGGGCCTGGGAGGCGCCGCTGTTCTGTCCGAGGCTTTTCTCCCTTCTTGTTCCAGCAGGTTTCTCTATTCTGTTTCTCTCAAACAATTAATTCCAAGAAAGAAAATTAGCCAGATAAAAATGTATGCTTGATTTCTTTAACTTTATTCAGAGGGCTGTGTAAACTTTTCTCTTGTTTGCCCAGCTGGAATCAATGCGTTTTGCGATGGGCACGCAAAAACATTGGTCGACTCTGGGTGCCATGATTTTCCTATGGATGTATATTGCACGCTACTGATTCCCATGTGTCTTCTGAACATACTTGGGAGCTACTGTTGGTTCTCATACTAGCTTTATGGACTGTTGTTTTTCTCATTCTTACTACAGTGGGGTCTACTGATACTTATTCTTGCCGTGGGAATCTGTTGTAGGAGTCATGCATCCTAGATGCTGGCTGTCAACTTGCTAAGTCCGCGGGCCTTCCTCTGGCATTGGTCCTTTATTTTCATTTTGGGTCCGCTTTTGTGGACCACTTTTTCCCAAGTGATCATTTCAAGCATCCTGTTCAAAACTCCAAATTACTGAGGATGCCTAGTTCTATTTCAAATAGATGGGTGGCATTTCTACTTCCTGGCCCATCATCCAAACTCCTGTACAAGCCATCTTTATTCAGCTAGTGGCAGAATAAGCATCAGAACCCACCCATGTCTTCTTACTCCTAAAGCTGTGCTCAGCCCATTAGAACAGAGCTGCCCCTCTCTCTGCCGTGTGACCTTGGGTAGGGGCGCTGCCCCTTTCACTTTTTTCTCTAACCCTTTGCCTGTTTAGATTACCAGCATATCCAGAGAGTAGGTGGCAGTCCCTACTCCCAGATATTCACAATCCAAATAGACGAGACAGAAAGAAAGCATTATTACTTCCTTTTTCCAGGTGGGCAGTGGAAGCACAAGAGGATTGAGTAACTGACCCAAGGAGTCAGCAGCTGAGCTAGGAACTGAACATAGATCCTTTTCTGTCTTTGCACCATGCCCTAACCACAGGCCCATCCCACCTCTCTTTAAAACAGGTGAATGCACTGGTTGCCAAAGAGGAAGGACCCCTCACAGATGTAGTCACTTCCACCATCAGAGCATCCATCTCACTTGAGGAACCTAGAACAGTAAGGCCATCTCCACTTTAATGCAACCTGAGTAAGGATATTGTACCTTCCAACTCAACAGGCATGTAGCACTGCCTGCCTTTATTCTTACTCTTTATATTACACTAATACCCAAAGGCCACCAACAGGATTGAGGCCCTATCATGCCAGGAGCTGTACAAACACAGCAAGTGTGATGCAGCTCCTGTCTGGAAGAATTTACTGTCTAATCCAGCATTGAGCTATGCATCGGCAGACAGCACTCATCACCACGGAGCCCCTGTCTGGGTTAGGACACTAGTGTAATATAAATAATAAAAAAGTAGGAAGCTGTCAGAAGTTAGAAATGGTAAAGATATATTACAAAATCTGATCCATCCACCAATGGCCCTTGTACTTTCTTCTGGGCTTTGTCTAGTTGCTTTGAAATGTCTCAAGTGATGGAGCTTTCACCACTATCTGTGATTAAACCCTAATCAATCTGTTTTTCCTACTTAAATATTACTTTTCCTAATTTAATCCCCTGACTCCTAGTTATAACCCTGGATTGAGATTTTCAAAGCAGTCTAGGGGATTTTCACCCATGAAAATGATTAGAAGATAGTTGTCGAAATCTCCCAGACTGCTTTGAAAATCTCAACTCAGGACTCAAAATGACCAAGAAATAGAGGTGAGGGAGCTGCAGTCATCAGAGATGGGAGTGGGAAGCAGTTGTCAGGAAAGAGAATAGCCACAAGGGGAGAGCAAGTCGGGGGCTACTAGAAATCCACTATTTGCCCCCTCCCTCTTTGCTGCTGGTAACTTAGAGTGATTGTGACACGAATTGTTACACTGAGCATAGCTGAATGCTAGAAAAGGATCCCCAAGAACCATTGCCAATGTCAGGAGAACACCCATTCATCTCTGAGAGTTACGCAGAAGAAGTAAGATGTTGATTTGCCTCCTTTGCACTTCCTGGACCTGCCTCTTCTCCTGCAAAATGTCATGATTTTGGAAACAAAATTGGCTTGTATGAACCTCCTGCATTCCCTAACTAAAAAAAACCCCAAAGCCCTACTAAGTATACAGCCATATCTGAAATCTATACAGCAAGATGGATATAGCTCAAGCAGTCTTTAGGGCATATATACATTACCAGGCAGCAGTGAAATATAGCCTGAAATTTGTCTCCAAAGATGAGATAATGTAGCTACCTTAACAGCTGCAACTGTCACTTTCGAGTGAAGTACTGGGTATTGTGTTGAGTACATTTGCAGGGCAATTTTCCAGTTGGAATAAAAGGCTTTCTGAGGTGAATTTTACTTGTTTTTTTATCCATCTATCTAAGGTTATTTATGTATATATATTATACAAATATTGACTGGCTGTGAGGGCAATATTAGTAAAATATTGCACTAGGGATAAAATAGTTCCCAAGTTTATATATATATATATATATTGCCCACAGCTAAAGGTTTAAGGCAATATGCACCATCAAGGGAACTCTTTTCCCTCTCAGGGAAAAAAATGTTACTACTGTTGCCTGATAGCTGTTTTATTATTCCTTTGAATGTTTATGAAGAGATAGGAAGATATTACACACAAAGATTTCTGCATAAAGTGATAAGTTTTGTGAGATTTTTGCATTAAATTGTTCATAGGTTAATAGGTTCCAAGGCCAGAAGGGACCACTGGGATCATCTAGTCTGACCCCCTGCATAGTGCAGGCCAGAGAACTTCCTCAAAATAGTTCCTAGAGCAGAGCTTTTAGAAAAACATTCAATCTTGATTTGAAAAATTGTCAGTGATGGTGAATCCACCATGACCCTTGGTAAATTGTTCCAGTGTTTAATTCCTCTCACTGATAAAAGTTTATGCCTTATTTCCAGTCTGAATTTGTTGAGTTTCAACTTCCAGACATTGGATCATGTTAGAACTTTCTCTGCTAGACTGAAGAGCCCATTGTTAACTATTTGTTCCACACGTAGATACTTATAGACTGTACTCAAGCCACCCCTTAACCTTCTGTTTGTTAACATAAATAGCTTGAGCTCTTTGAGTCTATCACTATAAGGCATGAATCCTTTAATCATTCTTGTGGCTCTTCTCTGAACCCTCTGCAATTTTCCCAACCACCTTCTTGAATTGTGGGCACCAGAACTGGACACAGGATTCCAACAGCAATCGCACCAGTGCCAAATATAGAGGTGAAATAACATCTCGACTCCTATTCAAGATTCCCCTATTTATGCGGCCCGGGATCACATTAGGTGTTTTGGCCACAGTATCGCACTGGGAGCATATGTTCAGGTGATTATTCAGAGTCACTGCTTCCCAGGATAGAGTCTTCCATCCTGTAAGTTTGGCCTGCATTCTTTGTTTCTAGATGTACACATTTAGCCTATTTAGTCATATTAAAATGCATATTGTTTGCTTGCGCCCAGTTTATCAAACAATCCAGATCACTCTGAACCAATGACTTGTCCTCTTCATTATTTACCACTCCCCCAATCTTTGTGGTATTTTTTAGGATTTGTGGATAAAATGTTTCATGTAAAATATAAATTATTAATTTCACTGAATTTTTGAAAAAAGAGATAGAATTGTATTTAAATCAACAACAAAAGCAACAATAATATTAATTAATAATTCATCTTGGTTATTCCGCATAGAGGCTTCAGATGAGATCAAGGCCCCATTGTGCTGGGCACTATGCAAACACATTTCAGGAACTTGTAGTGCACTTTCCATGGAAATTGTGTCACATTCAGCACAGCTGGGTTTTTGGAGGTGGTGGTAGTAACTAGTATGTGACTCATTTGCCTTTTCATATATTTGTCCAGATGTGTAACACAGATGCTCATTTCAGAGTTGTGGTCACTTGGGCCAACATCCACAAAAGTATTTAGTCTGATTTCAGTGGAAGATGGGACCCTAAATACTTTTGTGGAGTGGGTCTTAGAGACAGAGAAACATGGCAGCTTATAATTGAGCATCTAAATCCATAGGTAGGTATGTAATTAAAGCCCCAATTTAGCAAAACACTTCAGCACATGAGTAACTGTGAGCACGTAAGCATTCCCTTTAATGGGAGTACTCACATGCTAACAGCTACACAAATGGATAAGTGCTTTGCTGAACTAGGACCAAAGTTCCCTGATATACTGAGCTGTTGAGTGCCCCCATCTCTCGTTTCCTTCACTAATTGTGGCAGCGTGAACTCACCATGTTCATTTCTGAAAATATTCATAAATCCCTTCTTACATTGATTCCTCCAGTACTACTCAGGTGAGGCTAGCAGGCCCTACCCTTCCTAGCAGGCCCTTATTGGCCAAGACAAGCATGAGTCTTGATAGGCTTAGGGACGATGGTGGCTTCCCCTAAAGGTCTGGAGTCTGATCACAAGCACTTCTCTTAGATCAGTCCTCAGAGAGATTCCACTGGGTTGGCGCTAGGACGGACACTATTCACCATTTTCATCAGTGGTCTGGAAGTAATTGTAAAAATCACTGCTGATAGAGTTTGTGGATGATACAAAGATTGGCAGCGTCACAAATAACAATGAGAACAGGTCAGTCACACAATGTGATCTGGAACACTTGGCAAGCTCGGACCAGTCAAACAATATATTCAGCCAAATGCAAGGTCATCTAGAACAAGAAGTGCCGACCATACCTACAGAATGGGGGACTGCAAAGTGTGACTCTCAAAAGAGTGTAGGGAGCTCCCAGTGCCCTGCTGTTGCAAAAAGGACCAGCATGATTCTTGGATGTCTGAACAGGGGAGCAGTGAGTAAGCGTAGGGAGGTGATTTTACATGTGTATGCAGGAGTGGTGAGACCCCAGCTGGAATACTTGTACAGTTCTGGGTCCCACATTTTCAAAAGGATGTTGAAAAAGTGGAGAGAGTGCAGAAGAAAGCCACAAAAGTGATTCAAGGGCTGGAGAAAATGCCTGACAGAGAGAGACATACAGAGCTCAATCTGTTTATCTTATTGAAAAGAAGAATGAGAGATGACTTGATTACAGTGTATAAGCACCTTCATGGGGAGAAAATACCGCCTACTAAAGTACCCTTTAAAGTAGTGGAGAAAAACAGAACAAGAGCCAGTGCCTAGAAGCTGAAGCCAGACAAATTCACATTAGAAATAAGGCCCACGTTTTTAACACAAGGGAAGAGGTGGATTCTCCATCTCTTGCTGTCTTCACATCCAGACTGGAAGCCTTTCTGGAAGATGCTTTAGCCAAACACAAGTTATTAGGCTCAACGCAGGGGTAACTCGGTGAAATTTAATAGCATGTGTCATACAGGAGATCTGATTAGATGATTTAATGGCCCCATCTGGCCTTGAAATTGTGACTCACGCTTCCTGGGAGAGATTTTAATGGTACAAATGGCAGTGAGGGGCCTAATTCCCACTGAAATTCAATCAGAACTAGGTGAAAATCTCTTCTTCCCCATTCCTCCCTTCATAGATTGCTCTGGGTATTAAGACGGCAAACTGGGAATTGGGTCAGCTCGTGGTGACTTGGCAAGCTGGTAGGCTTTTTTCCAGAGGTGCTGTCTTGTGCTTCAGAATCTAAGCTTTCCTTAGAAAATGTAGAGCCTATAACACTTATGGGTTTGAGGATGACCTTCAAAATGTGAACCAGATGTAAATGGATGCCGTGATGGCTGCCTGAACCTGTGGACAGCCAGATAGCACTGAGAGAGATGAATTGACCCTGGTCATTGCAATGGGGCGTTAATCCTGAAACCTAATGAGGACAGTGTCAATGTCATCACTGTGAGCTGTTTCACTGTTGATCAAAGCAGGGGGAGGAATAATTCTAATATGAAGATCTGCACACACTACTGTAAGCAGCTTCTCATTTTGGGATCTCGAGTGGACAGAGCTTGGTTCATGACTGAAGTTTAGGAAAATACCATTACTTTTCCCCCCCCAGTTTAGCCCCTGGAAACAATAAATATGAAGATCTTTCATGTTCACCATACAAAGCCCCACTCTGCAGCTGAAGGCCTATTTAGGAGAAAAAAAATCCCTAGGCGGGTCAAGCCAATGTTCCTATAAAATAGCAGTAAGAGTCAGGTAGACTCATAGAATAGTCTATAGTCCTAGCTAAAAGGAATGAGTCTGCATTCCTAGAGTCCTCCTAAAATGATCTGTGTTTTTCATGTGGACATAACCAAATTGTATAACAAACCCGAGTTCTTATTAAAGCTCCAGCCAAGGAAGGCTCTGGCCCCAGAGAAAGCATTAAAGCAAAAGTCAGGCTGTACCTTGTTTCAAGATTAGGGCTCAGCTCCTGGTACGTTGTAAATTGACATAGCTCTATCGAAGCCATACTAGCTGCACCAGTTTACACCAAATGAGGAGCGGGCCGTAGATTGGGCTAACAATTCACAAAGTTCACACCCAAGGAGGGGGCAGCGAGCCAAGCGCAATCGAGATTAGTGAGCAGTCATCTCCAAAGAGGAAAAAAATAACTGAGCAGCAACTGTAGTCAGAGTACAAAAATTAGACAGGTCTGACTATAAGGTCACAATAAATCAGTGCTGTGACAATGAGACCTATCCTTTGTCCAGGGTAGAAGATTTATCTGTGACCCTAGCAAGGGGCAATTATTTCTGTAAGCTTGATTTGTTAAATGCTTAGCAGAAAATGGAGCTAGAGCCAGACTCTGATGAGTGTCTGATTGCAAATATCACCCCCTCTCACCCTCACCCACACACACACATCAGTTCCCACTCGGCTGTATTATATTTCAAGTGTCCCTCTATTTTGCAGTCTGTCGTGGCCCAGATTTTACCGGACTCGATGATGTGGTTTGTTTTGTTGATGACATTTTTAATCAGAGGGTTCCCTGTAGCAAAATGCCTACCAATTCTGGAGAAGTGCTTGCTGGCTGTGAGCAGAATGGAGGCTGAGAAAGCAGGCTAATAATTGGATTTCAGAGTCATGTATGGGGCACTCCAGGAAGGCCGAAGGATTGCACCAAAATGCAGTCACAATCCTGACCCCCAGTTGTTTCTAAACATGTGCAGGTGTGTTAAATTACCAGGGTTGCATTTCAGAAAATCTTTCAAGCACAGGAAGGCCTTGCAGAAATTGTCACTGAAGGACAAGTGCTGGAAATGGCCAAAGGACTGAGGTAAATGCAAACAAGATCTGTGAGCTCTGATGCTTTCTGCCATCCACACATGGTGCAGTGTAGACTCTGATACCCACATATACTGCATGTCTTGGAAGATGGCAAAGAGAGACCAGTTGCCTTTGCCTGGGCATTGTAAGCAGGAGAGAGAAGAATTACACGTACATTGAAAAATGTTGTACCCATTCCCTGGTCCAGGACTGAACATGCCTGTGCCACACCACAGACCATGGTAATTTAGGCTGTGCCCAGTTGTATCTCAATAGCTGTAGGAATGGCCAACTTTAGCAGGGCATCACACTTACCCTGTTTTTGCTGGAAAAGATGGGTAATTTGCTTCCCTGTAGTACTCAACAGTCATGAACTATGGGACTCATTTGTATCACAAGGATTACCTGGGGAAGGGTGCTCTGGTAATGGCTGCAATTTACTGCGCAAGCCTCTAGCGGTGTCTGACATGGCACTGGATTATTTAAACATACACCAGCACCATGCTCCAATGGAACAGCAGAAAGCCTAGTACGGATATTGACCGAGACACCCACCAGAACAAATGTTAATAGGGAAAGCTGCGTTAGGGCATCTTGTGCCCAGCATTTCACTCACATACCTACACCATCCTCTCCTTGGCACTACATGGCCATCTGCTGAATTATCCCTGAACTGACTATTTCAGTTCTTTATTTCAGTTTATGCAATCAGATAAAAAAGGCACCAATCCAAGACTTTAGACACCTTTGATATATATTCTAAATACAACCAAGTGTATCCATAAACCTAGCAGCTAAATATAGCAGCTGAGACAAGCAGACCCATGGCAAATCCCAAGTACCTTCTGCCCCTGGGGGTTGAGCCAGGGGGGTGGTGATGTTCAAGGGGAACCCACTGTTATGGAGGGTGTCTCCGGTGCGGTGTGTGCAAGGTTGCAGTTCAAGACGACAAGGTATGGAAGGCAATTCCTTGCTCAAGCCTGAATTTGCTGGCACAAAGCCCATCTGTCCTCACGTTGGCTCTGGCACAGAACAAGTTGGCCACCAAAATGTGCACCTGGGCTGATGACACACAGCAGTGTGAAGGTAGGCCAGGATCCTTTCTGCCAGCCCTCCCATGCACCTCCCCTCACTCTCCTGCCTGGTGCCATCCTGCGGGGACTCCTCAGCCAGGAGCCCAGGATTTTCTCAGCTCCAGGGCTATGGAGGGGGTCTCCCAGGGACATGGGGAGAGGCTGAATTGGGAAGGAGAACTCCCACCTTGTCCCCTGCTTTTGGCCTGGAGTTTTTCTAGCAGTTGGCCCACAAGGTTAAGTGGTAAATCAAAGTAGTTGGGAGTACAAAGGAACAGGAAAATTATTTGGGCCTGGAGGATCCTAAGCAGAGATTGGGATCCCATGATTCCGCACTTAGCTCCCAGCCCCACAAGTGACTCTGTGTAGACTCAGGGGGTCTATCTGTCTGTGCATAACAGCTTGTAGGATTCAGGGCTTGAGCTTCCAGAAAATTGTCCCTTCAGGTGGGAGGGGTATAATATAATCCATTTATATTATATTCAGGAGGCGAAACAGCAGGCCCCGAGCTCCCCCTTGACATGGCCTCAGTGACACCAGAGCTGGCTCCCTGGAGCGCTACAGCCCCAGGCCATAAGAAGCGGCTTGTTGAGTGACCCTGTGCTCCCCCTTTGGCCTTGGGCTTTTCCAGCCAGATCTTGGTTTATTTGTGTTTCAAAGTGGGTGAGATTAAAGCATTTTGTGGCAAGTTTTTCAAGGCTACGGCATCCCATCCCCTAGGGCAGTGGTTCCCAAACTTGTTCCACCGCTTGTGCAGGGAAAGCCTCTGGCAGGCCGGGCCGGTTTGTTTACCTGCCGCGTCCGCAGGTTCGGCTGATCGTGGCTCCCAGTGGCCGCGGTTCACTGTTCCAGGCCAATGGGAGCCGCTGGAAGTGGTGGCCAGTACGTCCCTCGGCCCGCGCTGCTTCCCACGGCCCACCAGGGGCTTTCCCTGCACAAGTGGCGGAACAAGTTTGGGAACCACTGCCCTAGAGAAAAGTCAGGGCGGGGTGGGGGGCTGGGGATATGGCTTCCCAACACTTCAGATTCTGGGGATCCATGGAGGAGGGATCTTCCATATCAAAGGAGGAAGGAGGAAGTCATATGAAAGGCCGGTACCTCAGCACTACCCTACTGGCTGCGCTACTCTCCTGCCTACACCGCCCCAATAGGAGTCATAGTGCCTTTAGTTGAGATGCCAGAGTTTGCACTGCAGCAGCTGTGAAGAAGACTGAAGGCATTAATAGTGCCTGATGCAGCTGTCACTCCTGATGGGATAGCCACTGCAGGGTCAGCTGAGAATGGATTGTTCCGTGTCCCACCCCCTCCTGCCTTGCCCATTCCCCTTCCTCCCCCTCTCCCCCCGCCACCAGGGATCCCAAAGGCTCTCACTGGGTACTGGGAGGGAGGGAGAAATGATGCAGCAGAGGTAGCATCCCCCCTTCCCCTGACTGGTTTTTCCCAGAGCAAACCAAGGAAAAGCGTTTGCCCAAGATCACATTCTGCCCAGCTGGAAATAATGGCTGTCAGGTAAATGTTGCTGGTTTTCCATATTTAATACTTTAAATGAAGTTTTAATTTACTCGGTTAACCTGCTGAACCAACGCTTCATGAGAATTAGCAAGCATGAAACAAGTCTGAAGTACAGACACGTGAAGCGAACTCTAATGACCCAAGTCCCAATTACCCGCCCAGAGCTTTGGGAAGCCAGGAGACAATAACCCCCTCTGCAAAATAGCGTGTGCTTGACGTAGGCCTCTGTGAGAATCCCACCCCTGTTGGTTGCTCCACTGGGCCCCAGGCCAGGTCCACTGTCAGTTGGCCTGAGGGCTGACCTTCAAAGCCATATCTCAGCTACCCTAGAGCCCATATCACCTATGAATCACTAACAGCTATGGGACAACGCAGACCCCAAAGCCCTGATGAAGCATGAGAGACCAATGGAGATAAATTGTTTTTGACCATGGGGATCCTGCTGTGGGAGATGAGATGAACGGAGCATTTAGAAACACTGTGAAACCCTGCCCTTGGACAGAGCTGTTCCACCCTAAGTAGAGCAATGTTTACAACCACCATCAGCGTCTTTCCCCCAAAATCCCTACTCCAAGCAGTGCTTTCTATAACCAAAGAACGGAGAAGAGCTGAAGATCCCATGAAGCCCATGAGGGTCCTTGCCATGCCAACCTAATCAACCTGGGAGATGCTGTGGTGATGGATATCAATACAAAATCCTAGGTACATTTGGAGGGGGAAAGGTGATTAAGTGATCAGTCCCGGAGCAGAGGTGATGGTTTCTATGGTCGCAGAGATGCAACAATTTGGAGTTAGTTGTAGTCTTAGCATTGATCAGTGGACACAGCAGAAGAATTAATGTTATCTTATGGGTTTGGTTTTTTCTATACAATTTTGGAGAAGATGGGAAATAAGACTTTTCCTGGATGGTCTGTAAATAACTCAGCCCAAACAAAGGAGTTTCTCCTTTATTAATAGGAGGTTTTGGACTTGGCCAAAGCCTACTTTATGACCTTCATAGACGTGCTGGATTTGGTTCCAGGATGTGATCTATGTCTAGACCAACACAGAGATAGAAGTGGGCAGTTTGCAGTTCCTCTACTGGGAGCTACTGGGAGCTGGTTCTACCCCAGGCATGGGTTAGAGCCATCCTCAGGACTACACTAACATGGCACAGGTCTCCCATGGCAACACTGCCTCTCATCCCCTGCCTCCTCTAGTCCACTCACCTAGCCTCTGCTCTGCCCTAGCCTGCCCCCAAACCCCCCCTACGCCTGGGAATCCTGAGCATGGGGCCTAGAGCTGGGAACTCAGGCTCTGTGCCCAATGTGCAGGGGTGGTCCTCTATGCCAGAGGTATGCCCCAAGGAACCTTCTACCTACCCATCCCTTCCTCTGCAGCAGTCTAATTGACACAAAAGGGCAGTGGTGAGTAAGGTCTGGCATTTGTCAAAATCTCCACCAGATGAACACCAAGAGGCCAAATCCATGGAGAGGTCTGAGTGATCTCTGCTGTGAACCAGAGGTGTACGACACCCCAACTCTGATCCCAACCCATTCCTGTCTCTTATACTTTCATTTCTGTTTCTTTACATCTTTATTAAACTCTACAGCCACTTTGATAGGGAAATTGAAAAGAAAAAGATAGGAACAACAAAAAAGCTATAATTATGAAGATTCAATTTAATTTTAAAGGTTGTGGAAGGAGAAAAAGAAGGAGCAGGAGAAGAAGAAACCAAATTAATTTAGCAGGAAAGCATTGCATGAAATATTGTTGGAGTTTAATAACCATGCAAAGACAGATGATATGTGTGGAAAAATTAGTTGTAGGACCTCATAATAGTCTATTAATATTTTCTACAGGCGCAGAAACCCTTTGCTGAATTATTGTGACAAAGTAATCTTTTTTTAAGAGATAAAAAGATAAAATCTTCAAAAAGAGAGGATGGCAGGGACATACATGCTGAACAGAATGGAGACCCAAGCTAGGAATGTCAGATCCTGAGCTAGGTTTCACATTGTTCTATTACACAAACCCTCTGCTCAGCAAATCAGCAGCAAGGACAGGGTGGGCTGCACTGAAACGCTTGCTCTGCACACTTGGGCTGGGCGCTACGGTGGTGACTCTTTAACAAGGCAGCTGCCCTTCTCATCAGTTCTTTCCGCCATATTCGGCAGGACGGTGCCAATCACAAAGCCAAGGATGAAGTGTGTGAGAGGCAGGCAAAACGAATTCCTGGTCAAGGAGATCCGGCTCTGGAGCAGATTTCTGGAGGGGATTAGCTTGATCTGGAGTCTGTGCACCTCACCTGCTTCTATGGCGCTTGGGGAAATTCCCTCTCCTGGACTCACTAAGATGGGGCATTTGAAGGGGTGGATGCATGAGATGCTGGTGCCTGGATGAGATGCAGGTGGACCAGCAGCAGAAGAGCTGACCCATCTGGAAGTCCCCTAGCCACCGCTTCTACAGGAAGACATGTAATCCTGCTATGTCCCCATCCCCTCCAGGCAGAAAGGCAGATGAATGATAAGGGACAAATCTTGCATGAATCTCTCCTTTGAAATGGCCGTGCCTTCTCAAATGCAGGCCTTCGCATTGGCTATTTCAAACTGTTCCCAGGAGGATCCCACAGACCAACACCTCCACCCCCTCCATTTGTACAACATCCCCTCCTGTGCAAGTGAGTGCATCAATGGACATGGGGTGTCCTGCCACACACACAACTCCCGAATTCCTGTTCGGATGGCGACAGGGCTGTTGGGAACATGGCTTCCTCTCTCTAATCATTCTGACACCACAGTGATGGTTAGTCCGAGGTATATTGATGTCTCTTGCTTTATCACATCATTTCAAGATGATACAGTCATCACATCCCCAGCGCCAGGGCCGGCTCCAGGCACCAGCCTTCCAAGCAGGTGCTTGGGGCAGCAAAGGGCGGCAGTCCGTGTGTTTTTGCCCCCAAGCAGCGCCCCGAATTGCCACCGCGGACAGCAGGGGCAGTCCATGTGCCGTTAGGGCTGCACGCGCGTTTCCGCAGCGGCGGCAATTCGGCGGCAGCTTGTATGTTCAGCTGCCCGCGGCGGCAATTTGGCGGCAGCTTCTGTCTTCCGGCTGAAGACAGAAGCTGCCGCCGAATTGCTGCCGCCGTGGAAACGCACATGCCGCCCTAACGGCACACGGAGTGCCCCCGCCGTCTGCGGCAGCAATTCGGCGCACTGCTTGGGGCAGGAAAAACATTAGAGCCGGCCCTGCCCACCGCAGGTCAAAACGTGTGAGCTCCCCTACTTTACCCACATTCCATACGTTTTGAGAGTGGTGGGCTGGATATACCATGGGTAAGTAGCCCCCCCTGATGCTGTTGTAACCCAGCTGCTATCCTAGCCCTGTGCTCAGGGGAGCTGGTCACATGAGCAACAATGTTGCTGTGAGCAGAACTGCACTGCAGCCGACATACTCCCCAGCTACATTCATGGCAAAGGGTGTTTTCTGCCCTGCCGTGTCAGGGACAAGACATTAGTGTGCACCTGGTGTGACTCTTGGGGTGTGGGTTTGAATCCCAAGGATGGGGGAGAGGTGTGGATGAGAGTTTACCCATATAAATAAAACATATTTTAATGCCCTTCCCCAGTCATTGAGACTAGAGGCCTTTGTGTGTGCAAGGCTGTGGTTTCACCGCCTGACTCCTGCTCACTGCACTAACCAGGCCTGTGTGTCTGCTGGGGATGGTGAGCCCATGTGGCTTACATGCCTAACAGCAGTTCCCTTAGCATACATGGCTGGCAACCTGCTATGATGGGGGGGATGAGCTCTTGGGACCCCGCCACTGTTTGTGACCATTGTTTCCCATCATAGCAATGCATGGTGTCATTTTAATGATGTGTTGGCAGTTCCCAGGGCCCCAAATCACACTGCATTTTCTGTTTTGCCTTCTCTGTCTCCTTATACAGCTCCAAGTCCTCCATGACTCTGACATTACTTTCTAACAGTGCAGGCATTCTTGTTTTCAGTTTTCTGTTGGCCAGAATGGTAGCAGGGGTCAACGCATGGGTCAGTGGTGCTGCTGTGTAATTTAACAGAGCTAACTGTGGATCAAAGTCTGACTCCACAGCCTTTTACAGCAAATGCTTTATTATTTTGACACCATTTGTCATCAGCCAGCTGGATAGAGGATAATGGAGAGTAGTGGTTACATGACTAAATTTGGACTTCACTGCAACTTCATGCCCGCTAAACTGCAACCCATTGTCAGCCATTGCTGCGTCAGGTATACCATGCCTAGCCAAAAAAGCTTGGATGTGCACAATCACCTGTTTATCTGTAGTATCTTTTAGTAAAACTACCTCAGGGATGTAAAAATAACCGTATGCTCTAGGACACATACATTCCTGTGGTGTTCAGTGATCACTCAGTGTTTAAGATGCTTGCAAGAGCTCTCTTTAATTCTGTGTTCACTTCCTCCTGGCTGTACAAAGCCCCACCCAGACTCTCTGCCTGGAGCGCTCAGCCCTTAAAGTCACAATCCCCAATACCACAATGGCCCTATACCACAATACAGGCAGGGCTACTGCTGCAGTATGGAGCCCACCCACGGCGATGTGTACTGGCTAGATCTTACTAGCGTTTTTGTAGAATTCATTCTGAATTCATTTGTCAGGTCGGCAAAAAAAAGCCAGTGAGTCAGGGTAAGGCTGCAGCCCACTGCAGGAGAGGGAGGTGATATCAGGAGTGGGAGAAAGAAAGTGTTGGGGCATGGCAGTTGGGGGCATTGTTACATCAAAGGGGTGGGAATTTGTGACCTTGTGCTTGTGGCAAAGGAAGCCGGGGTGGAATCCATGGTGGGTGCTTCTGAAAGAGGAAGCTTAGCAGTGTGGGCCTGCTGCATGTCAAGGGAGTGCTAATCAAGAGGGGTCTGCAGATGAGAAGGAAGCCAGCCCTATGAGTTGTTGGGGGTCAGTCATTAGAGGGGGATAGCAGGATACTTGCCAAAGGCTAAGGGAGGCTGGGATGGGAGCAGGAGCTTGTGTAGGGCTAGTACTGGGAGCAGAGTGCCAAGGAAATCTCAGTGCTGGTAGTGGAGGCTCAGGTGTATACAGAAGCTGAGATGGCCGGGAAGGGGCGTGCTTTGCAGGGAGAGGATCATTTCATAGAATATCAGGGTTGGAAGGGACCTCAGGAGGTCATCTAGTCCAACCCACTGCTCAAAGCAGGACCAATCCCCAGACAGATTTTTACCCCAGTTCCCTAAATGGCCCCCTTAAGGATTGAACTCACAGCCCTGGGTTTAGCAGGCCAATGCTCAAACCACTGAGCTATCCCTCCCCCACCACAAGGGAACAGGTCAATCCTGCTGCACCCTGAAGATGAAAATCCAGAACTCGACTTGAGGGCTCCAAGGGATAATGGAAGTTCAAATGAAATTGAAAATCTTAAGGGCTGGTGCAAAAGGAACCCAGCACACCCCCATGCTTAGCACCATTTTGTGTGGGGGCAGATGTAAGCTTTTGTAGTCATGCACTCAACTGCCTTGTTAAAAATCAATGTTAAAAACAGACTGCACTAACACAGCATAGCAACCACAGGCGGAGACAAAAGCCGGTCATGGGGCTCAAGGGGCGGGAAACACACGCTTCAGGAAGCTTTTAATTGTCTCTCTTGGAAGGATGCATTTCCCAGCTCCTGAATAGGATTTGATTTGGTGCCAGACAAAACCCTTCAGATCCAGCAAACTCAACTAGGTCACTCCTGCAGGAGAAAAATAAAATAAATGCAGGACAAAACAAAACTGAAATTCCTCATTTTACTTTCCCTTTCTCCTATTTTAATCTTTACAGCACCATCCATTTCCCACCCTCCCCACACACCCCCTTCCTCTTTCTTATTTCTTTCTTTAAATACAGTCTAATCCCAAGTGTGAACTGATGTAGTTTGTGCGTTAGGGGGAAAAAATATCTCTCTCTTTCTGCCTTTTTTTCCCTTCTTCTTTCCTTGGCCCAGTTCATTATTTTTCTTTCTTGTCACTCAGTGTGATAGGTTGAACAGAAGTGCACAGATGAGCACTGAAAACGGTGTCACAAGGCCTTAATCTAGTCTTTAATGCCTGACTTCAGAGATGTCATTTATCTTCTAACTGCAGCAGGCATCCACCAACTTTATCTCTAATAATATATTGATGGATTAAAAGGGTCGGGCAGGAGACTGGGCTGGAAAAATTGCTTATTGACATCAAAATACAGTGCCCTCAACCTGATAAACATGGAGGGGCTCATGTATCTCCCAGAATAGTTGGTGTTGCTATAATTTTTTTTCTCTAGCATGTTTCTTCCAGGTTCATGGGGTGGTCCGGTAAAATAAACAAATGGAACAAATAAACAGGAAATATAGTTTCTGCGTTGACACGACTGCGTGGAGGCAAATATATTTCACTAATTGTTTTTTAATGGTATAGCTGTGCATTATTATTTACCACACACTGTGTGACACTGTTTGCCGTGAGCACCTGCCTTGTTTTAGCAGGCCTGAGGATATTGAAGCTCATTGTGATATATGGCATAGAAGCGTCACTGGAAGCCTCTCAGCAGCATGCCGGTAGGAGGAGATCCCCCGGATGGCTTCTCTCTCTGCATCCCCATTCCCCATGTGGCTTGGTTTCAGGGCATCAGTGCAGCCTTATGCGCTCGCTGCATAAAGTACGTGGCAATGGTCCCTTTGTTTGTAGGTTAATCAATGGGCAATGGTCCCTTTGTTTGTAGGTTAATTTTGATGTTCCGCTTGCATCATTTTCATGGTTCACCCACAGGTGAAGGCTCCCACTCAAACCGCCCATCATCAAAACCCTATTCTGATTTCAGTGTCATTTTGAAAAATAAAAGGGTGGGTCTTGGTCTAACTTCCTAGGGTCACAGAAACAAGCCCAAAGCAGAGAGTCCCAGGCCAGGAGGGGTCAAAGGGAGCTAAAAGGCTCTTTTCATTTACACATAGCTTTTAATTTTCTAATGAGCCTGAATGGGGTTTTTACTTACTTAGGGCCAGTTCTGTCATAGCTGCTGTTCATAAGCACGCCCCATGAAACCCACACACACGAGAGGGGAAGCATGAACTGTTTCCTGGACCAAGACCATCTCTCCACCAAAGCCCAAAAAGAGAGCATTCCATTGGTCCTCTCTGACAGGGGCCACAAATGCTGGATCAGAGCCTAGGCATCTGGATTCTGGCTCATCTTCCTGCATGTGTGCACCCTGAGCTAGCAATGGACCCTATGCACACACCTCTTCACTGATTTATGCTCTTGGCGCTAATCTGTGCTGGTTGCGCTGTGTAGAATTTCTACCATCTGGAGCGTGGGTGCAAATGAATGCTCTTTTTCAGTAGAATATCCAGACTCAGTTTGCACAGAGACCTGACGTGCGTTCGGATTCCTTCCCCTCCATGTGCCAGACCTGATCTGTGGGCTCTTATACCAGAGGGGCAGGCTCACAGCTCCTCTTCCTCCTTGTCTGGTCTGGATAGTTTGCTCCCTGGAGGGAGCGAGGACTGATCAATCTTTGCTCTATTGTGATTTGCCCATGCACAGCTCCCTGACACTCGCCTGTGTAAAGACAGGTGACAGCCTCATCCTCTGCTTGCACTTGTTTCATGGCACATCTACAATGAGACAGAATTTAGACTGACAAACCAGAATCTTTGTAAAAATCTGTGAATTTGGCCAATTTGCCATTAAATCATTTTCACTCGGTGTCTGATGTCTGTACGGGTCTGGGAGGAAAACTGCCTCTCATTCACTGGAGAAAGTGGAAAATTCCCCCAGGTCTGTCTCCCATTCCCTGGGCCAACAAGGACTAGCAGTGCTGTAGGGACAACCAAGGCACTGCCAAAAGGGCCTGGTTCAGCTCCCATTAACCTCACTGGAAAGAGTGCCATTGTCCTCACTGGTGTAGGCTTGGACCCTACGTATGAGAGGGAGGGAGAGAGTACCTTTCTTGTAATAAGGGTGTACATCAGTGGGACCCTCAGACCACCCCATGCCAGTGCGCACACTGTTGTCATAATATAGACCCAAAAGGTGGCATGTAATACATCCTTGGCAAAATAATAACTCACCGATTGTTAATATTCTTGTGTGATGTACATATAGTAAGCCCACAACTGACTTTATGGCTATGTGCTGCAAATACGTTCTTGAAAGGTGTTTGACAAGCAGTGCCTATGCCATGCTTGCTCCAGACAAAGGAATATGATTCCACCTGTTTGAATGTGTCTCCAATGTAAATTAAGCAAGGCGTGACCAAAGACAAAGAAAAACACATTGGCGTGCAAGGTAATCAAAGATGACTGCTTAACAATCTCAACTGGGGATGGAGACTGCACCTCCAGGGAGCCTTCCTGCCTCTTGAAGCAGGGTCTGTGAACTTTGGGAAGATATAAGGAAAGAGAAAAAAACATTTGGGCAGCCATCACTTGAGGAACTAAAGGGGCCAAAGCTCCTGAAATCACAGAACATTGGGTCCTTCAATCCAGGAGCCTGGAGTTTCTGGGAACTGAGTATAGGGGAAAAGCCTTCTTAGGCAAAGATTAAGTGGTTTCCATCATATGCAGGGTTTACAGTTTGGTTTAATGGCTCTCAGCATCACCATTGTACAAATTGTTCCAGCATCCCTGCTGAGCGATGTAAGTTACGCCAACCTAAGCGCTGGTGTGGGCAGCACTATGTCCATGGGAGACCAGCTCCTACCTACGAGCTACAGCTGCTCATGGAGGTGGTTTTATTATGCCAATGGGACTTCTCTCTCCTGTCACAGAGAGCGTCTTCACCAGACGTGCCACAGCGACGCAGATGTGCCACTGTAGTGCTTCTAGGCGGTGGAAGCCAGGGTGTGACCTGCATCTTGTATGCTGGCTGTTGGTGTCAGTGCCATGAGCCACAGCAGCGTAGCATTTACTGCACCCTAAGTTGCTGTGTAGTTGGTGATACAACCCCTTACTGATCTGAGGCAAACCCCCAAAGCATCACAGTCAGCCATCAGCCTCTGAAAAGAGTCACAGCCAATTCTGATCAGCTGGAAGAATGGCAGGTATTATTCAGAAATAAGAAGGGTGAAGAGAAGGGTATCACATATTCCCATCCCAAAATTTGGGTTAGAATCAAGGATAGGTGGTTCCCAAGTATTGCCAGCAATATGATATCCTCCAAGGCAGATGGTAGTTTAACTTGGCCATAAATAAGATTAGAAATCTTTTCGGCTACTTGTAATGATCTGGAATAAAGTGAGGCGAGCATTGCAGAAAAGTCCAGCAGGAGCACTAGACTGTGGGTGTGTTTTTATTCTAACTGAATTAATGAGGTCTAATGTATTTTTCCCTTTTGTGAGAATTTTTATATTTGGAGTTTGATAGCAGATATTTAAGTTGTATCTGCAGAGATCATATGCCTGCTGGAGTGGTGAGGTTAATTTCTCCTTGTAATCATTTGGTGAATCAAATTTTGGTTCAGTTTTAAGATGGAGAATAGGAACAAACAGTCTCTGGAGGTCTCTGCTACATGTAAGGAAAGTTGGCATTTCTCCAGTGGTTGTATAAGGCAGTGATTCTGAAAGCCGGTCCGCTGCTTGTTCAGGGAAAGCCCCTGGCGGGCCGGGCTGATTTGTTTACCTGCCGCATCTGCAGGTTCGGCCAATCGCGGCTCCCACTGGCCGCGGTTCGCCGCTCTAGGGCAATGGGGGCGGAGGGAAGCGGCAGCCAGCACATCCCTCGGCACGCATCTGAATCGAATACCACTGAAGTCAATGGAAAAGATTTCAGTGGAGATTGGATTAGGCCCTTGGATAGGAATATACAAATCCTAGTTGGTTAGCATTGTAGCAACCTGCACGGAAGTTGGAAGAGGAGCACAGACTGCAGTAAGGAAGAGTTTGGAGGAGGCATTGGGAAGTCAGTCTGTGTGCATATGATAGAACATCAGCTGCAGCTGCAACATCGATGGAAATAGTTGTCTTAAAAAAAAACAGTTTAGTGATAGAAACACGGAGTCCTCTCATGTTATTACCCAGCATCTACTACAAGAAACAAACATATTGTCAGCCACATAGGATCTGGTAGCCTATTATCATGACTTTTAAAGTTCACAGGACCTTCTGGGGTTTGTAGTCCATCAACTGTAACCAGGAGCCTGATGCAGATTCCACTAAGGTCCATGTGAGCTTCTGAAGAATTAAAAAGATCACAGGGAGGCAAATCTGTGACTGGGCACAAGAATCAAGATACAGAACATGAGGGGTAGGGTGCAGAGAACACAGGGAAGCCGGCTGGAATCTCGCCAACTTCATTTGAAGTTTACAAGAGCCATTTTTGAGAAAAGATTTGGCAAAAAAGCATTAGAAGAACTTTCCAAACATGATCCACATTTATTTTATCCAGGTTATGTTTTCTTCATTCGGTGTATGGTTACCAAAACATTTAATGTTGGACATCATTTGCAAACAAGCTATAAGAATCTTTGTTGGCTATAAGAGAAAAACAAAAGGAATATCTGATAAGAAAGCTACAAAAGGTTGCAAAGTTTGTTCATAATTCAAATGATCTGGTTGCTGTTACTTCTCATGTGTCTCATATTGCACTGCATAGGAACCACTGACTGAAAGCAGCTGATTAAGGAGGTAATGATTTCTTGTGTTGAAATTTTCTGAACAAAGAGAAAATCACATTAGAGAATTTCTGTGCTGCAGAAATACAGCTGAAGAGAGAGTCCAACATGTGAATGTATATTCCCAACTTTTTTAGGCCACTGATCTAAATTCTCAGACACGGTTGGCAAGATATCATGACTCATGAGGTGTACAACAAAATGTGAGCAGAACTAATTAAATTGTTGGCATTGCTGGGAAGAATTATGGGTAAAGATATTTTCAGCACAGTGGTTCAGGCCTTTTCAGAAGCAGACATTAACATCAGCAAGCATTGAATCATTGGGAACAGATGGAGCTCCTACTACAGTCAATTCTAGTGCAGGTTTCATTCAGTATCTTGCTAAGGAAGATGGTTACAAATGGAGCTGACTGAAAAATTCCAATATTTCAAGTTTGGTTTCATCCCATATCAGGCAAAATATTGAATTTTTTCATGGAACAAAAAGTTTAGAAAACATTTCATTCAGAAATATTGAAATGTTTCAACATTCCCAAAACAAAATGTTTCATTTTGGAGTCTGCATTTATCTCTGCATCTGCCTAAGTTGCTGCACTTCTTGGGAGTTGATGTTCCAAGTTCCTCATGACCCCCTACAGACTCTGCTCTCTGGCCAGACTACATCCCCCATGATGCACTGTGGCCTATAAATGTGTCTAAGCTGCTGTAGTGACTCATGGATGAGGTGCTGTAGCATCTCAAGCAGATGCAGAGATAAATGTTGTCCCTAAATGAAGTATTTTGTTTTCCTGGGGGTAAAATCCACCAAAATCAATCTTTTCCCTCTGGAAATTTTGATTTTGACAAAACCACAATTTCTGATGGGGAAATGTTTCATCTGAACTTTTTCAAGCAGCCCTGCTTACAGTAATAGTGGGATTTCATTGCATCATTGATAAAGAGGCATTCTGTGTTAAAGTAAGCTCACCAATACTTGAGAAGGTGGTGAAGCTGGTGACAATTTGGGATTTCACCATTGCAAGAGCTCATAATAATTAAGATTTTAAAACACTCTCATCAAGTTTCAGTGCTTTGGAATGAAACAATGTCAAATGGCTAAAATGTTTCTTGTTCATTGAGGCTGTATTTATTGTGTTGGAGGGTTAGAAGTCACATTGTGCTTAGTGCGGAAGGGACAGGTTTACCACCCGAGAACTAAGAAACTTATAACACTTGGATGACTTTCTGTTTTCTGACAGAAGGAAAATACATTGCCATGCATCAGACAGTCTCAGATATGAAGATCACTACATCACAGATCGCTGTTGCTAGTGGCTAAAAATCAACATCCAGGATATGCATGTGGCAGAGTTCCAGGCAAGTGCTCTCTGGAATACCAAATCTGTTGACTGCAAGTCCCAGCTGGAAAATACTGAGTATGTGAAGTATGAAGAAAATAATCCTTTTAATCTGAAAAAGGAAGTGATGTGAGGTGAGAAGACATTGTCTGATCCATTTGTTTCTATGAAGACCTTATCCATAGCTTTGTTGGTGGTCTCTGGTTCAACACAGCTATGAGAACAGTTGGATGAACTTCGCTTGGACGGATTTCAGGACTGTATTCAAGAATGATTTGGGTGCAGCACTCAAAACTGCAAAACACAAGCCTCACATTAAAAAGACTGTCTTCACAAATTCAGTGGCAGAAATCCTACTGACTGCTGGGCAGCTGCCTCTGCAGACCACTTGACATGGTAAGTACTTGTTTGTAGTTTCTTGGCCCATGGAACAAAAACAGTTCAGTATCACTGTCCAGCGCCCTCAAGCCAGCCCTCTTTCTTAAATTTTAATGAATACATGGCATTTCCTATTTGGCAGTTCACTATGTTAGAAAACATCACTATATATTTTTGTAACAGGGAGCTGTACTGATGAGCTGAGATGACTGTTATTTTTAGAAAATCACAACTAAGTTACTGGAGATAAAACTTCCATAGTTATTTAATATTCATTTTCATAAGTAAAAAAGCAGATGCTTTCACAAGAGCTATTCTTTATCTTTTTTTCCTTTATATTACCTTAAAAAAGCAAAGAAATACCAAATATGAGAAGGCTTTTGATCATCAAAGGTGGGGTTCTCAAAAGCACTCAGCACTGGGCTAACGCTGCTCACATTCAGTTCAACGGGGGGTTTCCCAGTGACTCATGGGAGCGGTTAGGCCAGGGTTGAGTGCTTTTGAAAAGCCCACCATAATTCCACAAATTTTACAAATAAAAACCATTTTCCCATTGTTCCTTCTGATGAATTCATCCCAAACATTCCAGTCTGACAAATTAGTTACTGGGAGCAGAGTAAAATTGGATATACCGAGATAACTATGTATCGATATATATAGTATGTCATAAAATTATAGAAAATAGAGATTTAAAAGCAATCCTGGGCTATCGTACCCATCCCCCTTCCAATACAGAAACGTTCCCTACAGTAAATTCTTTGGTGCCTTCTCCAGTCTCATTGTTAAAGGCCAGAGGAATGGGGCATGCAGCGCTTTAGCTGTTTAACATTTGCCACAGCCTAATAGAACTTGTTTTGCAGAAATTTTTCCTCATAAACTGCTCAGTTTGCTTTGGCTTAGTCTCACCTATTACTCCTGTTTAAACACATTGACCACCTCAAACAATTACACACTTCAGACATTCTTCATGCCAGTTTCACATTTTGGGAGCTATGAGAGAACCACCTAGAGCAGTGGTTCTCAAAACTGGTCTGCGACTTGTTCAGGGAAAACCCCTGGAGGGCCGGGCTGATTTGTTTACCTGCCGTGTCCGCAGGTTCAGCTGATCGCGACTCCCACTGGCCGCGGTTCACCGCTCCAGGCCAATGGGGCGACGGGAAGCGGCAGCCAGCACATCCCTCCTCCCATGCCACTTCCCTCAGCCCCCATTGGCCTGGAGCGGCGAACCACGGCCAGTGGGAGCCGCGATCAGCTGAACCTGCGGACACGGCAGGTAAACAAACCAGCCCGGCCCGCCAGCGGCTTTCCCTGAACAAGTGGCGGACTGGCTTTGAGAACCACTGACCTAGAGGATGCCAGTTTCTTCAGTCATTTGTCTCCCTCTTTTCCCTGCCGGTAAGCTCCCCATCCCCTAATTCAGAGGCTCTCATTCTCCCCTCTCTGGACCCAGTGAATATCCTACCACTCCTGCTTCAATGTGGCATCTGCTGTCCCATGAAACTGCTGTTCACCCAGTGGTGGCATCAATACTGGCAATATTAGATGCGATGCAGTTCCAGTAGTGTTAGTAATGCAGTTAGTAGACTGACTGCTGGCATGTTTACAATGGGGTCATCTAACCCTACTGACAACAGCACCAGAGCTAGGCCAATGGTGGGAAAATTGCCATTTTAGACAAGACCAATGAGGCTCCCAATGCAATTATCTTCCTAATTACAGGAAACCTACCTTATTGCAGCTTCCTAGGTCGCAGGGTTTTGGCTGCTGGTGCTCAGTGCTGACTCCATCACATTACATTACATTTTCCTTTAATCATTCCCCTCTTTTCTTACTACTTCTTGCTCTCTGACCATCTTCCAATTTATGTATTTATTGGGGAATGTAGTGCCCAAAACTCAATATGGCATTCCAGGTAGGGTCTCAGGAGAAAAGAACCAACAGGCTCCATGTACTCTGTAGCAAGGTGGATTTAAATTCTACATTAAAGGTCCCTTGTTTGTGTGTCAGTGTCCCTAGATCCTGCAGTTAAGTCTTTAGATTTTGTAACACTCTAGTAGAAATTCTGCAGCAGCTTCATTTTACAAATGGAGGTTTTAAGAGAATTGTGAAAATGAATTATAGAGTTAGTACAGCCATCCATATGTTATTAATTTTTACATTAAATTCAGGTTATTTTACACTGTCTCTAAATGTTCAGTATGCTGCATCTTGTCATGTTTAGGTTCCAGAGTTAACACCCCATTGAGATGAATGGGGCTCTTCACATTCCTCAATATCTCTGCAAATCGCACAGACAGCACTGTATTGGTGTAGAAGTAGGTCACTTTTTCAATATTATCTTCAAAACCAGAATCTTTAGCCAGATTCTTTGAATATTAACTAGATCCTGAATAAGTAATAAATAATGCACAATGTAGCATGTTAACATTTTATTGTAACTTTGCCTTAATAAAAAGTTTTTTTAAAATGGTGAAATCCTGGCCTCATTAAAGTGAATGTCAAAACTTCCATTAACTTCAACAGGACCAGGATTTCACCCACTATTTTTAAAAGGGAAAGTCGAGATTCTGGAACACGGTTCTGAATTGAGAGATTAATTCTGAGCTTGTGGAATAAGGTCCTGAGGCTCTTACTCTAGAGAGAAGCTATTACCCCTCAACTCCATAAAATCATGTCTCTATAGGCACAGTCCAAAATTTCCCTGGCTGATTATGCTGCCATCATGCTAAGGGCTTGAATGTGGGATGTGTAATGTAAACATAAATCCCAATGGATGGAACACTTCTCAGGATCAGGTCCTTAATTCACACACACACACACACACACACACACACACACACTAACTCCTTTACTGTAGCTCTTTTTTGGCAGTAGTGCATCTGAAGAATCGCCTTCCATTCTCAGTACAAGTTCATTATTTCCCAGTTGTTTCAAATTGCAATTTTCCCAGGTTAAAGTGTATCTTATTACTTTGGCCCTGATCCAACTCCCACTGAAGCACATGGAAGGCCTTCACTTGGCTCCTGCAGAAGTTGGATTGGCCTTCAAAGAAGTGATGAGAGTTTACACCAGCAAGGAACAATCAGGATCATCTAGTCTGACCTACTTCAGAACACAGGCCATGGGACTTCCCTGAAATAATTCCTGCTTGTCACCCTTGTCCTGAGTTCTTCATAATCCATGTACCCTTTTACCCACTATTGTTTATAACTCCCAGTTCAGTGTCATTTGCAGGTTTAGTTAATGTTCTGTTCATGCCTTCAACCAGATTGTGAATGAAGATGTTACATTTTAAAAAATGAATATAAAGCCCTCTGGCAGCCACGGGCATTCCCCTAATCACTGCCTCCCAGCTCGTGACCCCAATGCTGACCCAGCCCCACCCCGATATAGTTGTTGTATTATTGTATTTTCGTACCTTTTGTTTACAGCAGGTGCTCTCAAGATTTTTTCTGGCACGAATCAGATCTTCTCAGACAAGTTATCCCATGGACACCTATATCCCATTCGCAGTTATGCAGACCTTCTCCTCTACCATTCACCATTGCATAACAATCCCAAAGCAGTTGCAGTATGGGAAAGTGATATTAGGGAAAGATTTAAGGTATTTTAAACTGGCTTTTAATACAATTTAACCATTGGAAAGAATGAGGGGACCCAATCCTGTGGGCCAGATTTTTAAAGGTATGTCGGTACCTACCGCCCATTAATTTCAATGAGTTAGATGCTTAAATACCTTTAAAAATCTGGCTCAAACGTGACCAGCCAGCAATCTATGGGCCGCCAGCAAGCGCTCTGCCAACCACAGCCTGTGCTTCAGAGCCTCTGGGTTCCAGCACTGCAGCCAGTTTTCAATCCAGGTGACAATGCTCAGAAGCAAATGTCATTTTTGAGTAACATTCCATTGCCTTTAAGCATGTGCAGAGTGCTTTCCTGAATCCGGATCCTAGCGGCCATGCCCCCATCAGGAATTCTGACTGAATCAATCTAGGGGACTTCACTTGCTGCATAGCCCTTCCCCACCCCCAACATGCTTCACATCTCCTTGTGCACAAGCTAGCAAAGAAATTCTTTGTAAACTCATGCTGCGTGTTACCCAGGGTTCTAATATTCTCTCTCAGTAGGAGCAGGACTTCACCCTAGGAGCTTAAATACGTTTTTCTCCTGATATTTGTTATCGTATTTTACAAGGTAATGAATTTATCTTTGCCAGATAGTAATTGCCAGGATTGGCCTTTTAAAAAACAGCAGTATCACATTTGCCCATCCTTACCAGTGTTCTATTGTATTTCAAGAGCAATTGCCAAAGATTTAGCAAATGCAGTAGCCGATTCCCTTAAGACCTTGAAAAGTATATTATCTTACTTGGACTGAAAATTTGATGATCCAAGTCACATACTCCTATAAACTGCTTTTTATCCAAAGTGCCATATTGCCAAAGGCTCCTTGTTTCATAACTTTCCATGCCTCTGTCGTTTACATACCTTGTTAAACACTGATGGTGAAAGGGAGTTCAGTAACTCTGCCATTTTAGAAACACCATTGATTTTGTCTCCCTCTTCATTTATTAATGGAACTACTTTCTCTCTAGTATTCCCTTTTCCCTGATATAATTGTGAAAGCTCTTTTTATTCCCACTAAGCCTCTCTGCTCTCTCAGCTATCCTTATCTTTTCTCTACAAGCCTTAACTGACTGTATATTCTTGTTTAGTGCTCTTCCCCTTCTCCATTTGCACTACAGGTTCTTTCTTTACACTTGTATCTTTCAGCAGGGTTTTGTTATGCCACTTTGGATGCTACTTGTTCTTTTAGTTTATTCCTCAGTCGAACAGTAATGTGGTACAATTTTTAGCGTGCAACTCTGGATATTCCAGCTCTCGTCTAAACTTATGGATTTTAATGCTTCTCCCATTACACCTTGCTTCCACTTGCTAAGGCCCTGATCCAGCAAAGCATGTGAGCACCTAGTTAACATTAAGCTTGTGAGAAATTCCACTGACGTCAATGAGAATTTCTCATGAATGAGTTCTGACGGACCAAGCCCTAGGTTTCATAACATCATAACATTTTATATTGTAGGTCCTGAGTCAGCAAAGCACTTAAGCGTGTGAATTCAATGAGATGGCAGTTCTTGAGTGTTTCCCAAATGTCTTGTCTTTCCACAAATATATCTATTACAATTGCATTTACATAGACGGTAAAGGCAAGTGCATTAGTCTAACCATTCAATAGCTGAAGGAAGAGTAGTGTGAAAGTCCATAAGGGAGCTAGACAGCCCTTGCCAATGGGTGCAAGCTTCAAGTATGTGACCTACATCTTCTAATTGTCCAAAGCGGCAAAGTAGGGAGGCACAAAGGCCCCACTTGTAGTCAGTAGCAGCACATCTGCTCACTCCACATGTGAAGCGATTGAGCTTTACCCAAAGATGGCGTGGAAGGTCAAAACTGGGGGCCAAACTGTTGGATCTGCCATGAGATAGGCATTGGATATGTTTGAAGTTTGTTCGTGTCACCTAGTACACCATCTGGAGGTGATATCGAGGTTCCTTAAGGGAGTTGTCCAAACTGGGTGCCTTGAGCTGAGACGGTGACTCAGTGGATTAAACATATCTTTAAACAGGGTTAGACATGGCATGTCTTGCATCTTAAAGAGAAAATTCTGCAGGGTGATTTGTCATCTGATGTCAGGAGGGTCGATCTTCGACAGGGCTGGCAGCCAGGCCCTGGTACCTGTTCTTAACTGGGTGGTTTCACGGAGCTGAGTGTCTATTACTCCTATGTGAGAAGAGTTGAGCCACACAGATCACTACTCTACTACAGAATAGCACGAGACTAGTCCAGAAGTTGTCAGTGTCTACACATTGGCTGTGTATTGGTAGAACCAGCTAGTTTGCTGAGCTGGTTGTTCCTTGTCTTTATTTCCAATGAAGTTTTGATAAGATGTTCCTTGAATGTCAAGTATGGTCCAGTATAACACTGAAATACACAGGCCTTGGTTGTGATTGAGCCTATGGCCATTCAGAAACATATTGAGCTGTTTTTTGGCCTTTGTGTAGTACAGATGGAAGCAACCGGAAACTGTCGCCATCTTTTGCAATAGTGGGCCATCTCTTTCATGCCAGCATTCAAGACTTCTTCTAGGTGACTGAAATCCTGGTCCTATGCTGCCAGACAGATGTCACCTGCACAGATAAAATTGGGAAGGTCATTTGTAACGGTGTTGAAAAGTGTTGGTGTTAGAACTGGGGCAGACCATTGTTTTGAGACCTCCAGAAGCCGGGTTTTTGTCTAAGTGAAACTTAGAACCAGTGGCCTCGCAGCAACAGTTCTATAGCCATGACAACCCACTTTCATAGCACCACTGACAGTTGTACAGTAGGTCTGTATGCCAGATTGTGTCATATATAGCAGTAAGATCTAGGAATCCTGCATCTGTCTTCTCTTTGGGTTGCAAGCCATTCTCAATGTAGCTGGTGAGTCCCAGCACTTGATCACAGATACTGTAGCTTGGTCTGAAACTTGCTTGATCTACACTCAGGATATCATCAGCATTGGAGATAATTTTTAGACATATAAGCCTTTTGAGTAATTTCTACACACAGCTTAGCAAAGAGATGGGACGGTAACTTGCTGCGAGGCTGTGGTTTTTCTCAGGTTTTGGAAAGGTTATTACTTTTGCTGTGCAGCAGATCTTAGGTATTTTATTCTCCTGGATGACTCTAGACAGGACAATGGCTAGCCATTCTCTGCTAATTTTTCCCAAGTTTTTCAGGAAGTTGGAGGAGATGTTATCAAGACTATAGGCTTTACCTGTTTTCAGTGTATTACCCTTTCTCTCTGCAGCGAAAGGCTGGAAGTCATCTTCGGTTTCAGGTATGCACTGTTTATATTGCCATCATTTCTTCTTCACCTCTCCTTCAAACTTTTTGTCCTCATCTGCTTTTATGACATTTATCAGGTGGGTAGCAATGCTGTTCATAGAGACTGAGTAGTGGCGCTGTGCTGGAGGCTTCTGAGCAGCACCAAGTTTTCTCATTAGTGGCCAGGCTTTGAGTGGCTGGATTTTCACATGGTTAGTTCCACAGTAGCCTGCTGCCACCTTGCTCTTCTAGAAGCATTCAAGCAGTCGAAAAGATGTGTGGAGACATTTAGATCGCCATGTGCTTCATGTTGCTTGAGTTCTGCACACTCCTGTAGATCTTATAACTACCTCTTGGAATTGACTTTGTGGCAGTTTTGCAAATGGCTTTTGTGGACTGCATGTAAGCTTCTTCAGTAGATCTGTTGTGTGGGATACAAGTGATGTAGCAGTTGGTGAATTGTATAAAGCTGGGCCAATTTGTTTTCTGCCAGTTCCAGCAAGGCTCACAACAGGTTTGGTTACTCCAACTTCGGTAAGGATTGGCCAATGTTGACTATGTGGGAAGTTTTACAATACACTGCTTAAAACTTGAAGTGGCTGATTACCTGTGCTGGTGGTCCAAGATTGTAGTCTTGTGTAATACCAACAGACCCCAGTCGGCCGCGGGCAGGATCGAACCAGGGACCTGTAGAGCTTTGTGCATGAGTCTCTTCCGCATGAGCTAAAAGCAAACTGGCTCTTAGGTAAGGTTGTAGAGCAGACTCATTTAACTCTCTCTAAGTGGTCTCGGTGCCACTAGATGAAACAGAACACCATACCCAGAAGGTGTGTGGATTACACTTGCGTGCTTCCATCTGGAAAAGTACCCCATTGTTTTGGGTCATGGCTGAGATAAAAATTATGGAGCAAAACCCAGTCCAAAAGGTCATTTTGATCTGACCTTCTGTATCCCCAGGTAGTGTGGTCACTAATAAAATCTCCAACCTAGATGGCAGGGTATGGGATCTTAGGGAGAATATTTGAAGTAGGCCAGGGCCAGTTAGGGGCCTTGTCCATATTTGCCACTCTGAAATGACTGACTTTCCCAATATCACAGAGATCTGAATTAGATGCGAGTGGTTCCGTGTCAGCAAGATCTACTCCAACATGGGTTTAGCTCAGCTCTGCAGCGAGTAACTCACCTCTGATGTTAAAGTGACTAGCAGAAAAGGAGTTGATATGTGTCTCCTGCAGGCAGATTACATCTGTGTTATCTTTGAAGGCTAGGGACTGGAGCATAGAGCATTTCACTGCTGAGAGACCTTCAACATGTAGCTGAAGGATTTTCAGAGATGGCCCAATGTCCAAGATTTCTTGACAATGGTTAAGGTCACGGAGATCACTTGAAAGTCCATGCTGGCTAGGATCTGAAAGATTTGGCGTGCTAGCTACAGCTTTTGTTTCCTAAGCCAAAGCAGGGTACTTATGGGGCATTACACCCCTTTCTGCAGTGACACAGGCACATTCATCTTACTTTTCACCATTACATCCATTTTCACCTTTACCTTGTACACTGCATTAGAAGTACTAGCCATATTATTTGAGTTGGGTGAATGCTTCTCTTTCATAGCCTCATGGCCACCTGTAAATGTAACCAGTATGAAAGTTAACTTTTCAATTTCTGCTCAAGCAAGAGCCAAAAATCTCTTCCTCCTACTGACAATTCAGTATCATCTCTTACCTCTGAAGCTGTCCCAATTTCTGAGAAGATGGAAGTTTAAGGCACAATATGTGGGCAATTTGTTTTTGGGGAGAACGGTGCTTGAAGGCTTGAATGCTGGAGCTTTGTATGAGACAACTCTTGAACTAATGGATTAGCTGTATTAGCTCAGAGGCAATAACAGGCTCATAAACTGCTACACGTATGCTGGGATCTTCTAAAATATCCAGAATCCCGTGACTCCAAAGACATGCATTTGGTGGAGACAAGACCCCTTTGATTCATGGTTCCATCAGAATTTACCATCACTTGGCATTAACCAGCTCAAGGAAACTTTGGATTGTTCTATTATAGCTAGTTTTTGTGAGCCAAGCTGCTGAATCAGGGCAGCAGAGAGGTGGGATGTGGACGACCTGCAGGAGGCCTCCTCTTACCTCCTCAGGAAGGCACGCAGCCCTTTGTCACAGATTCCTGCTCACTTTGCGATCAGGAAAGCAAGGATAAACATCACACTGCTACAGGTAAGCCGTCTGGGTCCCCCCATTCCCCCACATTGCTCTCCAATTACTACTGGCCCAGAGCAATAGCAATTAGACACAGCTGCAGAAATGCCATCTGGTATTGGAACCCCACACAGTGCAATGGAGAGCAGAGCAGCAGAGGGCCCTGGCACAGCAGTTCTTCAAAGATATCCCCTAGTTTGCCTAGCTCCCTGCAGGCAGTGCTAGGACAAGCACCTACTTTTTGAGATGTCTCGCTAAAGCTAAGAAATCGTTTCCTTTAGTGACACATACAGGCAGGCATTTAATGGCAAACTGCAATAAATTCCAGGCATGAAAGGCCACCTCAAAGTGAGGGGACTGGAACAGCTTGGTGAGGAGGAGATGATTCAGGGGCGAGTACATCAGCAGCTCATCTTCCCCTGCCACAAGACTTACACGTGACATAGCTGACCTGCACACCCCAGCTAGATCCATTGGGAAGAGGCTGTGGGGAGATTTTATCCAGTGATGGAAACATATAACAAAGGACAAGTGGGCCTTGGAGATTATTCAACATGGACTCAGACCAATCCTCCAGCAACAGATGTATAATTTCCCAAACCTCAGAACTGCCCAGGAACAGGAGCCAGTGTTGTAAGCTCTCTTCCTCTGTCTGGGAAGCTCAGCCCTTAAATTTACAGTCCCCCATAGCACAAATTGTACAGACCCTGGGAACTGCAGTGAAGGAAGCACTGTGACAGGAGAGTGTTTACTGGAGCTTATTCCATTTTCTTTGTTTCCTTGTGGTGCCTGAGAGATACGAAGGAGACAGGACAGTCTTAGATCTCAGACCAAACTACTAATGCCTTTTGGTGGAGTTTTGTATGGTGTGACCTTCACTTCAATTGTGGCAGGTTGTAGCGGGGTGGACACCCGCTCCTGCCATGAGGGGTTTGGAACAGCCCTGGGAGAAGGCTGGGGCAGGGAAGCAGCTACTGGGCTGATTGGGGAAGTAGCTGCACCTGGGCCACGCCCCAATCTGAGCCCAGCTGGCCTGTATAAAGAGGCTGGGAGCCAGGAGGCCAAGCAGTCTCTCTCTCTGCCTTCAGAGAGAGAAGGGCGTGGCTGTAGGGATCTAGAGGTAGGGTACCTGAGTGGAGCAGGGCTGGGGAAAGGCTGAGGAGCTGGGGAGTTCCAGCCTGGAAAGCCCCAGGCTGTAGCCTAGCATTGGGCCAAGGGGTACTGGGGGTTGCAGAGGGCAGCCCACAGCTAGACTGAGGCAGCAGGTCCAAACCCACCCTTGCCTGTGATGAGTGGCCTATACTGCAGTCTGCCCCAGGGAGTGGGGGCTAATTGGTGACTGACAGTGGCCTTACACTGAGGTGAGGTGGGGTTAGTGGGTAGGGGTTCCCCTGGGAGGGGAGACCTAGTGTGTGTGGGTACTGCCAGGGGTCCTGGGAGGGACATGGGGCCCAGTAGAGAACAAGGGGGATGGTCTAGACAGGGATGGTCTAGACAGTATTTGGTCCTGCCATGAGGGTGGGGGACTGGACTTGATAACCTCTTGAGGTCCCTTCCAGTCCTAGAATCTATGAACTGGCCTGCAGAGGTGCTCCAGGCTGGACAGAGCTGATTCCCCAGACGACCAGCAGGAGGTGCTGCAGGGGTGAGTCTGACCCCTTACACAGCTATTGAACTCTATATCTTAATCTGGCCATGCCACAGGGAATTCCTGAGGTTCTCTGACATCTGCACCCACGTGCTGTACAAAGTCCTGCTTTTTGGACTTTCCCCTTCTCCCAGGGAAAGCACTAGAGGTCCCATATGCAGCTATTTGACAATAAGGGACCCACATTTACCCTTTTCTTGATGGCCTACTAGTTTGGCTTACTTCCAAGAAAAAGTCACCATTAGGACTCTATGGAAGCTCCTTGGGATGCTGCTATCCTGCATCCAGTTAATGACATAGGATCGCTTTCATATAAGGCAGCCTCAATTCCTGTTTTCCATTCCTTCAGAGATCATTCAAGACCTCAGCTATGAGATCCAAGCCCTGAAGGTTGCCTGTAGCATTCCTGTGGTGGCTGCTACATTCTACCAGGTTCAGAAGAGTCTCCACTGGAGGAATGCCAGAGAATAATCATAAGTACAGATACAAGGCCACACAACAACAGGATCCTGATTAGGAGCCAGCAGGCAGGGAATCTGTTCCATCCTCTGGCGAATCACTACCATTAACCTGGAGATTAAACTAGGTCCTGTAGGACTTAACACCCATTGGAACCTCTGGGCTCTGTCACCACTTTTATCATCTGTTAGAGTAGCTCACTTAATAAAATTGCTTTCCTGAAGCAGTGACATAAGTTTCATCCCCAGAGCCTCAACATGGCACTGTCCATAAAGATGACATAGTGCTCATAACTAAGGCTTGCTGGAAAACAACAATTCCTCTATGTGAAAAATGTGGAGGTTTTGGAGTGTATTTTCAGTCTGATGTATAATGAAAAATGAAACCTTTTAAAATTTTTAGCAGAAAAACACAAGCAGGACAGGAAGCCACTAGAACAGGCAGTAGCTCTGTGTTTAGGGCACTGTCCGGGGATGTTGGAGACACAGGTTCAAGTTTCCACTCTGCTTGACTTGAAGTAAGGACTTGAGCCTGAGTGGATGCCCTGATCACCAGGTTATTGGCTATTCTGGGGGAGTTATCTCCTGTTTTTTCATGGAAAATTTCAATCGGGCTTATTTTCATTCTGATGCAGAATAAAAACAAATTTTGAAACCTCAAAGTTCTTTGCAAAACAGAATTCTTGTTTCCAGCCAGCTCTAGTACAGGTCAAATTAAATGCTGGAATTGTTGAAATATGGGTTTCTATGAAAAATTACCAAGAATGGAAAAAACCCAAGCAGTAAAATTCAGATATAACCATGAGCTGACCCTATAAGATGTGAACAATCAATTGAATCTGGATGCTGCCAAGAAAGACATTCCAGGCAATCTCAACCCAGCATGGCTCTAAACAGCAGAGGAGGGATAGGTGGGTGGGTGTGGGATATTCTCAGAGGAGTTTGCTATGTTCTGTTCTCCAAGTGTCCCCTGGTGTGCACGCAAGCTATAGCATAGCTAATTACAGGAAATTAAAGAGAAAGAGCTATAAAAGGATTGCCTGAGCTGTGAGAGCCCTGGGAAGGACTGATGAACATCCCGCAGTGCCGCAGCCACAATTAGAGCACCAGAGTGTGGCTTAAAAGTGGAACTGAAATTTTAAAAGTTACTGTCGTATGTCAAGAAAAGGTTAATTATAACCCACGGACTTCAGGATCGGCTTTGGCCCATGCCCCAAAGTGAAATAGGGCAGATATAATAGTCCTCTCTGGCTTCTATTAGATCACCTAGTCTTATCTCCTGCATAACACAGGTAAGAGAATTCACCCGCTGATTCTTGCATTAGCCCAATAGCTTGTCGTGGAGCTATGCAGGTATGTGCTGAATTATGTATGTATTTAAAAGTGAAGTTCTAGTGCATTCCCGCTTTGGAATATAATGATCTTGGGAGTAAATTCACTGTTACATGAAGGAGTGCTCTGTAGAAGAGAGAGAGAGATAGCTGTGTTGGTTCCAGGAGGTTAGAGAGACAAGGTGGGTGAGGTAATATTTTTTTACTGAAGCAGCTTCTCTTGGTGAGAGACAAAAGCTTTTGAGCTTCCACAGGACCTGAAGAAGAGCTTGGTGTAAGCTTGAAAACTTGTCTTTCTCGCACCAACAGAAGTTGGTCCAGTAAAAGAAATTACCTCACCCACCTTCTATATTTGTAAAGAGCCAATATATAAGGTGACAGTAGATGGTGCTCAAGAACACGTAGCACAGTTTGCAGGTTTGTCAGACCAGTACAAATTGTCACATACTGTAAATGGCTTCTTGAAGGCTACTCTTCCAATGGATTGCTTTACAGCTGCTGGGGCGTGGGGCTTCTAGAGGTCCCTTGGAAGGTTCAGGAACCGGAGGTGGAGCCTATGTAGAGTGCTAGGGAGTGTCCTGAACTATGGAACACTTTACTGCCACTCATCAGCAAGAGACCAGGGCCAGCAGTAACTACCAAAATGTTATAGGCACCATATTGCAGAGACCTCTCTAGACAGGAGAATGACCCGGCACTTCTCAGGGAAGAGGACAGAAATAAAGGAAGATAGAAAGGACAGATGAGAGAAGAGGAGAAGAAGGAAATGGGACAATAGAAAAAGGAGGGGAGAGAAGAAAAGCCCTTAAGTGATGCGCTCAAACCCAGCAGTAGAGAACCATGCCCTTTAGGGAATTTATTTTTCACCCTTGCATTCTAGATAAGATCTATAGGGGAGTGTGTTATTAAACCTATAGCTGGCACCTGGCCAGGACAGGTCTAGATTGCAAAAGCCCCTACCCAGCCCCATGGGGGAGTTAGGACGCTGCACCTTTCTCTCTGCTGCTCAGATTGCAGATCCAGCCATGGTGGGGAGAACAGGGGCTAGCCACTCACCCAGTGCTCCATACTCCTAGCAAGTGGGTAGAGAGTGTCAGGAGCCCTTGCTCTGCCTCCAAGTCACCAGCCAGAGAAGCTTGCTGAGAGCAGAGGGTGGATTAAGCTACACCATGGAAAGGGGTGACCTAATTTGCTGCCCCTCAGAGCAATGCAGGGGCAGAGGAGGAATTGTGGTCCTCAGGGTCACACTTTGTATTACATTTCCATTAATAAATAGTTTATAAAGGACTAATAAATGATGAATAGATATTTTAATAAATGGTTAATCAATTGTTATGGATCCCAAAAAGTCAATAGGTTGCCTAGAGCCATGGCTTCTAACCATCTATAACTCCGTCTACTGATGAGCATGTAACCCTCAATGCCACATCCTGCTCGTGTCTGTAACATGCGTATAACAGCTGTTAACTAGGCATTAATTTTTATAAACTATGTGTACAGGGAGCCTTTCTGTGACTGGATGTAGTTAACTTTAGATGGCTGCTGGAGTGTGTGGATTTATTTTAACCTGGACTTTATTGATTATTTTCCTGCTCTCTCTCTGCAGGCATTCAGAGGGGCTGCTGCTGTTATATCTTTATTCTTTGGTTTCTGTTTTTGTTTTTTTTCCCCAGGAGCCATCTCTGTCCAGAGCACAGCAGTAACATCAAGCCAGTGGCTATCAAACCAGTACTATAGCATCAGCACCGAAGAAGACATGGCAAGACAAATAATACCAGAGAATTATTATTACTTTTGTTACTGTTGATGATATATAGCTATAGATATACATGTAAAATTCACCTTAACAAAAATACAAATCATATAAACCAGCCATTTGCTCAACTAAAACCAAGAACAGGAGTAAAATGTGTATCTGCATTGAAACCTCTGTGGCACTGCTATAAAACAAATAATAATACTGACCTCTATCTATTAAAGCTAGTTGAAAAATGCTGAATATTTTTGGCTAAATTTATTTGCCAATATTTTGAATTTTTGAAAATTGTAGATTAGATAGATAAAACAAAAGCAGATAGAGACACCTATATCCTTGACATTCATTTAAAATAAGAAAATATTAACAAGAGGTCAAGCACCACAGCAAACTCCACTATATACTGACACCTAGCTACCCCTTACAGCCAAAAGGTAACAAGTATAAACAACACCTCACTCCCCAAATAGCCTCCTTCAAACAACAACACCTCCCCTAAAAGCCTAAGTACAAACATGAGCTTTGCAGCATGACCTGACCATGCACATGTTCAGTCTGCTTAGTGCCAAAGTCGGGAAGGAAGCATAAATTCCAGCATCTAAGGACCCTGCCATATGCTCCTTCTTTATTAAGTTAACAGAGCTCCAACTCGGGCACCTTCACGGATTTCAACTGCAGCCATAGTTCCAGGGAGAGAGGTGTCTCCTAGGCCACTTAGGACCTTATAGGACTAAGCTAGAGCTGTTAGGAACATTTTGGATTAAATTTTATGGAGCTGTTTTAATGACAATGAAGTTTTCAGCTAAAAGGGTTGCATGTAAGTGTGTCTACAGCTTGGTGATTTGGGGCACCGAGACACCTAGGTTCTACCCTCTGTTCTCGCTGGGCTGTGTAAGCCCTAACCACTAGGCTACACACACAGTGGTGAGAATTTTCTGTTCAGAA
The DNA here is from genome assembly GCF_002925995.2 of Terrapene triunguis. Taxonomy (NCBI): domain Eukaryota; kingdom Metazoa; phylum Chordata; order Testudines; family Emydidae; genus Terrapene; species Terrapene triunguis. The sequence goes on along the minus strand of NW_020665188.1, from coordinate 1,164,501 downwards.
ACAGATTCTAGAGGTTTTGCTTTTGTTCCAATGTGGAAGGAAAACAAGTTATAAAACCACAAACTTTGCCACAAAACAGAATTGTCCTCTTCCAGGCAGCTCTAATCAAAACCAACACCTGTATCTCCACCTGGAGACCAAGAGGCAGCCAGTGGAGATTATGAAGCACCCATATAACATGCATGTGGTAATATGCTCCACTCAATGAACAGGGTGCTTCTTTAGTCTGCCTTGCATTAGTCTTATCTGAAGGCAACAATGAGCCATCCTGAGGATTTAGCTTTAAGTCAGTAATGACATTCAAGATCCTCATGCCACTGAAATTAGTATATGGAATAAAAAATACATTACAGCATGTTACCCATAATATCTGTAGTTGTAGAAAAAAACTGTGTGATGTATTTTATTTTTTGTAAATATAGTATTTGATCATGTATTAATGGCTCTATTGCACACAGAGAAGAGGGCAGAGTTAAGCATCCACACCTTGAATACTGCGTGCAGGTCTGGTCATATCAAGAAAGTTATATTAGAATTGGAAAAGCCACAGAGAAGGGCAACAAAAATTACATTAAAAAGATTGGAACTTTTCATCTTGGAAAAGAGATGACTAAGGGGGGCTATGATAGAGAGCTATACAATCATGAATGGTGTGGAGAACGTGAATGAGGAAATGTTATTTACGCCTTCACATAATACAAGAACCAGGGATCACCCACTGAAATTAATAGGCAGCAGGTTTAAAAGGAAGTACTTATTCACACAATGCACAGTCAACCTGTGGAACTCATTGTCAGGGGATGTTGTGAAGGCCAAAATTATAACAGGGTTCAAAAAAGAATTAGTTAAGTTCATAGAGGATACGTCCATCAGTGGCTATTAGCCAAGATGGTCAGGGATGCAACTCCATGTTCTGGGTGTCCCTTGCCTCTGACTGCCAGAAGCTGGGAGTAGACAACAGGGAATGGATCTCTCAATGATTGCCTGTTCTGTTAATTCCCTCTGAAGCACCTGGCATTGTCCACTGTTGGGCAAGATGGACCATAGGTCTGACTCAGTATGGCCATTCTTATGTTCTTATAACACTAACTTGGGCATTAACTTATTTCTGAGTGCCTGACTGTACAACCATAACATAGTTTGGATTTTTTTGGTTTTGTATTAAATACAGATACGATGATCTGATATAAAGTTTTGATCTGCAGGAGTCTGGGATGGTGATTTACTCACAAGTTTTCTGTGTAGATCATCACAAACATAGGCTGATAACACAGGACACAGTGGGAGAGGAAAATTCTAAATAATACTGTTAAAAACATGTCAAATAGCTCTTCCATACATGAAGATGTCATGAGTTTGACGGCAGATATCTTGGCTCCTTCTGGTGTCATGTGTCTGGAAAAGTGGGAGTCTTCCCTTTCCAGGGATATTTCTGATCATGTGCTATCAGACTTTCAGCTTATCACATATTCAGGACTGAATATTGTCCATCCTGGGCCTTTAGTATAATTTTGGGAGGGACATTCCACATTTGCAGAAGAAAGAAACAATCATTTATTTGGTAGTTTGATGTTAAAAAATAATGACTTGTAAGCTGCTCTGAAGATTCAAAGTCAGAAGTAGTCCCAGGGGACATGGGTCATTGGCACAGTGAAGGTGAGTCAGTCAAATGTGCATCATTTGGGAGATTGTTGCTAAGAATAAAATAAAACAAACCTGTTGATGCTGGCTTGCATGTGTAAAGCACACTTATGTCTCAGCCAAATTTAAACATGCCACTAAAGGTATGTCTACATTGCAATACAAGCCCAGGGTTCAAACTCAAGCCTACCCCATCTTCTGTCTACACACAAATCGCACTAACCCAAGGCTCGGAACCAGGGTCCCAAGACTCCATGGGGGTGGATGGTCCGAGCCTGAGTCAAGCTGGGATCCCGTGTTCAAGATCTGTTGCTTTTCAGTGTAAACGCAGCCCCACAGAACTCATGCTCTGGGAGTCCACCAAAAGTATCCAACAATACCACAGGCCAACTTTCTTTGTCCTCTGGACAGTCAAGTTTGGTGGCCAGTCAAGTTTTCCCATACTGTACTACAAATAAAGGGTTAGAGCAGCCACATTTGGGGAGGGCGCTAGGAAGTCTGGGATATGGGTGGTTGGACTTGGGCCCGCATAATACAGTATAGATGCTGGAGCCCCAGGCTGGGACCCAGGGTTCAACAACTTCTAACCTAGAATTACAAATAAGTGTAGATGCTCAATCAAGCCTAGGCTAACAAACCCAGGGTCTACTAACTCATGTTCTACTAACCCTGGGTTTACATTGCAGTGTAGACATACCCTAAAAGGCATGTGAATAACCAGATGGCCTTTATACCAATGAGTGCTTTGGGACTAACTAGAATAGTCCTTTTGTTAGTCAAGATACCAAGACTGGTACCCACACCAGCAATTAGAACTGCCATTGGTACTAATCCAGATGGGACATTTATCTTATAAGGAGACCAGGAGAATCCAAGGGATCTTGATGTGGTTCTGGTCTCTTTCAGTTCTCCAGAGCATCACTGTTATTGGATCTAAAGAGAAATGATCTAAAGGTAATTCTAGATGTTTTGCCTGAATCTTCTGGGGAAGACAGGATGTTCTAAAATAAATAGCAGAGTGTTTAATATAAATATATAGAGCTGGCAGCCTCAGAGACATCATAGGCTTGGCCACCATGTCTGATGCACAAAGTAGATATCCATACTGTGGCCTGCAAATTATATATAATTTAATGAAATCTGATTGCTTCTAGGACTAGTGGGCCTGATTCTCCTCTACCACTGATATAGCTATGTTGACTTTAACAGAATTATTCTTGATTTGCACTTATGGAAGCTAGAGGAGAACCAGGCCTGACCTATCCAGGAGTGATTCTGTTGCAATTTAATAAAGCAAGCTAACCAGAACAATCCGGTACATGTTTATGTTCAAATTTATTGTACAAAGCAGGCCTAATCCTCAGCGACAGTCAATCAGAACGGCCTCATTGACACTTCGATTTCATTTTAAAAACTTGGGAAAAAAATTCCATTTGGTTCAGAGCTTTCCGCAGGTGTATGAATGTGCCTACTAAAGTCAATGGTACAACTCACATGCATTAGAGTTCAGCACATGCATAAATGCTGTGCTGGATTGGGCCCTGGTGTGGAAAGACAAGGGTTACAATAATGAAAGTGCCTTGCATTTTGTCTTGAAGGCTACCAAACTCAGGCTCTGGTGGACCACCAAGCTGAGCAAATTCTAAAGATCTGGGCCCTCCTTGAAGAAACTCCCCTCTGTCCTAGAAAGTTCAGAGCCACAAATTGGTACCAGTAGCAGCCCAGCAAACTTTGTCTGCTGTGATCTGGCAAAGAGTGAGAGACAGTCTCACAGATACACAAATCCCAGATCATGAAGAACTAATACCTCGAAGTTCCCCCAGAAGTAAACAAGATGCCAGTGCAAAGACCTGAGTTCCCCTGAAGCAGGCACAGCTTGAGGAATCTAGCCTGTACTGCTGCTCACACAGCAAAGCATGGAAGCATTGACTACCGGGACCCAGCAGCATTGTAGCTGCAAATCTATATGGGCCCAACGAGAGATGTGCCAGGAAACTCCCAGCCTAGTAGGTGGGGGACAAATACAAATTATCCCTAGCAGGGAGGAAATGGAAGAGACCACTTGCTTCCCCTGGGAGGGGAGACAGATGACGTGAGGTGCACCTCATCCCTTCCACAAGGAGGAAGAGTGACAGAAGCGCCTGCTATCCCTGAGAAATGTCTCTCAGCAGAGTTTCTCTCAGAGATGGTAAGAAGTCTCTCAGGTACTGAAAGAGTGGAGGAATAAATTCTCATTGCTCCCTAGGTGGAACGAGAGGGAGAGAAATGTGGTACCCTATGCCCACCTCCAGGGCAGGGAGGGGAAAGACCATAGAAATGTAGGGCTGGAAGGGACCTCAAGACGCCATATAATCCATCCCCCCATGCTGAGGCTGGACCAAGTATACCTAGGCCACTCCTGACCAATATTCCAATTTATGAAGTTCATTTTGAATTCTAATCCTGTCCTCCAAAGTTCTTACAATGCCTACCAGCTTGTCTGCAAATTTTAGAATATACCCACCAAGAGATCAGTAGAGGCTATGACTTTCCCAGCTCTCTGAAAATTCCAAAGGGTGCTCTAGGTTGCTGTCCAAACCCAAGAGGCCAGAGGAGAAAGCCTGTCTGGCCTGCTCCAGTTATGTTTGACGGGGATACAAGCTTGCAGGCCTCTTCTTAAAAACACCGGAGTGGCGCAGCAAGCCATTGAACCAACCCCAAAGATAATAAGTCAGCTAGGGAAAGCCAGTTGGAAGGAAGGGATTGTGGGAGGCTGAAGAGGGTGAGGTGGTGATGTGGGGACAGAATGTCTTCAGGGTCTGATGCATCTCCCAGTTCGGATAACCTGGATACATTTCCAAAATGGACCCAAGCTTGAAAGCAGTGGAAGTTTGCCCACCACCCTTTTTTCTCAGTGTTATTGCGATGCAGCGACTGCCATTGTACATCACTTTTTTGCATTATCATCATTGGACTTTTTTTCCATATTTTTAATTGGAGCTCCCTGATAGTCCTAGGGGATGGCTAAGGGTCATTTAAAGGCATAGATACAGCTATAGATATAGATATTATTTCATATGAGTTAAAAGGGAACAGCTAAAACCTGGATAGTAAAAAATACTTCATAGCTCTAAAGCCCAGAAGCCAAAACAATTACTGGTATGGCCCATCCCTATCATAGAGCAGGGCTCATAGCAGTGCTGGAAGGACCCAATCCAATGCCTGTTGAAGTAAATGGGAAGGCTTTGGCTTGGACCCTGAGAGTTGGGTGTGCCATTTGCATCACTCTTTGTGGGAGAACACAGTTGACAATAAGGAGAGATGAAGCAATATCAAAGTTGGGCTGGGGTAGGTGCCATATCCATGCTTGTCAGTGCCAGAGATTCAGCTAGTCTCCATGGGCACATTCCCTTTCCTTTTCTCCTTTTCTCGCACGAATCTCTTTATTTTTCTCCTCCTTTCTCACTCGGTCTTTGCTTGCATTTCAAGGTTAAAAAAAAGTCAGGATACAATAGTAAATATGTAAGATTAGCTCCTAAAATATGTTAGCAAGTGAAAGCTAAAGAAAGCCAAATGAATTTAAAAAAGGCTTTCTTGAAGCTTAGAACAGAGACGGTCCTTTTGATCCTTTATCTCACAATAACAAAAAAAAGCGCCAAACGAGATACATATATATAATATACGTATGATATATATATTTCTACTGTGTGTGTGTGTGTGTGTGTGTATTTTAATTCACACAGGCTTTCCTTTCTTTAAAATGCTGCAAGAAGCTTTTTTTTCCACAGATTTCTTTTTCTTCCTTTTTTTTGATATTTCAAAGCTGGCAGTTCAGTAAATGGCTGGAACTGCCACATCTCTGTTCTTGCTAAAGAAATCAATGCTAATCCTATTACTGGCAGTTATCACCTATCCCAGAAACCACGGCTAAAAGAGAAAAAAAAAACACTGAGATGTCAAAGTAGGAAAAGGGGGTGGGGGAGGGGGGAGGCGCCCTTCATTCACTTTCAAACAGTGATTGTTTTCTTATTTTTGATCATTTTTTCCTGTTAAGAGAGAAACTAAACCACCAAAAAAAAAAATCTATGCTCACATAACATTAAGGGTCTGATTTAAACCCACACACAAAAATTGCAATTCAGAGCTGAGGCTGCAATTGGGTACTTAACTTATTCCATTGTGCCTAGGTATTGCAGCTGGTGTGGTTTCTGTATTACACATGGAGAGCACAGCCAGCATGGCTCAGGCCTCTGCAGCACCCCTTTGTCAGCTCTGGGCATGATTCTCTTCTCACTTATGGTGGTGTAAATCTGGAGTAACTCCATCTGCATAGGTGAGAGGAGGATCGGCCCCTTTGTGTCTTGAACATGCTGGGGCCACACTGAAGCAGTGAATGGCCTGGGCTGCCCGTGGGCACTGGACAGAGATTCAAATGCCGGGGGGAGGGAGGAGACGGGGTTCCTCAGAGCCCAAGGTGACAGACTTGGGTTTGCAGGGTGCACACTTTGGCACCAAAAAGAGCTGCATAGACATTCGGGCTCAGGCTGGAGCTCAGGCTCTGAAGCTTAGGGAGAGGGGTGGGCTTCAGAGCCCGAGCCCACACCCAAGCTGCAGTGTCTACACAGCCCTTTTCAGCACCGTAGCGCAAACCCTGCCAGCCTGAGGATCTCAATCCCGGCTCTGAGACTCGCTGCCATGGGCTGTGTAGGCGTACCCTGAGTCTACTGGCAGCATGGCCTCACCAAGCCTGCTCTCCTTGACACCTTCCATCATGCTTCCCATCATGCTTTAACGTATTTCAGGGCCTCACGGTCCCCACATGGGGTATTTTCCATCTGTTCCCCCTTCATTCTTCCATCAGAGAGCCCGGTGGGGGTTGCCTTCCCATGGAGAAGGATGGAGGATCAGTGCCCTAAAACTATGACTCCCCCAATCCACTGTCTGCCCCTCTTTATCCCTGAAATGCCCCTGAACTCCTTCACCTCCACCTCCCTGAGGTCCTTGACAGCACAGATCCTGCCGAAGTGATCCTGCCAAGTGTTTGATCCAGAGAGCTTTTCTTTGGTTCAGACCAAAAATCTGGCTCAGCAGTTATGCTGGCAGTGGGGATCTCTTCACTCCTCTGGTTCTGAGCAGTCCTCAGATCCTTTATTCCCCTGCACTGAGTGATTCACCAGAACCAATCTGGGCTCCTGCCTCAGGTTCTGTTCTCAGTTTCAGGAATCTGAGAGTCTCCATAGGATGTTTTAGATCTTCACAGAATCTAGCTAGCTCTCAGCCATCTATCTAGCTATATCTGATCTACCCATCCAGTATTTTATCTACTCTAGCTACGCGTCATCTATTCATCCCTGTTCTCTCTCCAAAATATCAGATTCATGAAGAGACACAGTCTCTGAGCCCATCTTGTTTATTAAGGCCCTGACTCTACTACCTTTATGATGCTCACATGGAGTAGTACCTTCCTTCTCCAACAGGCCTGGTGAAATCAATGGAACTATCTGTGGAAAGTTATGAGAGACTATTTATCCACAAAGTTAATTCTAAGGCCTTAATCACTATAATATCAGCAATTTACACTCCTAAATAGATTTTGTCCTTATAACACTCCAGCAAGTTAGTACAGTATTATCCCAATTGTATCCCAATCCACATTGAGGGAGAGGGTAGATTTAAGTGTCACATGGGGAGTCTGCAGATGTGGTGGGGATTAAACCCAGGTCACCTGAGTTTCAGTCCTGTGCACAATTCACTGGACCATTCTCGCTACACTACTGAAGGAGGGAATTTTAGATCTTCAGTCTGACGCTCTTTCTGCTATGTTACATCAGCCACATAGGTGCTGCACCAAGCAAGGCAGGGTGCCAAAAATAAATAAATAGCATTAGAAAATAACACAGAGTCAGACATAAGAATGAGCCACAAACACAGGATCATTCTGAAATCAATAAACAATTCAGGACTTTTCAGAAGACATCCCAATGATCTACCAGACAAACAAGCCAATATAAGGGGACTGTTGTCCCCTTACTAAAAATCAGTGGGGAAGGGGGTTGGTTGACCATCTCCCAGTACCAAAAGTAAGAGGAAGGGTCAATGGGAAACCAGGACCGAGACTGACAGTCCCCAGGAACAATGGGGAGAGGCCAATGCTCTAGGTCAGCCTGATTGACAGGACGAGCAGGCTAATGAGGGAGTCAGGAGGTCAGGGGGGTCCCATCCTCTGTGGAAGCTGGAATTGCCTGGGTCAGACAGAGTGGGGCTGTCATAACTATACAGGGAAGGGTAACAGCCCTCCTGTGTACAATACTATAAAATCCCTCCTGGCCAGAGACTCCAAAACCCTTTTACCTGTAAAGGGTTAAGAAGCTCAGGTAACCTGGCAGACACCTGACCCAAAGGACCAATAAGGGGACATGATACTTTCAAATCTTGGTGGGGGGAAGGCTTTTGTTTGTGCTCTTTGTTTGGGGGAGTTCGCTCTTGGGACTAAGAGGGACCAGACATCAATCCAGGCTCTCCAAATCTTTCTGAACAAGTCTCTCATATTTCAAACTTGTAAGTAAACAGCCAGGCAAGGCGTGTTAGTTTTATCTTTGTTTTCTCAACTTGTAAATGTACTTTTTGCTAGGGTGTTTACCTCTGTTTGCTGTAACTTTGAACCTAAAGCTAGAGGGGGGTCCTCTGGGCTCTTTAAGTTTGATTACCCTGTAAAGTTATTTCCCATCCTGATTTTACAGAGATGATTTTTACCTTTTTCTTTAATTAAAAGCCTTCCTTTTAAGAACCTGATTGATTTTTCCTTGTTTTTAGATCCAAGGGGGTTGGATCTTGATCCACCAGGAGTTGGTGGGAGAAAGGAGGGGGGGTGGTTAATTTCTCCTTGTTTTAAGATCCAAGGGGTTTGGATCTGTATTCACCAGGGAATTGGTGAAGAGTCTCTCAAGGCTACCCAGGGAAGGGAATTAGCACATTGGGAGTGGTGGCAGCGGACCAGATCTAAGCTGGTAGTTAAGCTTAGAAGTTTCATGCACGCCCCCACATTTGTACCCTAAAGTTCAGAGTGGGGAAGCAGCCTTAACATGGTGGCAGAGCGGTGGGATCATTTTAAACCAAAAGCCAGTAAGATTTTTTTTTCTCCTTTCTAGCTGCTTGGAAAGCAGAGCTGAAGGTAGATGCATATCTGATCTCTCCTTGCCTGAAGGCAGAGGTGTTAAGTTTTTTTTAACAAGGGTCTTTGTTAAGAGAAGGGTTCAAGCAGTGAGCAAACAGCTGGCAAAAGGAATTTACAAGCTGAATTGTTTTTTTTTCTTTCTACCTCTCAGGGATAGCTAGTTAGAAAGTCTCTGTTACCTAAGCAGCCTGAGCTGAGTGCATCCCAGTTTCAGTGAACTGCAGAGGGGGTGTGACCCAGCACAAGAAAGCAGGAAAATGACTACCAGCGAAGCAATTAAACTAGAACTGGCCAGACTAGAAGCAGAAGAAAATGAAAAGAAACATCAGAGACTGCTCCATTTAAAAAAACTCGAGAAAGAAGCTGCTATGGAGGAAAGAGAAAGAAAAGAGAAAGCCAAAAAGGAGGCCCACAGAAGAGCTATGGAGCAAAAAGAAAAAGAGATGGAGCTAAAAGAAAAAGAAATGGAGGAGAGGGAAAGAGAGAGGAAGCATGAACTGGAATTAGCACGGGCTAGGCCGGATATAACAGCCAATCCTAGCAACCCCTCTCCAGGTACCACTTCCCAACCCAGAAAATTCCCCACCTACAAGGCAGGCGATGATACTGAGGCCTTCTTAGAAAATTTTGAAAGGGCCTGCCTTGGGTACAGCATCACTACAGACCAGTACATGGTAGAGCTGAGGCCGCAGCTCAGTGGATCCTTAGCAGAGGTGGCGGCTGAAATGCCTAAGGAACACATGAACAGTTATGAACTTTTTAAAAACAAGGCCAGAATCAGAATGGGGCTAACACCCGAGCATGCCCGTCGGCGGTTCTGAGCCCTAAGGTGGAAACCCGATGTGTCATTTACCCGACATGCCTACCACATTGGGAAAAATTGTGATGCCTGGATATCAGGAGCAAATGTTAAATCTACAGAAGAGTTGCCCTTCCTAATGCAAATGGAGCAGTTTTTAGAGGGTGTTCCTGAGGAAATAGAAAGGTACATCCTAGATGGGAAGCCCAAAACTGTAACCGAGGCGGGGGAGATTGGAGCCAAATGGGTGGAGGTGGCAGAAAAGAAAAAAACTAGTAGCAGTTGGAGCGAATATCAGAAGGGGCAAGCCGAAACAAAACCTTACCACCGGGGACAACCCAAGGCCCCACCTACCTCCCAAGGGAAACCCCAGATGCCTTCTCACCCCATCACACCAGTCTCCACCAACCAACATCGCCCCGGTGATACCTTAGCAGGGCGATGTTTTAAATTTAATGAACTGGGACATATAAAGGCCCACTGCCCCAAGAACCCCAACCGATTACAGTTCATTACACCACAATCACACCAAAGATCCCCATGCCCAGATGCCTCTCTCATACCCTCGGAGCGAAGGGAAACCTTGAGAGTGGGCGAAAGGAAGGTTATCGCTTGGAGGGACACTGGGGCACAAGTGTCGACTATCCACCAATCCCTAGTGGACCCCAAACTCATCAACCCGGAGGCTCCAGTGACAATTCAACCCTTCATGTCACAGTCTGTAACCTTGCCTACAGCCAAGTTGCATGTCCAGTACAAGGGCTGGTCAGGAATGTGGACTTTTGCAGTCTATGACAATTATCCCATCCCCATGCTGCTGGGGGAAGACTTGGCCAACCATGTGAAGCTAGCCAAGAGGGTGGGAATAGTCACCCGCAGCCAGGCTAAGTAAGCTTTCACCCCCATCCCTGTTCCTGAGCCGTCCACCAGGGCCCCGTCTGGGTTACCAGAGACCCAGACAAAGGTGGTGGAACCGGATCCCCTGCCAACGACTGCAACAGCCGTAGTGGATCCAATCCCAGAGACCCAGACAAAGCCAGTCCCAGAATCGGAACTGGCAACACAACCAGTGCCAGAATCATTGCCAGCACTGAGTACAGCGTTTGCAAAACCGTCTACAACTCCAACGCCAGAGGGCACCAGCGAGCCTGAACTGGCAGAAGCAGCAGATAACCCTACCCAAGAGGCTCAGCCAGAGCCTGAAATACAACATAGTGCACCAGCGGACAGCGGTTCACAGTCAACGGAAACAGCCCCAGCACCTGCATCGCTTCCAGAGGGACCAAGCCCAAGTCCACAATCCAAGGAGGAACTGATGTCTCCAACATCAAGGGAACAGTTCCAGGCCAAGCAGGAAGCAGATAACAGCCTTCAGAAAGCTTGGGCGGTGGCACGGAGCATCCCACCGCCTCTCAGCTCTTCTAACCGATCCCGGTTTGTTGTAGAACAAGGACTTTTATACAAGGAGACTCTTTCAGGTGGACACCAGGAAGACTGGCATCCTCAAAGACAGTTGGTAGTTCCCACTAAGTATCGGGTAAAGCTCTTGAGCTTATCCCATGATCATCCCAGTGGCCATTCTGGGGTGAACAGAACCAAAGACCAGTTGGGGAAGTCCTTCCACTGGGAGGGAATGGGCAAGGACGTTGCTAATTATGTCCGGTCTTGTGAGGTGTGCCAATGAGTGGGAAAGCCCCAAGACCAGGTCAAAGCCCCTCTCCAGCCACTACCCATAATTGAGGTCCCATTTCAGCGAGTAGCTGTGGATATTCTGGGTCCTTTCCCAAAGAAGACACCCAGAGGAAAGCAGTACATACTGACTTTCATGGATTTTGCTACCCGATGGCCGGAAGCAGTACCCTTAAGCAACACCAGGGCTAAAAGTGTGTGCCAGGCATTAGCAGACATTTTTGCTAGGGTAGGTTGGCCCTCCGACATCCTTACAGATTCGGGAACTAATTTCCTGGCAGGGACCATGAAAAACCTGTGGGAAGCTCATGGGGTGAATCACTTGGTTGCCACCCCTTACCACCATCAAACCAATGGCCTGGTGGAGAGGTTTATGGAACTTTGGGGGCCATGATACGTAAATTCGTAAATGAACACTCCAATGATTGGGACCTAGTGCTGCAGCAGTTGCTTTTTGCCTACAGGGCTGTACCACATCCCAGTTTAGGGTTTTCACCATTTGAACTTGTGTATGGCCGCGAGGTTAAGGGGCCATTACAGTTGGTGAAGCAGCAATGGGAGGGGTTTACGTCTTCCCCAGGAACTAACATTCTAGACTTTGTAAGCAACCTACAAAGCACCCTCCGACACTCTTTAGCCCTTGCTAAAGAAAACCTAAAGGATGCTCAGGAAGAGCAAAAGGCCTGGTATGATAAACATTACCGAGAACGGTCCTTCAAAGTAGGAGACCAAGTCATGGTCTTAAAGGCGCTCCAGGCCCATAAAATGGAAGCGTCGTGGGAAGGACCATTCACGGTCCAGGAGCGCCTAGGAGCTGTTAACTATCTCATAGCCTCCCCCACCGCCAACATAAAGCCTAAGGTATACCATGTTAATTCTCTTAAGCCCTTTTATTCCAGAGAATTAAAGGTTTCCCAGTTTACAGCCCAGGAAACAGATGACGCGGAGTGGCCTGAAGGTGTCTACTACGAAGGAAAAAGTAATGGTGGCGTGGAAGAGGTGAACCTCTCCGCGACCCTTGGATGTCTGCAGCGGCAGCAGATCAAGGAGCTGTGCACTAGCTTTGCACCAATGTTCTCAGCCACTCCAGGACGGACCGAACGGGCATACCACTCCATTGACACAGGTAATGTTCACCCAATTAGAACCCCACCCTACCGGGAGTCACCTCATGCCCAAACTGCTATAAAAAGGGAGATCCAGGACATGCTACAGATGGGTATAATCCGCCCCTCTAAGAGTGCATGGGCATCTCCAGTGGTTCTAGTTCCCAAACTAGATGGGGAAATACGCTTTTGCATGGACTACCGTAAGCTAAATGCTGTAACTCGTCCTGACAACTATCCAATGCCACGCACAGATGAGCTATTGGAGAAATTGGGACATACCCAATTCATCTCTACCTTAGACTTAACCAAGGGGTACTGGCAAGTACCACTAGATGAACCCGCCAAGGAAAGGTCAGCCTTCGTCACCCAGGCAGGGGTGTATGAATTCAATGTACTCCCTTTCGGGCTGCGAAATGCACCCGCCACCTTCCAAAGACTTGTAGATGGTCTCCTAGCGGGATTGGGAGAATCTGCAGTTGCCTACCTCGATGATGTGGCCATTTTTTCTGAGTCATGGACAGAACACCTGGAGCACCTGGAAAAAGTCTTCGAGCGCATCAGGCAGGCAGGACTAACTGTTAAGGCTAAAAAGTGTCAAATAGGCCAAAACAGAGTGACTTACCAGGGGCACCAGGTGGGTCAAGGAACTATAAATCCCCTACAGGCCAAAGTGGATGCTATCCAAAAGTGGCCGGTTCCAAAGTCAAAGAAACAGGTCCAATCCTTCTTAGGCTTGGCCGGATATTATAGGCGATTTGTACTTTGGAGGATAGAGCTAAAATTGAGAGGGATCTTAACAAATTGGAGAACTGGGCTATAGACAACAAAATGAAATTCAACAAAGTGCTATACTTAGGGAAGAAAAAACAAATGAACAAATACAGAATGCGGGGGGTTAGGTTGCATTAACGGAGGCAAAGCGTGCAAGTCATGGGAGCAGATAGTACCGCTTTACTCAGCACTGGTTAGGATGTAAAGAAATTGGAAAGCATCCAGAGGTGAGCAACAAAGATAATAAAAAGGATGGAATGCAAGACATAAGAGCAAAGGGTGAAGGAACTGGGTATATTTAGTTTGGAAAAGAGGAGATGATGGGGGGGGCATGAGAACGGTCTTCAGATACTTGAAAGGCTGCCATAAGAAAGATGGAGAAAAGTTGTTCTCTCTTGCCACAGAGGGCAGGACAAGAGGCAATGGGGTCAAACTACAGCACAGCAATTTTAGATTAAATCTCAGGAAAGATTTCCTAACTGTAAGAACAGTAGGACAATAGAACAAACTGCCTAGGGAAGTCATAGCAGGTCCTTCCCTGGAGGTTTTCAAAAGGAGGCTGGAGCCATCTGTCTTTGATGGTTTAGCCACAACAAATCCTGCACCTTGGCAGTGGGGTAGACTAGATGACCTTTGCATACATGCCAAATACATATACATCGAAGAAATAAAAATAAAGACAGACCAGAAGTCCTGACTACCAGAATAAATAAGTAGAACTGCAGTCCTCCACTGAACTCCTGATGAAGCAAGCAACAATTTGATATCTTTAATCCTCCAACACCAACTGTGTATGTGAGCTGTTTCCACAAAACAATCAATATTAATCGTCTTTACTGTCTAATATATCTTTGAAATCACTCCAAATTTCTCTTCACTTAAAAAATGTATCATTTGTTCTATGCATCATCTCTTCAAAAGAGGCATGGTCCCCTATACACAAGAAACAATCTTTCGTTATTGGTGACCAAGGATTTTTCCATTGATGAAGTGCAGAATATTGATGCTGCTATCCATTTTTTCTGAGGGGTTCTCACATTTGATATAGCACTGAAATCATGCAGCAGAATAAAGTTTGGATGACCTTATTATTACTGCACCTGACTTTTTTTATTGTTATTTGAATGACATTATTCCAGAATGTCTGCATGTGTGGACAAGACAAAATCACACACACTGTGACGGGGTGCACTCACCCTGCATTAGACAGGGAAGGGTTAACTCTGCATTTTGGGCTGAGGAAGCCACGCCCACCAACCCCTACTGGGCATGCTCCAAATGTAGCAGTGGTATAACAGGGAGCAGTTCAGCTCAGTCTGGGCTGACAGTCAAAGAGCAAAGATGCTCGTTGCAGGTTCCAGCCCAGGAAGCACCAGAGGCTCCAACAGCAGGAGCCAGGAGTGCTGAGACCCAGATGGAGACCCAGAAACCAGTGGACATTCAGGAGAACCCAGGATCACTGGGAGCCCTCAATGCCAACAAGTCTGGAGACCCTGGAGGTGTCCAGACCATGACTACAAAGGACACGGTAGGAAGTAGCCCAGGGGAGACACCAACCATAGGGCTGAGAACAGTCAGCATGTTGCAGTTGGATCCCTGCTGTCTAAGTGGTGGAGACCCTCACCACTGACAGGGCCCTGGACTGGGACCTGGTGGAGCAGGGAAGATCCGGGTCTCCCTACCCCAGCTGCCACCCATCCCTAGGTGGTGCCCTGTTGTCCTTTACTCTGGCCACTAGGCCTTATAACTCTGGGACCTAGAACAGTATGGTGAACCTATTTGTGGACTGGAAATACCCCCTTGCACACAAGGAGGATGGGGTGCACCCACCCCCCACTAGACGGGGTGCCCTCAGGCTATCACAATCACATTTAATTTATTTTCAGCAACTGTAACCACCGTATAGTCCAGATGGTTTAGTCTACCTGGCAACCAAAGTGCACAGAGAAGAATTCTGTGTTGTGTATGTTTTAATTTAGTCAGTCCAGCAGGACACCATTGCTTTCCTGGAAATGGTGCATTAACGTTCTCTTCATTTTTTGGTTGGGACAAGCCATCTTCTTTCAATACTGGTTCTTTCCCATTGGAGCAAAGACCTTCCTGCTCCTCTTCGGTGCTCCTGGGATTCATACAGTGCTCAAGGCCCTTAACTAACATGACCAATCCAGTCACAGGGGTGTCATTCCAATCCCAGCAGTGTCCATCTCCTCTCTGAGACCCCCATTTTACAGAGGGGGAACTGAGGCACAGAGAGGGCTATAAACTTGTTCATGGTCACACAGGATGTCCATGGGAAAGCATGGAATTGAACCTTGGCCTCCAACATCCCACACCAGTGCCCCAATCACTAGCCATCCTTCCTCCCTAGATGATTTATGATCTGTGGAACATCAGCCAGCAACCCCTAGAATGCCCTGGGGTCATCAGCAGAAGAAGGAGGAGACATTGCCCGTGTCAAGCAAGAAGGGACATTCCTGACACCCTGCTTTTCTTTGTCTTTTTCTCCCTCAGACACAGAAACTTCATCCCACTGGTAAACTAAGCAAGGAGACTTCTATCTTGGAAGAGACATGTTGCTCTTTGCTTCGGGGGATATTCGCAGCCAACAAAAGAGCTTGGGCTGATTTTAGTGTCTGTCCCATTAGTGGCAAAGAAGCTGGACCAGGTCTATCAGATCCCCCATAGCTCTTAGCTCCTCACCACCATATTGACTTCAACATCCTCTACTCCCATAGATTCCAAGTCTTTCCAGTCTCATGGAGATTCAACAATTCATGCTGTGTGAGCAGAGCTGTGCTGTTTTATAATAGAGCTTTAAGCCTCACATGGACAGAAGTTGGGCAGGGAGCATGTGGAGAAAATCATATCTCCTCTGTGCAAAGACCTGTGGGCTAGGTCCCCATGCTGATCCTGAGGATCCCAAACACACGGACAGTGGAAGATTGCCCACTGTTGAAGAAGCAAGTGACCTGAAAGGAATAGAAAACAAAACCTTTATCTTATTTCCTACAGCTCTGAAGTCGCTACTTTGATTCTGTTTCTTCATTGAGAAAGTCCAGGCAGCAAAGGACAAGCACTTTACGTGGCCCTTTCCTGTGTGGTACATGTTGAACAATGGCTGGCTCAGCACTACACGCCGGAAACCCAGATGCATAGGTTTTCTGCTCTAAAGGTGAAAGTTACCCCTTGCAAAGGGCCAGCAGAAAGGCATAGGCATCACTTGAGTCCTATTCTGAAGACTTACGTGGGATTTAATTGATGCATGGTGCTAGCCCTCCACCTGGGGGTTCATTTCACTCTGCGGGCTGCAACAGTTGTTCAAGCATCACATGTCCAATTGATCAAATACTCTGCCTGGGTGCAATTCAGTGGAGTGGTTGATAAGGCTGAGTACACAAACTTTCCTAAAGCTTTTCATCATTGGAGTCAACGTTGGGGTTATGGCCAAGTCACCCACATTGCAGAAAGCCAACAGCTGTAAAATAGTGCTGTTTTCTGTAGGTGGTAATATAGTGTGGTACTCGAGTAATGGGTATCTCTGTTAAAGGAGGAATTGTTGATCCAGATATTCCTTTAACACTGCAGCATACAGGGGCAATATCTTCAGAATTTAATAAAGAGTTATCATAGATGGGAAACAGCCCAGTGCTACCATCTGCAACACATGGTAGTAAGAGCCCTGCTCAAAGTAAATATAGTTGCACATTGTATATAACTTGTACTTCCTACTGCAGAGCTGATATGAATTCTAACAGTTAGGTTCCCTCGGATGTTTGGGCATTGTCCCAAACCAAAATAGTTAAACTAAAAATCTTCTCAAGTACTTGAAAGCAGAGGCTAGAGAGAGACATTTTAAGATCTTCACTTATTTTAGGGATTCTGGATCTGGTGTCTATTGAGATGGTCATTTTGGAGCCATTTATGAGAGGCGCAACTGCCGCTGCTCACAGCCCTGGGGGACTGGAGGCTTTCTGACACTGTGTTGCACTTGGAAGGGTGCCTGAACTAGATGCTCTTGTAAGATCAAGTGTAGACACTAGACCATTCAAGTAGGACTGTATGTCTGTAAAGCCCAGGGAAAGCTGGCAGCGTCTTTGACGGTGGATGCCCAATAGCATCTGCAACTAGAACTCTTCCTAACCATTTCTATTCCTGGTTCTCCTGAAAATGTCCATTGGAAATCTCACTCATCTGTTCCAAAGAACTAGGTCATTGTTTGGTAGGGCAGAACTAAGAACATGGTCTTCAGGGATTACCCAGCAGCAGAGCTGCTAGAAATTTTGAATATTGGTTAAATTTTTGATTTTTGATTAAAAGAAAACTCCAGATTCTTTTGGGACATATTTTTGTAGAATTTTTGAGGGGTTTTGACCAGACATAAAAGTGGGGAAAATTTTCAATAATTAAAAAAAAGTTATTTTAAAAAATCCAGAAAATTCCTGTGAATTTTTTACTGAATTTTCAACCAGCTCAATTCAGGAGGTAGCAGCCGTATACCTATGGCTATATTTGCAGTCTCTAGTTATTCAGAGCTAGCTAGTGAACAGGGGACCACAAATAGAGGAGTTTGAGAGGGGGAGAAGAAAATCGCCCTGCGGAACGAACAAGGTGTGAGTACTAATCTTGGGGTGAATGAGTTTGTTTGGCTTTGTGTTTTTCCTTTCTCTTTCAGGTTATTTGAGTTACAGGGTCAATTGGGATTTTGTGTCAGGGGATTGTTTGAGCCTTTGTTTCTCGGATCGTCTTTCATCAGCCTCAATCAACCTTGCGATCACCCTCCCCTGTGATTAACGAGGGGGTAGGGCTGACCTAGGAGAGAAGCCTTAAAAGCCAGAGGATAAGTGACCAAGAAGAACTAGCGAACAGGGGACCACAAACAGGGGAGTTTGAGAGGGAGTTTGTGGGAGGGAGATGTAATATAATCACTATGGTTAGGAAGGGCCGCATCACCAGTGCCAACGCTGCTCCTGTCTCCTCCACCTGCGCCTGTATCTAGACAGACAAACTAACCATGGATGCCTCTACCCAGATCCTGGTGTGGATTTGCAGAGACTGTGGCCTGCATTTCCCACTCACAGAAAGCCAGGCTGGGGGGACCGTCCAGTATGAAAGGTGCCTGCTGGTGGAATCTCCTGTAGCTCTCCCACCTGCTTCCTGAGAGGAGGTGCCAAGGTTGTGAAGCATCCATGCCCGTGAGGAATTCCTTGAGAGTATTCATATGGAGACATCCATGGCTGAGGAAGCTATCCAGCTACAGCGGACTGCTGTTACACCATCAGGGAAGGAGGATATGGCTCTGTCAGAGGGAGGACACTGGTTGCTGGTTACTTCTGGCAGCAGGCAGTGTTCCACCCCTACTCCCAACCCACCGACCCGATATGCTGTCCTGACAACGAGCGATGAGGAATCATCCCCAAAAGGTGGAGGAGGAGAAGCCACTTACCTCCAAGGCTGGGAGGATCACACCCACCCCTCCCAGCAGGAAACGTAGGGTAGTGGTGGTTGGTAACTCTTTTCTGATGTGGGACAGAGGCACCCATCTCTCACCCTGACATGGCATCCTGGGAGATATGCTGCCAGTCAGGGGCCTGTCTCTGAGATGTTACAGACGGATTGTCGAGGATCATCCGCCCTCTGACTACTACCCCAGGCTACTAATCCATGTGGGCACTAATGATACTGCAAGGTCTGACTCTCAGCAGATCAGAAGTGACTACAGGGCTCTGGGAGTAAGGGTGAGGGACTTGGGAGTGCAGGTCTCATTCTCTTTGATCCTTCCCATCAAGGGTAGGAGCCCAGGCAGAGACAGCTGCATCCTGGAGGTGAATGCCTGGCTGCGAAGATGGTGTCGCCAGGAGGGCTTCAGCTTCCTTGACCACAGGATGCTGTTCCAGGAAGAAGGACTGCTAAACAGAGATGGGGGCCACCTATTGAGGAAGGGGAAGAGCATATTTGGCTACAGACTGGCTAACCTAGTGAGGAGGGATTTAAACTAGGTTCAAAGTGGGCAGGTGACCAAAGCTCACAGGTAAGTCAAAAACATGGAGATCTGGGAGAAGGGTCAGAATTTGGGGAGAGCATGGGCTGTTATAGCAGGGATAAAGGAAAGACAAGACAGAAGTGTGGGGGGGGAAATCAAATCAGTATCTTAGATGTCTGTATACCAATGCGAGAATTATGGGGAATAAGCAGGAAGAACTCAAAATGCTAGTAAATAAACACAACTCTGACATAGTTGGCATCACAGATTTGGTGGGATAATATGCATGACTGGAATATTGGTATAGAAGGGTACAGCTTGCTCAGGAAGAACAGGGAGGGAAAAAAGGGAGGTGGTGTTGCCTTATATATTAAAAATGTATACACTTGGATTGAGGTGGAGAGAGAAATAGGAGACAGACTTGTTGAAAGTCTCTGGGTAAGGATCAAAGGGGTAAAAAACAAGGGTGATGTCATGGTAGGAGTCTACTACAGACCACCTAACTAGGAAGAAGAGGTGGATTAGGTTTTTTTTAAAACAACTAACAAAATCGTCCAAAGCACAGGACTTGGTGGTGATGGGGGACTTCAGCTACTCAGACATCTGTTGGGAAAATAACACAGCAGGGCACAGATTATCCAACACATTCTTGGAATGTATTGGAGACAATTTTTTATTTCAGAATGTGGAGAAAGCTACTAGGGGACAGGCTGTTCTAGATTTGATTTTGACAAATAGGGAGGAGCTCGTTGAGAATTTGAAAGTGGAAGGCAGCTTGAGTGAAAGTGATCATGAAATGGTAGAGTTCATGATTCTAAGGAATGGTAGGAGGGAGAACATCACAATCAAGACAATGGATTTCAAGAAGGCAGACTTTAGCAAACTCAGGGAGTTAGTAGGTAAGATCTCATGGAAAGCAAGTCTAAGGGGGAAGACAATTAAAGACAGTTGGCAGTTTTTCAAAGAGACATTATTAAGGGCACAAGAGCAAACTATCCCACTGCATAGGAAAGATAGGAAGTATGGCAAGAGACCACCCTGGCTTAACCAGGAGATCTTCAATTATCTAAAAATCAAAAAAGAGTCCTACAAAAAGTGGAAACTAAGTCAAATTACAAAGGATGAATATAAACAAATAACACAAGTATGTAGGGACAAAATTAGAAAGGCCAAGGCACAAAATGAGATCAAACTAGCTAGAAACATAAAGGGTAACAAGAAAACATTCTACAAATACATTAGAAGCAAGAGGAAGACCAAGGACAGGGTAGGCCCGTTACTCAATGAGGGGGGGGAAACAATAACAGAAAATGTGGAAATGGCAGAGGTGTTTAATAACTTCTTTGTTTCGGTTTTCACCAAGAAGGTTGGTGGTGATTGGACATCTAACATAGTGAATGCCAGTGAAAATGAGGTAGGATCAGAGGCTAAAATGAGCTGGGGCAAGAACAAGTTAAAAATTACTTGGACAAGTTAGATGTCTTCAAGTTACCAAGGCCTGATGAAATGCATACTAGAATACTCAAGGAGCTGACTGAGGAGATATCTGAGTCTTTAGCGATTATCTTTGAAAAGTCATGGAAGATGGGAGAGATTCCAGAAGACTGGAAAAGGGCAAATATAGTGTCAACCTATAAAAAGGGAAATAAGGACAACCTGGAGAATTACAGACCAGTCAGATTAACTTCTGTACCCAGAAAGATAATGGAGCAAATAATTAAGCAATCAATTTGCAAACATCTAGAAGATAATAAGGTGATAAGTAAGTAACCATGGATTTGTCAAGAATAAATCATGTCAAACCAACCTGATAGCTTTCTTTGACAGGATAACAAGCCTTGTGGATTGGGGAAAGCGGTAGACTTTAGTAAAGCTTTTGATACTGTCTCGCATGACTTTCTTATAAACAAACTAGGGAAATGCAACCTAGATATAGCTACTATAAGGTGGGAGCAAAACTAGTTAGAAAATCGTTCCCAGAGAGTAATCATCAGTGGTTCACAGTCATACTGGAAGGGCATAACGAGTGGGGTCTTGTAGGCATCAGTTCTGGGTCCAGTTCTGTTAAATATCTTCATCAATGACTTAGATAATAGCATAGAGAGTACACTTATAAAGTTTGTGGACGATACCAAGCTGGGAGAGGTTGCAAGTGCTTTGGAGGATAGGATTATAATTCAAAATGATCTGGACAAACTGGAGAAATGGTCTGAAGTAAATAGGATGAAATTCAGTAAGGACAAAGTACTCCACTTAGGAAGGAACAATCAGTTGCATACATACAAAATGGGAAATGACTGCCAAGGAAGGAGTACTGTGGAAAGGGATCCGGGGCTCATAGTGGATCACAAGCTAAATATGAGTCAACAGGATAGCACTGTTCCAAAAAAAGCAAACACCATTCTGGGATGTATTAGCAGGAGCTTTGCAAGAAAGACACAAGAAGTAATGCTTCTGCTCTACTCTGCGCTGATTAGGCCGCAACTGGAGTATTGTGTCCAGTTGTGGGCGCCACATTTCAGGAAAGATGTGGACAAATTGGAGAAAGTCCAGAGAAGAGCAACAAAAATGATTAAAGGACTAGAACACATGACCTATGAGGGAAGATTGAAAAAACTGGGTTTGTTTAGTCTGGAAAAGAGACGACTGAGAAGGGGACATGATAACAGTTTTCAAGTATATAAAAGGTTGTTACAAGGATGAGGGAGAAAAATTGTTCTTCTTAACCTCTGAGGATAGAACAAGAAGCAATGGGCTTAAATTGCAGCAAGGGAGGTTTAGGTTGGACATTAGGAAAATCTTCCTAAATGTCAGGGTTGTTAATCACTGGAATAAATTGCCTAGGGAGGTTATGGAATCTCCATCATTGGAGATTTTTACGAGCAGGTTAGACAAACACCTGTCAGCGATGGTCTAGATAATACTTAATCCTGTCATAAGTGCAGGGGACTGGACTAGATGACCTCTCGAGGTCCCTTCCAGTCCTATGATTCTATGGTCCTTCCTGGGAAATCTGTTTTCAGACCTAGGTATACCTAGGTATAGCAATGCTATTTTTACAGAGCCATTGTAAAGAGGCACTCAACTCTTGAGCACCTCCAAGTGGCTGGCTCTTGTACCACAGTCCTCTTCTCGCCCTTGCAGGATGACCTTGATGGCTCTTCTGTAGCTTGGCTCTCTAGCCAAGTCCAAATGAACTTCTTCCGGTGTATTACAGGGTCCAATAAACAAAGTCTATTTGCCCTTGTTGGTGTCTTCAACCCTAGCTCAGGACCCTTTAAATTCAGCACTTTGTTTGGGCTCCCAAATAAGACCTGTCCCCTTCTTGGGGTTTATGCCACGGTGGCCAGTAGAAGAACCAGGACCCACCCATTACTCCAGTTTCCAGTCCAGGGACCCTATACACAGCAGCCAGGTACTGCTTTGTTGAATTCGATGCTGATTCTTCCCTGGACCTCTTCCTACCAGGCCCTTTATCTTCAGCCTTATCTCAGGGCCAGCATCTTCAGGCCCTTGTCTCTGCAACCCCAGCTGTGTAAGTTCAGTCAGCCATGAGCTCTCTCTAATGGTTGGGCTCCTTTGGCCAGGGCAAAGCCCCCCTCTTCTCTCCTCTGGGCTCAGCCACAGATTGACCTGATAAGGCCAGACAGCTCCTTTTATCCAGGCCAGCAGGGCCCTGATTGGCTCTTGCTATACCCTCTAGCCATTGGAGGACTAAGAGTCTGTGGTTTCCAAAATGGCCACTCCAGAAAGTCCTCTCTAGGCAAGCTTGGAGGATCAGCTTTCCAGCTCTTTTCCTCTCAGCTGGCTGCTTCTTGGGACACCATGCAGTAGGACCGTGGGGCCCCCAGCAGGGAGCAACAAAGGCCAAGGAACCCCATCACAGGCATTTTTAGGTCAGAACAGGACTTTAACAGCCAGACTCTTGCCCATAGCACTGTACCTTGAGCACTGCTCCAGAGGCACAGAGGGGACAGAGAGCTGCTCTACCAGAATAATTGGGGCCCATGCTCAAGTGGTTTCCAGGCTAGGTAAAGCTGCTATAGCTAGCTCTGCCTCAAGTATAAGAGGCATTCCTGGGTGAGCTGTGGTGGGAGGGGGTGGGAGCAGGAGTGGCCCGAGTGTACTGTAACCCACAATGCCTGGCCAGAGGAGTAAGCCCCAAGGGACTGTTTTAGTCACTGTAATTTAAAACAGCCCTTAGGCAGCTCTGTGTTAAGCCAGGGGCCAGTTTGGTCCCCAGTCAGACGCAGGAACAGCAGAGTGGAATGGAGTAATAGAGTGACCCTTCCCTACACACAGTATGGGTCCTGCACTCAATACAGCTTAACCAAAAGTTGGGATTTGGCACTACATAGAATCATAGAATATTAAGGTTGGAAGAGACCTCAGGAGGTCATCTAGTCCAACCCCCTGCTCAAAGCAGGACCAACACCAAACCATCCCAGCCAGAGCTTTGTAAAGCTGGGCCTTAAAAACCTCTAAGGATGGAGATTCCACCAGCTCCCTAGGTAACCCATTCCAGTGCTTCACCACTCTCCTAGTGAAATAGTGTTTCCTAATATCCAATCTAGACCTCCCCCACTGCAACTTGAGACCATTGCTCCTTGTTCTGTCATCTGCCACCACTGAGAACAGCCTTCCTCCATCCTCTTTGAAATCCCCCTTCAGACAGTTGAAGGCTGCTATCAAATCCCCCCTCCCCTACTCTTCTCTTCTGCAGACTAAATAACCCAGTTCCCTCAGCCTCTCCTCGTAAGTAATGTGCCCCAGCCCCCTAATCATTTTCGTTGCCCTCCGCTGGACTCTCTACAATTTGTCCACATCCCTTCTGTAGTGGGGGGGACCAAAACTGGACGCAATACTCCAGGTGTGGCCTCACCAGTGCCGAATAGAGGGGAATAATCACTTCCCTCGATCTGCTGGCAATGCTCCTACTAATACAGCCCAATATGCCGTTGGCCTTCTTGGCAACAAAGGCATACTGCTGACTCATATCCAGCTTCTCATCCACTGTAATCCCCAGGTCCTTTTCTGCAGAACTGCTGCTTAGCCAGTCGGTCTCCAGCCTGTAGCAGTGCATGGGATTCTTCCTTCCTAAGTGCAGGACTCTGCACTTGTCCTTGTTGAACCTCATCAGATTTATTTTGGCCCAATCTTCCAATTTGTCTAGGTCACTCTGGACCCTATCCCTACCCTCCAGCATATCTACCTCTCCCCCCAGCTTAGTGTCATCTGCGAATTTGCTGAGGGTGCAATTCATACAGATCATTAATAAAGATGTTGAACAAAACCGGCCCCAGGACCGACCCCTGGGGCACTCTGCTTGACACCGGCTGCCAACTAGACATCGAGCTGTTGATCACTACCCTTTGAGCCCGACAATCTAGCCAGCTTTCTATCCACCTTATAGTCCATTCATCCAATCCATACTTCTTTAACTTGCTGGCAAGAATACTGTGGGAGACCGTATCAAAAGCTTTGCTAAAGTCAAGATAAATCACATCCACTGCTTTCCCCATATCCACAGAGCCAGTTATCTCATCATAGACTGCAATCAGGTTGGTCGGGCATGACTTGCCCTTGGTGAATCCATGTTGATTGTTTCTGATCAACTTCCTCTCTTCCAAGTGCTTCAAAATGGATTCCTTGAGGACCTTCTCCATGATTTTGTCAGGGACTGAAGTGAGGCTGACCGATCTGTAGTTCCCCGGGTTCTCTTTCTTCACTTTTTAAAATATGGGCATTATATTTGCCTTTTTCCAGTCATCCGGGACCTCCCCCAATCGCCACGAATATTCAAAGATAATGGCCAGTGGCTCTGCAATCACATCAGCCAACTCCCTCAGCACCCTTGGATACATTAGATCTGGACCCATGGACTGGTGCATGTCCAGCTTTTCTAAATAGTCCTTAACCTGTTTTTTCACCACTGAGGGCTGCACCATCTCCACCATACATCTCCACTATTCAGAGAACTGGTAAATAAGATACCATAGAATGAAACTCTAAGGGATAAAGGAGTTCAGGAGAGCTGGCAGTTTCTCAAAGAGACAATATTAAAGGCACAACTGCAAACTGTCCCGATGCAAAGGAAAGATAGGAAGAATAGTAAGTGGCCATTATGGCTCTATTAGGAGCGATTTAATGACCAGAAAATCAAAATGGAATCCTACAAAAGGGAATCCATGGACAATTTTCTAAGGATGAATATAAAAGAATAACACGAGGATGTAGGGACAAAATCAGAAAGGCTACAGTAAAAAATGAGTTACACCTAGGAAGGGACATAAAAGGCAATAAGAAGAGATTCTATAAATACAGTAGGAACAAGAGAAAGATGAAGGAAACATGTAGATCCACTACTAATCAGGGAAGGATAATTAAGAAGGAATGACTCAAACAGCTGGGCTGTTTAATGCATACTTTGCTTCACTCAACACAATTAATATTAACAAGAAGGAGGAGGGAACACAAGCCAAAATAGAGAAAGAACAGGTTAAAGAATGTTTAGATAAGTTAGCTTTATTCAACTCAATAGATCCTGATGAAATTCATACTAGGGTACTTAGGGAACTAGCTGAAGCAATCTTGGAACCATTAGCCATTATCTTTGAGAACTCATGGAGGACGCATGAGGACCCAGACAACTCAAGAAGGGCAAACATAGTACCTATCTTTTAAAGGGAAACAAACAGGTGCTGGGAATTATGGACCAGTCAGCCTAACTTCAATACTGGAACAAATTATTAAACAATCAATTTGTAAGCACCTAGCGGATAATAGGGTTATAAGAAATAGCCAATATGGATTTGTCAAGAACAAACCATACCAAACCAACCTACTTTCTTTCTTTGACAGGAATACTGGCCTAGTGGATGGGGGGAAGTTGTAGACATGATATATATTAATTTTAGTAAGGCTTTTGACACTGAACAACATGAAATATGCATAGGCAAACTATGAGAGAAATGTGGTCTAGATTAAATTACTAAAAAGTGGGTGCACAACAGTTTGAAAGACCATACTCAAAGAGTAGTTATCAATGGTTCACTGTCAACTTAAAGGGTGTATCTAGTGGGGTTCTTCAGGGGTCAGTCCTGACTCAAGTATTCAATAGCTTCATTAATGTCTTGGATACAGGAGTGGAGAGTATGCTAATAAAATTTGAGGATGACATCAAGTTGGGAGGGATTGCAAGCACTTTGGAGATCAGGATTAGAATTCAAAACAACCTTGACAAATTGGAGAATTGATCTGAAATGAACAAAATGAAATTAGATAAAGACAAGTGCAAAGTTCTACACTTAGGAAGGAAAAATCAAATGCACAACTACAAAATGGGGTATAAGTGGCTAGGCAGTAATACTGCTGAAAAGGATCTGGGCGTTTTAGTGGACCATAAATTGAATGTGAGTCAACAATGTGAAGCAGTTGCAAAAAAAGACTAATATCATTCTGGGGTGTATGTAACATATGGGAGGTAATTGCTTTGCTCTACTCAGTCCTGGTGAGGCCTCGGCTAGAGTGTTGTGCCCAGTTTTGAGGGCCACCCTTTAAGAAATATGTGAACAAATTGGAGAGAGTCCAGAGAAGAGCAACAAAAATTATAAAAGGTTTAGAAAACCTTATCTATGAAGAATGGTTAAAAAAACTGGGCATGTTTAGTCTTGAAATAAGAAGTCTGAGGGGCAATCTGGGGGTAGAGATAGCTCGGTGGTTTGAGCATTGGCCTACTAAAGCCAGAGTTGTGAGTTCAATCCTTGAAGGGGCCATTTAGGGAACTGGGGTAAAAATCTGTCTGGGGATTGGTCCTGCTTTGAGCAGGGGGTTGAACTAGATGACCTCCTTAGGTCCCTTCCAATTCTATAAACAGTCTTCAAATATGTTCAGGGCTTCTATAAAGAGGGCAGTGACTGAATGTTCTCCTTCCACCCAAGGTAGGACAGGAAGTAATGGGATTAATCTGCAGCAGGGGAGATTTAGGTTAGATATTAGGAAAAACTTTCTAACTATAAGGCCAATCAAGTACTGGAACAGGCTTCCAAGAGAGCTTTTTTAAGAAAAGGTTGGTGAAAAACCTGTCAGGGATGGTCTAGGTTTACTTGGTTCTACCCAAGGAACATGAGAATGTCCACGGTGGATGAAATGAGGTGGGAAGAAATAGCCTAAGTAGCTGGAGAAGATACAAAGAGAAACATCAGGCAAGGAAGAGGATGAAAAATAGATGATGTAGCATTAGTAGCATTAGTAAGAAACTTTGGTACAGATGTTGTTTGATGAGTGTGTGGCGGTGAAGGAATGGAGCTATTTCAAAGAGGCAAAGCTAGCTTGTCTGTGTGCAAGTGAAAAGGGAAGGACCAGTGTTTGTTATTCAAGAAAAAGAAGTAAGTAAAAACCATTCAAGGACCCTAAAACCCATTTCTGTGTGTGCCGGGGATAGTGAGTGAGGTGGGAGTGTGCCGAGCCATTCCTGAAGGTCTTTCATCACGTCGAGAGGGCGGGATCCCAACTAAGGCAAAATAAACATCTTTTTCTTTCCTGGCAAATCTGCAGAGACACTTTCCAACTCATTAAAACCTCACAAAGGAAAAGAGCGCCATTGCCAGTAGTTTCATGTGGGGAAATCCCAAGAGAGGCCTGTTCTTTATGAAGATGTCAGTGGCAGGATAGTCATGGCCCGAAGAGTTTGGGACAGCCCCAGTGCACTCTCCTGGCAGAGGAGAGGGAAGGTGAACGTTACCCTGGCAGTGTGCATCGCTGTGTAGATAGGTATAAAAACCAAGATGAAGGAGAGAATTTTTAAAGAGTAATATTTGATGTGTTATGTTAAGTAATGAGAGTGCAAAGTAATTAGTACTGACAAGGGAAAGCAAGACAAGACTGCAGCTTTATGCTTGGTAGCTAAGACTGTGAGGAATTCCCATTTAAAAAGTAGTTTGTTTTTTTTAAAGAGCATGAAATACTTGGCTGTCTTGGTTTCTTACTTGCTCATACTCTGTTTTTTTTTTTACAAACATATGGCTAGGTCCTCAGTTGGCGTAGATCAGCATAGCTCCTTTGACTTCAGTGACACTATGCCTATTTACAGCAGCTGAGGATCTGGCCCATAGTGTGGAACTTAATCATCTATATGAGTAGGAAATCAGGGCATGTGTCATTAGGGCCATAATTCAGTAAAGTGATATCAGTTTTCTACCAGTATCAATATTTGGCAATTACCCTTAGTACTTTAGGGCTTTCATCCACTTTTGTAGTTAAATCAATAAGAATATGGCCTATTTGCAAATGCTGTATTAAAAGGGCATGAAAATATCTCAGTTTTAGGGTTGCCGTAATTATATGAGACAGAGAATGAGAAAATGTTGTTGGAAAAAGTTTGGCCTGGGAGTGTGTGTGTGTGTGCGTGCGTGTGTGCAAGAACTAAGAACATTTGGTTTGTGAAGAAAAGCTGGCATCAGGTTTTAGGATGGTCTGAAAACTTGATATTGCATAGAATATTATCCAGGAATAGCCATATATAGGAGACGAGCTTGTGCCTGGGCTGTGCATAGCAGCAAGAGGGTACCTAGAAGTTTCCCCCAAACTTGTGGCCCCATGCAAGAGCCATGAACAACCACGGTTGCTGCATTTAGGGGAATGCAGGGTCTGTTCTATCTGGCACCCTACCTGGTGGCAAGATGGACACCTGCTGCAGGAGAAGCTCAAGTAATAGCCTGGTTGAGCATACCCACCACACTGCTCACCAGGGAGCTCTGGCAGGCACAGCATCTCCTGACATGCAATCACCTTGGAGCTTTTATTGGGGTGGTTCCTCTCTGCAGTAACCTCAATACAGGTCAGTGTCTTCAGGGCAACATCTTGCCCTTTTCCAGGGTTGCAGAGGTGAACTCATTAAGGCTGAGTTCCGATTTTTTACTTTCCCAAAAGTGCAGGACATGATCTGTGGAGAAAGACTGCATTTTCTGGGGAGTTTTAAATTAATCTGTTACTTTGTTTATGGGATAACATTAATTTAAAATGGAACCTTTTAAGAAGAATTTCTTTCCATCTGTGTCTTATACTTTTTTTGGATCCCTATTGCTAGCAAACAGCTCATTTATTATTATTCGTACTTTCTAAAGAGTTAAAACTCATAGAAAACTAGTGCAGGATATACTTGTGACAAAATTAACTCATGAGTTATTAATGACTCTTGTAGCCTATCTTTCCCATTATATTCACAATTTGCCCTAACTCATAATGCTCACCATTTCCCACAATTTACAATGGGACTGAAGCTAACCAATAGGATTAAAATTATAATTCCTTCAGTAAAGATGGCCACCACTTCACTGTAGCCTTCCCATTTGTTAGTGAGGCTGCCTCTAGTATATATGATTTTTTCTCAGTCTTTTTCATTGTTTCCAGTGGGACTGAAGTTACAGGCTGCCTTCAGTAAAAATAGCTACCATTTCACTAAAGCTTTTCAGAAGACCTCTCATAAAGATGCCACTGCTATAGTAACCTGTGTGGAACTTGGAGGGAGGAGCACAGGCTGAAGGAGGGAAGAGTTTGGAGAGGGCGGTAGGAACCCAGTTTAGTTTTAGAAACATGAAGTCCTCTCATGTTGTCACCCAGCAAATCCCGGCTCCTCTTCATTGCACATCTGGTCTGCAATGCTAACAGAGGAGCGACACCCTTGTTCTGTCAATAGAGACACATTCCCCAAGCCCTTTTCTCTATCCACCCCCTTCTCTTCCTTCCAGCCAGATTCCTGTCAAGTTACTAATATGTCCTGATTAAACAAGCCTTGAATTTGAATAGTGAGCAATAAAAAGAGAGAGACTCATCTGTGTCCATACAGAATGTCCCCCCGGGTAACAATCAGTGGCACCTCAGCAACACAGTTAGCAACTGGTACTCTGACTCCTGGCACGGTTTAAAAAACAGTTGCAATGATTTGTAGTGCTCAAGGACTGAGCAAATAATTGTGTTGATTAGAACCAAGCACAGCATGGACAAGGTTAGTGCGTGCTTTCCCACAGAGCACTGCCAATAGAACTTTATCCTAACCTGCAACCCTTCCATCCCAGGCTCTTCCTGCCTGGAATCGGTCACTAGTACTGAATTGTGCCAGACTGCTCAATGTCGTCCAGGGACAGGGCACAGCCACTTCACCTCATTTCAACCGTTCTGGGGCACTAGGGGCCAGATCCTCGGCAGGGGTGAGGTGGCGCGCCTTGTTGATTCCAATGGAACAGTGTGGGTTTCCTCCAGCCGAGGATTTGAAAGTTGGCCTGAAACGCAGCTGTTATTGCGTCTGTGTTCCACAGAAATGATAAAGAGAGCACAAGGGGGAAGGGCAGAGACTGAAATAAATTTGTTAAAATGCAGTGAAAAAATGCAGCAGAGAACAGGCAAATAGTTACACAAAAACAGAGAGGCACCGAAAAAAGCCGTAGGGGGGGGATTCCAATGACAGCATATACATAGAAATAATTCATAGCACCATCACCAGGCATTATAATTGATTATTATTATGACCATTCAGAGACTGAAGCTGGTGCAGAACACGGCAGCTCATGTACTGAATGGAGCCTCTCGCTGGGAGCACATGGCCCCAGTGCTCTGCGATCTGCACTGTCTGCCCAATGGTCTATAAAGCCCTAAATGGCCTGGGACCAGCCTACTTGAGGGATCACCTCTCTCTCTCTGTGCCACACTGCCACAGCTGTGGGCAGCAGGGGCATGCGAGCTGGATCCCCCTCATTAGAAAAGAGAGAGGGCAGCTGGCAGGGTGTTCCCTGTGCGGCCTCCAGGAGTCTGGAGCTTGCTCCTCCCCTGGGTTCGAGATAGCCCAAATTTGGCAACCTTCCAGATGTGCTGCAAACATTGTTTGACTGAACTCTGGGAAAGGGCTGAGGGAATGGTTCCTGTGTGATGCAGAGGTGAAAAGGAGGCTTTGGTGGGGTCTCGCTGGCTGGGATCATGTTGAAATGATCACTTTACTGCTTCTGGGAGTTCACTGCATTATCAATGCTGTTAGGGCTGCTATAGTCTTGGATAGGCATCTTCACACTTGCATTCATTCTAAATAAATAAATGATGTATTATTGCCTACAGGCCACAGCAGAGTGCTGTGCTAGATAGGAAGAAGGGTAGGTTCAGGAAAAGACAGCTGCCTGCTGCTTGGAAGTTGAGGTTTGGAAGAAATAATAACAATAATACCCTGCTCTTATCTGGCACTTTTCATGAGCAAATCTGAACGTGCTTAACAAAGGAGGTCAGTATCACTATCCCTATTGTACAGATGGGAAACTCAGGCACAGAAAGGGGATGTGACTTGCCCAAAGTCACCCAGAAGGCCAGTGGCAGAGCCAGGAATATAATTCAGGTCTCCTGGTTCCCAGACTGGTGCTCTGTCCACTCGGCAACACTGATGCTGAAAGTAGGAGGTCCCAGGGTGAAGGAGCCAATAAGCCACAACAGGAACTAACAACCTCCCACAGTGACTGGTTATCAGATCTGCTACAAGCCAGCTCTGGGCTGGTGCTGGCTCTGCATAGAGACCCTTGGATAAATGCACAGGAGACAGACCAAAGAAAATTGACTTTAATTAAAACACAAAATGCAAATCGTTCAAACTAAACAAAGAGACAAAAAGCAAAATAAAATCAGCCTTTCCCAAAACAGGAAACAGATTGATGCATGAATTCACAAAGAACGAAAGAAAGAATTTCCTAACTATAAAGCCTTCACCAGAAGAAAACACCCACCCTCCCTCCCACATGTAGAGTAAAGCTACATGGTGGCCCGCACTAGTTGGTACAACATTTAAGCCCTTCCTAAAGATTCACCCCTGCCATGCTGCATACAATGAATATAATTAGCCTGCAGTTTTAAAATCCCTATTTGTTGTTCCCTTCCTCCTCACCTCTGTTTGTCCTTTAGGCTGTGAACTCCTCAAGGCAGGGTTCAGGCCCCTAGGAATGTCTGAAAAGCATTTAGCACATTGTGGGTGCCACCACAAAGAAACAATATGTGCTAATAATAACCATATTTGGGTGCCGGGGGAGATGACTGATTCTTGGAGTGCTGATGGAATTGGGTTGATATTCCTAGAAACAGTTGTTAGGGCACGTGGCTTTGACTAGTTTATATCAGGGCTGGCCTTACAATGAGGCGAACTGAGGCAGCCGCCTCAGATGCCAGACTGCGGGGGGGCACCACTAGGACCCAGATTGTAGAAAATTGTGTCTGCTGCTGGTACATATGTATTCTTTCTGCTCTAGATGCACAGAGATGGTGGAAAGCTGTGCTGGAGGAAGGAGGGTGCAAGAGACATAACAGGCAGGCAGGAGAAAAGGTGAGAGGGAATAACAGAAAGCAGCAGGAGCTGCAGGGAGAGAGAGGAGGAGGAGCCTCTTATGTATCTCTCTAGCACCCCCAGGAGCCTGGACTGATTAACACCAGCTTCTCAGGGAGCTTCCTGTTTCCTGCTGCTTCCCTGAACCCACTTGAGGAGAACAGGCAGTCAACTGAAGTAGTAGAAGCCAGTTAGGCCCTTAAGACGCTGATATCTTCCCTCACTCAGGCCCTGCTACCAGCCTGCTTATTTGTCCCCTTCAATTGAGAGTTGAGAGCCACTATAGCTGGCACAGAACAGCAGTCATGCGTGAAAGAAGAAAATGCCCCTCTGGGGCAGCATTCAGAAAAAGAAAGAAAGCAAAGGAAGCTTTTCTGTCTAAGCAGGAAGGAGCTCTCCTGAGATACATAGACACAAATGTTCACGGTGAGCCTTCTGGCCCCAGTGAGGATGTGAGTGGTGAGGAGATGCCTGATCTTCCAGTTAGTCAGAGTGCAGGTGACGTGGCAGCTACTGCAGCATCCATATCTCCATCTCAAATGGATGTAACCATGCACATTCCTGAAGAAAAGTGTAGATCAGAGAAGAGTGTGGTGGAGGCGCAAGAAACAGCTGTTGCTGAGTTTAGTTCCTTAAGTCTAGATGATCCAGGACTGTGGACCCACTTGAGCAGTAGCCTGAGGGACTTCCTTGTACTACAGGGCCAAAGCAAGTGAAAAACTTTATGTTCCCCAAAGACAATGAAAATAGAAGTTTCCATCCAACACATTACTGGTGTGAAATCCCCAATGGTGACAAAGTGGAGAGGCCTTGGCTTATGTACTCAAAAATCCAGAATGCTGCATCCTGTTTTTGTTGCAAACTCTTCCAGTCTCATGTTCCAGCCACATTGGGTTCTACAGGAACAAAGGACTGGAAAAAGCTGGCTAGAAATCTGGCATGCCATGAGAAGGCAGCAAATCACCAGAGAGCATTCCATAGGTGGAAAGAGTTTGCGATGAGAATAAGGTTAAAGGCCACCATAGATGATCAGCATCAAGAGAACATTGCATCAGAGTCTCTTTACTGACAAAATGTTCTGAAAAGGCTCATTGCCATTGTGAGAATGTTTGCTACCCAAAACCTAGCACTGCGTGGCACTTCAGATCAGCTGTATGTGCCAAACAATGGAAACTTCCTTACAATTGTGGAGCTGATGGCTGAGTTTGATGCTGTACTCCAGGAGCATCTAAGAAGAGTCACCACCCAAGAAATGTACACACACCACTACCTTGGAAAAACAATTCAAAATGAAATCATACAGTTACTGGCAACAAAAGTCAAACAGAAGATTGTGGCAGGTCTGAAGTAAGCAAGATATTACTCTGTTATTCTGGACTGCACACCTGACATCAGCTATATGGAACAAATGACTTTAATGGTGCGTTTTGGAACAACAACAGAACCTAATGAAAATGTCCCTGCAATGGTGACTGTCAGAGAGCATTTTCTAGAATGTATTGACATTGATGATACAACAGGAGCTGGTATGACAAATGTGCTTCTTAAAAAGCTGGAAGATACGGGAATTGTGATAGCTGACATGAGAGGTCAGGGCTACGATAATGATGCCAACATGAGAGGAAAGAACAGAGGAGTGCAGACACGGATCCGAGAGTGAAACCCTTGAGCTTTTTTTGTCCCAGGCAGTTCTCATTCATTGAACTTGGTGGTCAGTGATGCAGCATCAGCTTCGAGTGAGGCTGCTGAATTTTTTAATGTAATTCAAAGCATCTATGTATTTTTCTCTGCATCAGCTCATCGATGGCAAATTTTGAAGCAACATCTGGGAACATGCTCTCTGACACTGAAACCATTGAGTGCCACACGATGGGAAAGTCGAGTGGAGGCAATAAAGCCTATCAAACACCAAATTGGGAAGATAGATGATGCCATAGTTGCCATTATGGAGGATATTGCTATGACAGGAACTGTTCATGGGAGAACAGTGGCAGAGGGAATTGGAATCACCAGAAACATACATAATTTCAAATTTATGTGTGGCTTAGTGTTGTGGCATGACATACTGTTTGAAATAAATGTTGTAAGCAAGAGACTCCAAGGTGTTAACCTTGATATATCTGGAGCAATGGAACAACTGGACAAAGCAAAGTCATACCCGCAGTCTTACCGGTCAGATGAGGGATTTCAAAATGTTCTGAAGAGTGCACAGAAGTTGGCAAAGGAACCTCACACTGAAGCTATTTTCCCACCCATTCAAGAATACAAGAGTCACCGAAGAAGAAGACATTTTGATTACAAGGCACAGGATAATCCCATAAGAGATCCCAAACAACAATTCAAAGTTGAATTCTTTAACCAGGTGCTAGATTGTGCAATACAGTCAGTTGAAGAACGTTTCATGCAGCTCAAGGAACACAGCAGTATATTTGGGATGTTGTATGATATTCCAAAACTCCTCACTATACCTGAAGAAGACCTACACCAGAATGCAGGGCACTAGAGACAGTGTT
Source organism: Terrapene triunguis (assembly GCF_002925995.2). Classification (NCBI taxonomy): domain Eukaryota; kingdom Metazoa; phylum Chordata; order Testudines; family Emydidae; genus Terrapene; species Terrapene triunguis. The sequence continues at coordinate 1,129,498 of NW_020665188.1, read as the reverse complement.
GACACATGATGACATGCGCGATATTGATGTGAGTGATTTAGGTGATGAACTGAAAGCCCTTTCAAGATACATTTCATCAGGATCAACTCCAAAGGCTGTTCTGGAATATATGTACACAAATAAGATGATCACCCTCTTTCCAAATGCTTTTGTTGCTCTGCGCATACTTCTAACACTTCCTGTAACAGTTGCCAGGGGAGAACGCAGCTTCTCCAAGCTGAAGTTAATAAAAACACATCTACGCTCCACAATGACACAGGAGAGGCTGGTGGGCTTTGCAATCATCTCAATAGAGCATGAGCTGGCCCAGACTGTGGACTTTCAGGAAGCAGTTCAAATCTTTGCAACCAAGAAGGCACGGAAAGCACCACTTTGATTATTCAAACAGATAAAAATGCCAGTGTTTACTATTCAGACAAGAAAAGTTACATTTGCTGTTCAGGCGTTTGAAAGTTAAGTGTTACTTAAAATTTTTGAACAAGGCATTTTAAGTTGTTATTTCTCCTTTATTGGGGTAGGTAGCAGAGCAGTACCATGAGAGGAATTGAACAGGAAGAAAGCAGAATTGAGACCTTTCAAAGTTTTGGCCCAAGCGAGGGGACATAGGGGCGTCATTTGAGCTCCCTGCCTCAGGTGCCAAAATGTTGTGGGCTGGCCCTGGTTTACATATTATTACTAGTAGTCGTAATCATCTTTGTTTATTGTTGTTGTAGCACTTAGGAACCCCAGTCGTGGACCAGGATTCCACTGTGCTAGGCACTGCACAAACACAGTACAAAAAGAGCTGCCAATCTAAGTAGAAGACAAGAGACAACAGAAGGATCAAACACACAGTGGTGCACAAGGTAACAATAAGACATATCTGAACCTCACATACTATGATTTTGTAATTGTCCACTGTGGTCTTATTCTAATGTCTTTTCTCTTTTACCCTCTCGTAGGGGCTGGGGTCTGGAAGCTGCTCCTGAAGTACGTGTAAATACATTTTCCCCTTTGGTCTTTTTTCATAGAAATGTAGGGCTGAATGGGACCTCGAGAATTCAGCAAATCCAGCCCACCAAGTAAACCTAGACCATCCCTGACAGGGGTTTGTCCAACCTTTCTTAAAAACCTCCAATGACGGGGATTCCACAACCTCTCTTGGAAACCAATTCCAGAATTTAACTGCCCTTATATTTAGTAAATTTTTTCCTAATCTCTAACCTAAATCACCCTTTCTGCAGATTAAGCTCATTACTTCTTGTGCTACTTTCAGTGGACATGGAGAACAATTGATCACAGTCCTCTTGTAACAGCCCATAGCATATTAGAAGACTGTTATCGGGTCCCCTCCTCAATCTTCTTTACTCACAATTAAACACTCCAGGTTTTTTAATCTTTCCTCGTAGGTCAGGTTTTCTAACCTTTTATCATTTTTGTTGTTCACCTCTGGACTCTCTCCAATTTGTCCCCATCTTTCCTAAGTGTGGCACCCAGAATTGGACACAGTGCTCCAGCTCACCAGTGCCAAGTAGAGTGGGACAGTTTTCTTCCACATCTCACAAAACACTTCTGTTAATAAACCGAGTGCTATTAGCCTTTTTTGCAACCGCATCACATTGGTGACTTATATTCAATTTGTGATCCACTATAACCCCCAGATCCTTTTCAGCAGTACTATCACCTACCCAGTCATTTCCCATTTTGTAGTTCTGCATTTGATTTTTCCTTCCTAAGTGAAGTACTTTGCACTTATCTGTATTGAATTTCATCTTGTTGAATTCAGACCAGTTCTCCAGTTTGTCAAGGAGGCTTTGAATTCTAATCCTGTCCTCCAAAGTGCAAGCAACCCCTCCCATCTTGGTGTCATCTGAAAATTTGATAAGCCTATCCTCTACTCCATTATCCAAGCCATTAATAAAACCATTGACCAGTATCAGACCTAGGACTGACCCTCTACAACCCCACTGGACATCCCCTCCCAGTTTGACAGCAAACCATTGATAACTACGCTTTGAGTATAGTCTATCAACCAGTTTTGCTCCCATCTAATAGTAATTTCATCTAGACCCGGGGTTCTCAACCTTTTTCTTTCTGATGCCCTCCCAACATGCTATAAAAACTCCATGGCCTACCTGTGCCACAGTAACTGTTTTTCTGCATATAAAAGCCAGGGCTGGCATTAGGGGGTAGCAAGCAGGGCAATTGCCTGGGGCCCTATGACACAGGGGCCCCAACGAAGCTACATTGCTCTGACTTCAGCTTCAGCCCCAAGTGGCAGGGCTCAGGGCCCTGGGCTTCAGCCCCATGTGGTGGGGCTTTGGCTTTTTACCCTAGGCCCCAGCAAATCTAATGCTGGCCCTGCTTGGCAGCCACCCTGAAACCTGCTCGCAGTTCCCCCAAGGGCCCCCCGACCCCTGGATGAGAACCACCGATCTAGACTGCATTTCCCTAATTTGGTTAAGAGAATGTCATGTGTGACTATGTCAAAGGCTTACTAAAATCAAGAGGTATCACATCTACAGCTTCCACCTATCCATTAGGCCAATAAATCTGTCAAAGAAGGAAATTAGGTTGCTTTGGCATGATTTGTTCTTGACAAATCCATATTGGCTATTCCTTATAACCCTATTATCCGGTAGGTGCTTACAAATTGATTGTTTAATAATTTGTTCCAGTATCTTTCAAGGTATTGAAGTTAGGCTGACTGGTCTATAATTCCCTAAGACGCACTTTGTTCCCCTTTTTAAAGATAGATACTTTGCCCTTCTCCATTCCTCTGGGACCTCATCCATCCTCCATGAGTTCTCAAAGATAATTGCTAATGGTCCTGACATTGCTTCAGCTAATCCCTTAAGTACCCTAGTGTGAATTTCATCAGGCCTTACTGACTTAAATACATCTCACTTATCTAAATATTCTGTAACCTGTTCTTCCTCTATTTTGGCTTCCTCTATTTTCACCCTTGTTGTTAATATTAATTGTGTTGAGTGTCTGGTCACCATTAATCTTTTTAGCGAGGACTGAAGCAAAATAGGCATTAAACATCCAAACCTTCTTGATGTCATCTGTTGTTAGCTCTCCTCCCACACTAAGTAGTAGACCTACACTTTCCTTCATCTTTCTCTTGCTCCTACTGTATTTATTGAACCTTGTCTTATTGCCTTTTATGTCCCTTGCTAGGTGTAAGCCATAAGCCTTTCTGAGTCTGTCCCTACATGTTTGTGTTATTCTTTTGTAGAGCAATTTATCCATGTTTCCACTTTTTCTAGGATTCCTTTTTGGTTTTCAGATCATTAAAGAGCTCCTGATGGAGCCATATTGACCTCTTACTTTTCTTCCTATCTTTCTTTTGCATCAGAATAGTTTACAGTTGTGTGTTTAATATTGTCTGCTTGAGAAACTGCCAGCTCTCTTGAATTCCTTTTTCCCCTTAGATTTTCTTCCTATAGGACCTTACTACCAGTTCTCTGAGTTTGTTAAACTCTGCTTTTTGGAAGTTCTTTGTCCTTGTTCTGCTGTTCTCACTCCTTCCTTTGCCTAGAATCATAAAATGTATCATTTCATGATCACTTCTGCCCAAATTGCCTTCCACCTTCAGATTCACTACCAATTCCTCCCTGTTGGTAAGAATCAAGTCTAAAATGGCTGCCCCCCTGGTTATGTCCTCCACTATCTGGAACAAAAATTTGTCCCTAATACATTCCAAGAACTCACTGGAAATGTTGTGTTTTGCCATATTATCCTGCCAATAGATATTTGGGCAGTTAAAGAACCCCATTATTACCAGGTATTGTATTTTGGATATATCTGTCATTTGTTCTTGAAATGCCTCCCCACCTCCTCTTCCTAATTTGGTAGTCTACAGTACCATGATGTCACCCCTATTTTTTACCCCTTTTATCTTTACCTAGAGACTTTCACCTGGTCTTCCTCTCACTTCCTTCTAGACCTCAGAACAAGTGTATATATTCTGCATGTATAATGTAACACTTCCTCCCTTTTTGTCCTTCCTGAACAAGCTATACCCCTCTATACTAATATTCCAGTCAGGAGTCTTATCCCACCATCTCTGAGAAGCCAAGGAAGTAATAATTTAGCTTATATGCTAATATTTCCAGTTCTTCTTGTTTATTCCCCACACTTGCATTTGTGACTAGACAACTAAGGTGAGGAGCAGATCCCCATGTTGATTTCCCTCTTGTTGCTCCTAAGACCCTATTGCGACATGTCCCCTGCAACATCTAACCCTCCGTTAAGGTCACCCTTTTTATACCTACCTCTAGGCTTTTGTCACCTGCCCCCTTTGAACCTAATTTAAAGCTCTCCTCACTTGATTGGCGAGTTGGTGAATGAACATGCTCTCCCCCTTCTTGGTCAAGTAGACCCCATCTCTTCCCAGCAGACCTTTTTCCCAAAATGGCATTCCATGGTTAAGGAAGCCAAAGTCCTCCCATCAACACCATCTGCACAGCCATGCATTCATGTCCAGGATGCACGTGTTCCCACCTGGGTCTTACCTTCAACCAGGATGATGGACAACAACACAAATTGCACCCTTGGCTCCTTCCCCCCAGCTTCCAGAGCCCTATAGTTGCTACTGATTGGCTCAGGGTCATACTCGACACTATCATTAGCTCCCATGTGGATGAGCAGCATGGGGTAGTGATCAGAAGCATGGATGAGCCTCGGCAATCTTTCCATAACATCTCAGATCTGGGCTCCAGGCAGGCAGCACACCCTCCCGGGACATCACATCAGGTTGGCAGATGGTGCCTCCATCCCCTTCAGAAGGGAGTCCCTGACCACCAGCACCTGACGTCTCCTTCTATTGGGCGTTGTAGCTATGAGCCTCCCAGCCTGAGGTGCAGGTGACTCTTCAGCCACTGGGGTCTGCTCCTACTTCCTGTGGCCAGTATAGCATACTGGTTCTTCACCTCGATGAACGGGGTAGATGGGTGGGGGTGGAGCACTGTATACCGCCTAAGGGAGCCAGAGCCAGTCTCCTCCCCATAAAGCAGCCGGTTCTCCTTCCTCTCCTCTGGTGCTTCTGTAGTCATCCTCCATCCAGATGGTTCCATGTATGTCCTGTCGATGTTGACCTCATATGCTTGGATGCTACGCAGATGAGCCATCTTCTCCTCCAGCTCTTTTACCTGCTTCCTGAGGGACTCCATCACCAAGCACCTCTCACACCTGGTGGTTCCCCCTGGCTGACATTCGTCAGTGGGGACATGCAGGCCACATTCCCAGCAAGTCAGGACTAGGGCCTGTGTGGACGCTCCAGAGTCAGGATGCCTGTCTGGCAGAAGGCCCCACAGGTACAGACACCTTTTCACTTTGTTTTCTAATAACTTTGCATTTATAGTTTTGAAATTCTCCTTCTTTCTCTCTTTCACAATGGGGACCATGAAGGCACCAAGGAGCTTTGGAGAACAAGTGGCTAGCTGGTAAAGGCTGACAAGAAGCACTGGGAAGTGTACTGGTGGAGCCTGGCAATGCCATGCCCCTTTGGGAGGTGGAGATTGGCCAAGCCACACCCCTTTGGGAGGCCATTGCGCCAGATGTCCTTTCGGAAGTAATTGTGGAACCTGCCTATGAAACTGTTTCTAAATGTCATGCAATCTAACCAATTTTTGAGCTGTTTCAAACATCCCTTTCCTAAAGAAAGATTTCTTTTGAAGTTTGTGCTGAGGCATCCTTGGCCAGACTCCAAGGCCAGAAGGGACCATTGTGATCATCTTGTCTGACTTCCTGTATAACATAGGCCAGAGAACTGCCGCAAAATAATGCCTAGAGCAGGTCTTTTAGAAAAACTCCGATCTTGATTTAAAAATTATCAGTGATGGAAAACCCACCATGACCCTTGGTGAATTGTTCCAATGGTTAGTTGCTCTCATCATTAAACATGTAAACCTAAATTTCCATATCTATACCTTCAGCTTTCCCTGGTGCCAGTCAATCTGGTTTCAAGCCTGAGTATGGTTTAAAAAAAATGTGTTGGTTTTGTTACTCACTGATCTCCTGGTGATGGATGGAGATCAGACATTCATGGTGATGCATTCAGCTCTGCCAGCTGCCTTTGATCCTGACAATCATAATGTACTGTTGATATGACTCTGGTCCTTGGAAGGAGTGTTTTCACTGAGTTCCACTTGAATGGCTGAGTGCTGAGTAGCTGTGTTCCTTTGCTTTAGAGCAATCCCAGGGGAAGCGCAGATGGAGGGGAGAAAACAGAATTGAATAAAACAATTATTTTTAGGGGCCAGGTTGTGAACCCCTTGCTCATACTGGTGAGCACTTACTCACACAAGTAATTCCAATGGCGTCATTGCAGTTGACAGGACTACTGGTACTATTTGTTTCATTAACTTCTCTCATTTCACTGAGAAGGCAGTAACAGTGTAAAAAAAAAAAAAAAGTATTCTCTAAGGTAAAAAAAATTCATTTAGTCATGTAATAGTGCCCTCCGAGTTTGGCTTGGTACGACAATCTCAGGAATTATTTTAACTTTTTTGTAGCATTGAACTGCTATTCCCCTTACCACCACTCACTACTTTTACCCAGGTTAACAACAAAGAGCCATTTAATACACAGATCATTAAATTAAACATTGTTCTTACAACAGCAACTGCAGTAGCTAAGCTGAGTGTTAGAAAGACAGTCTACAGGTTGAATCCCTGGCTCCGGTAGAAGGCCAGCTTCCTTTGATTAGCACCAACATAGAGAGGAGATCTTGGATAGCAGCAGGCTCTTTGATTTAGCGGATCAATGGCTGGAAGTTAAAGTTATAACAACTCAAACTGGAAATATGATGTAATTTAAAAAAAACCCAATGAGAGTAATTAACCATTGGAACCGCTTCCCAAGGCAAATGATACGCTCGTCAACACTTGGGGGCTTTAAATCAAGACTGGATCTCTTTCTAAATACACTCCACTTCAACCACAAATTATTGGACTAGAAGCAAGAATCCCTGGGTGAAATTCTCTGCCCTGTGATATAAAGGAGATCAGACTAGATGATATAATGGTCCCTCCTGGCCTTAGAATCTATGAATCTACAAAGCAGGTTGAAATGGCCCTGCTCTTATGTTGTTGCATAATTACTATATCTCTAATCTAAGCTTCAAATACTTCTTTAGGAAATGTTGTCTATTTACATTTCCAATTCTAAAAAATTTAGATGTGAAATGACTTGATGTCACATTTATACTAATTGGATATTCCATGTTTACTGCTCATCCTGGGGGAGTGTTTAGAAAGCACATAATATACTCTATAAAATAGACACTTGTGCACAGTATATAATTTAGTGCATTAAATACATAAGACCTCAAAGCTTTCAGTAGGTTTAAACAACAGCATTTGGTCCTTTAAAGCACAGCAACTAGGGAAACATTTCCAGCACTCAGTTCTCCTGCTTTTGGAACATTTGTTTTTTATTCTGAATATTTCAGCACATCTATTTACCTGGCACTATATTTAGTACCACAGTGCCAAGATGGCATATATAAAGATTCAATTGCAATTCCCATCTGATGTCCCTTCCCTCTCCTTTTTACCCCTTTTTTTATGTCCGCACTCTGAATTCAGCACAAAGTTGGTGTGTTTAATTTAAAAAGAAGTAAAATGCTCCAGGAGACGCCTCAGACCACTGCAAATCACCTACTTTATAGAGGCAGTAAAATTGTGTATCGGATTAGAAGTGATGCTGATCTGAAATTTATGATAACTTTTAATGGCATTATAATTTTTTTTCCCGGTGCGCTCCATCACTGAATCGTTTGGATGCACAGTACAACAAGATGAAATTTGTAAGGGAAGAACATTACATAGGCAAGCACAGAGAAACAGAGGTAGTGGAATAATACAACAGTTCCTGAAAGCTGTTCCGCCTGAGCACTGTGCAGGGACATCTTGGAGTGGAACAAGATTATTCAGTCCAACAACATCTGGAAGGGCTGGTCAATAAGAGAGGCTGAAGGACTACATAGAACAAAAGGCAGTTATTTGAGAGGACCAGGATCAGAACTAGACTGGGTATTCTAGCAGGGCTGTAGCATAGTTTCTTTTCCTGACCAGCATGGATCAAGACTTATTCCCAATGTTGTATAGCACCGATGGAGCTAGACTTTTGTTAGACCAATGGAAAGAGAATTCCTTGACATTCTTAGTGCAAACAAGCCCATGTGGTCTCAAATATGGATTTATAACATGGTTCGCATTCAGAAAATCCCTGTTGTCCTCGCTAGTGAAGCAAACAGGGCTAAAATTCTGGTAGCAGCTGATATGTTTAAATATGATTGTGGCTAACATGGGCCTGATCCCAGTATGGTTAGGACCAAAAAGTTTTCTGGATCTGTAAGAAAATACTCCAACTTGTACAATATCAGTGAGTTATGATCTGAAATATAGGGTACGTCTATGCTGCAATCAGGAGGCGTGATTACAGCACATGTAGATATATCTGCGCTAGCTAGATCAAAACTAGCTCAAGTAAAAGTAGCAGTGAAGTGGCAGCAGCACGAGTGGCAGTACGGGTTTCAGCACAAGCTAACCCCACCTGCCCAGGAATCTGGGTACATACTCGAGTGGCCACCATGCATGCTGCTGTAGTTCCATTGCTATTGTTACTCAACCTAGCTTTGATCTAGCTAGCTCAGCTGCTGTAATCACACCTCCTGATTGCAGTGTAGCCAGCCAGCCAGAAACATGTCAGTTTATATCTACTTAATCTAAAACTGAAAATTAATTGGAGGAGCTGTTTGAGAAGTCCAAGACTGGTGACTTGGGGAGCAAACATTGATTGCTATTCAGCACCATAGGTGAAAAGTAGGTCAGTAAGGCCTGGGGCCACACATTGAATGAGAAAGATAAAAAGAAATATTAAATAGCTGCTTCATTCCCTGACCACCATCTACCCTCTGCAGGAAAAGAGTAGCATGTGATCATGTAACTAAATACTGTAGCATAATGCATACAAACAAGGGGGCAGAGTTAAGGTTGCACAGACAACATTCAGGCTATTTCCTAATGTTGAGTGCTAGACTTTGCAACCTAAATAACTTTCTTTTAAATATTTTAATGTGTATATATGTATAAAATATATGTGTATGTATACAAAATGGACACATTCCTTATCAGTAGTCCATACATTTGAATACCACTATTTTAATTCACAAAAATAGGCCATTGTAACAGCAAATGTTCTATAGCTGAGGAATCTTTAGGGGGACAGAGAGCCTGTAGCTATATTAAACAAAGTGAAGCCAAACTGCTGGCAAAGAAATTGTACTAGGTTTGAGGAGATTAGTTAAAGAAAGAGGTAAGAGCTAAGGAAACTAGAAGATGCTGAAGGGCAATCAGGTCATACAAAGAGATCTGCCAGAGATGAGAATAACACAAGGCAACTACTTCTCCTGTAGGAGATCAGAGGACAGAAATTACAGCTGCTTTAGAGGAGGGGGGAAATGAGCTCACAGGTATATGTAATAGGATGTCAATTAAAAATCATTTAAAATAGGCATATATTGAAACCAAAATTATCTTATGGTCACTTGCTATGTATAATATTGGGGGGGAGGGGGAAGTGGCTTTTTGGTACCAAGTCCTCTGGAATCTTGTAACTTGGGGTATCTGAACTCAGAGGAAAGTGATAGAGGTAATTGGATGCTAATTCAACTTGTGCTGATGGCAATTTGTAGGAGATGGGGGACAACACTCCATTCATGTTGGAATGGGTTTAACCAGTCCTGGGATCTTGTGACTGCAAATCTGTGCTGCTATTTGCTGATAAAGCACACTGATTTGCTCACTGACTGTTGATTCTTTTCTGAAACACTTTAGCAAAAATCTTGTAAATTGGACTGTTTTATAAAGTAATCTAATCTGGGGCATGGTGAAATTTACCATTCTCCACCTTCTTCCTTTTATTCATTTCTTCCTTTTGCCTCTTCTTTTCTGAGCTCTGTAATATCGAACAACAATAAAATATTCACTGCCGTAACTGATATTTTTACTGTGTTAGAGTAAAAAACCTTTCAAATTGTATTTTGCATTGAGCCTACCTTTGAATCGGTGCATTTTATCATTCACATAATTACAAACAAACAAACCCAACAGTACTGACCTGTTTCTCTTATCAGGCTGTTATACACTGGCATAACTCCATAAACTTCCATGGAATTAATCTTGATATACATTGTTTTGAGAGCAAAATAAGGCCTTGTAAATGGCTATATCCCAATGCAAAAGGCTTAAAAGTGAAAGGATTTGAGCTAGAAGGCTTGGGAACAGATGAGAATGTAGGTATAAAAGACACTTTTTGGGAGACAGTGGATGGTATTAATCAGTGGGCTAATGTAATACCTGTGTACAGACAGGACGGAAGTTTAGGAGCTAATGATACTGATCTCCTTTGTAGAGCACTTTGAGATCTACTGATGCAAAGCAGAATGGAAGAGCTAGGTATTATTAATTATTATTATTATATTATAGTGTCGGCATAAGGAGCAGGAAGGTGATAGTGATCCAGAGTTTGATACCCTGCACAGTATCTTATTTTATAAGTAATCCTCCTCAAATCGCTGAAGTCAATCGGACTATTTATGAAGTGAGATGCTACTCAGTCTGATGAAAGTGTATCAGAATCTGGCCCAGTGAATTTACCATGATGAGGGCAATCAGATTAGCCACAAAATATATTTGAACAGTAACTGAGACTTCAGTTTACAGAAGCAATTCTGCAATTGATGGAAACAGCCTGTTGTAAAGCACATGAGACGAGAAGCTACTCTTCATTCAGTTCTAAGTAACATACACTTATTTTTCAGGAAGTAACTGTTCTTGAGCCACTGACGGCCAGGTTGGGGAGCACAAAGGTGATGTAGAGTGAGGATCTGGTCTGGATATTGTACTCTATGGAGCACAGGTCCTATTGAGAGTATCAGTTCCTGTGTTCCAGAATTCCTGTGATTAAAGACACTTCTACCGTATCTGAGTGGGCAGGACTCTCCTGAACAAAGACGATCTCATGCAAATCTTCAGAAATTCATGGAGCATGCAGTTTTCCAGTCTGTTGTGTAGGAACGTTCCAATACCATTCTTGGCACTGCAGCCGCACACAGAGGCTGAAAGTCAACAAGAGAAGAGGAAGATGCACTAGGTCCTTGTAATCGGATGCACAATTGTATACATGTGTAGCGGTGTGGCGACTCACCCCTGCGGCGCCTCCTGCTGGTTGTCCTCAGGAATTAGTTCTCCAGCCATTGGAGCGCCCTCTGCAGGACGGTGATCCACTACCGCTGGGCCCCCGTGTCCCTCCCGGACCCGGTGCCCTGTTGTCTGGTGTGTTGCCCCCTAGCAATAATCCCTCACAGCTTTGGGTCTCCCCCTCCCAGGGGAACCCCCACCCACTATCCACACTTTGCCTCAGTCTCAGCTACTGCCCAGTCTCCATCTAGCCCCCGTTCACTGGGGCAGACTGCAGTATAAGCTGCTCATCACAGGCAAAGGGGTTTGGACCTGCTGCCTCTGCCTACCCATGGACTGCCTCCTGCAACCCAAGTGCCCCTTTGGCCTTACCCTAGACCTGCAGCCTGGGGCTTTCCTAGGCCGGAGCTCCCCGGTTCCCTTGGCCTTTCCCCAGCCCTGCTCCACTCTAGGCACTTGGTTAAGCTCCCTGCAGCCAGGCCCTTCTCTCCCTGAACGCAGAGACTGTCTGTGCTCCTGGCTCAAAGCCTTTTTATAGGGGTCGGCTGTGGTCTGTTTGGGGAGTGTCTCCCAGCTGTGCCTACTTCCCCAATCAGCCTGGGAGCTGCTTGCCCCAGCCACAGCCCTCTGCTAGGCTGTTGTAAGCCCCTTAGGGCAGGAGCGGGTGACCATCCCGCTACAACATGACACCAACATAGGATGGCTATGCTACACAGATATGATCACTACTGGCACACATTTGTCTTCACCAAATAAAATATATTCATTGTTCTTTGGGGCAGATTCAAGAGCTGTGGAAATCTCTTGACAAGGTTCACAGCAGACCATTGGATTTGGAGGCTCAAGGAGGATCAACAGATAGGATAAAGCCTTGCTCCGGAAACCTTCGTGTGCATGAATGTTGTCACTCAGCTGCATACTTCTGAAATATGGTTCATGCCCTGCAGATTTCAGACTCCATCAAATGGCTTTCTAACTCATACTTGCCCATGAACTGTGGGCCACTCATCAGGAATGAAGCATCTGTGACAAAGTTCCTCCTCTATCTTGGTGGGTCCTGTGCTTATTGGCGGATTTTCTTGCCTCAGAGATTCACCATGTGGGTTGGGGAACAGCCCAGAGACCTTCCCCTCTGGGAGAACCCACAGTCCAGGTCAATTGGGAGGTTTGGGGGGAACCCGGGCCTGCCCTCTACTCCGGGTTCTAGCCCAGGGCCCTGTGGACTGCAGCTGTCTATAGTGCCTCCTGTAACAGCTGCATGACAGCTACAACTCCCTGGGCTACTTCCCCATGGCCTCCTCCAAACACCTTCCTTATTCTCACCACAGGACCTTCCTCCTGGTGTCTGATAATGCTTGTGCTCCTCAGTCCTCCAGCAGCACACCCTCTCACTCTCAGCTCCTTGCGCCTCTTGCTCCCAGCTCCTCACACTCCCTCCACAAACTGAAGTGAGCTCCTTTTAAAACCCAGGTGCCCTGATTAGCCTGCCTTAATTGATTCTAGCAGCTTCTTAATTGGCTCCAGGTGTCCTAACTAGCCTGCCTGCCTTAACTGGTTCTAGCAGGTTCCTGATTACTCTAGTGCAGCCCCTGCTCTGGTCACTCAGGGAACAGAAAACTACTCATCCAGTGACCAGTATATTTGCCCTCTACCAGACTCCTGTACCCCACTGGTCTGGGTCTGTCACATATCCCTCCCCCCTGCTCAACGACAAGGGGTTGGGCAGCTTGGGACGCCAGACAGTGCACATGTGACAAGCCATCGGCGTTGCCATGACGGCTCCCTGCTCTGTGTTGCACACGGAACTGGAAAGATTGGAGGGATAAGAACCATCTGGTCACCCTTGTGTTCTTCTCCTTGTTCCGCTGCATCCATTGACGAGGGGCATGGTCGGTCACGAGGACAAATCTGCGCTCGAGCAGGTAGTAGCGCAATGTTTCCATGGCCCATTTTACAGCGAGGCATTCGCTCTCCACCACTGCATATTTTTGTTCCCTTGGAAGGAGTTTCCGACTGAGGTATAGAATTGGGTGTTCCTCCTCCCCGACCATCTGTGATAGAACGGCTCCCAACCCTACTTCCGATGCATCCGTCTGCAGGATAAACTCCTTGGTGAAATCAGGGGCTATCAGTACGGGGTTATTGCAAAGGACAGTCCATAGGTCTGTGAATGCTTCCTCTGCTGCGTCAGACCATCTCACCAGGTCAGGTCCACAGGCTTTCACTAGGTCTGTCAGGGGGCTTGCCCTTGTGGCAAAATGGGGGATAAATCGTCGGTAATACCCCACCACACCTAGGAACTCCCAGACTTGTTTCTTGCGACTTGGTCGGGGCCAATTTTGGATGGCCTCTAACTTGTTCACTTGGGGTTTTACCAGACCTTTTCCCACAATGTAGCCAAGATATTTGGCCTCCGTAAACCCTACACCGCACTTGGCAGGGTTTGCTGTAAGGCCAGCTCGCCTGAAGGTATCGAGGACTGCCTCCACCTTCTCCAGGTGGGTTTTCCAGTCTGGGGTATGAATGACCACATTGTCCAAGTAGGCAGCAGCATAACTGTTATGCGGGCGTAATAGCTTGTCCATGAGGCGCTGGAAGGTAGCTGGGGCCCCATGTAGTCCAAAAGGGAGGACAGTATATTGAAAAAGACCCTCTGGTGTAGAGAACGCAGTCTTTTCCTTTGCGTCTTCTGCAAGGGGAATCTGCCAGTACCCCTTTGTCAAGTCTAGGGTAGTCAAGTACCGGGCATTACCCAGATGGTCCACTAGCTCATCTATGCGAGGTATGGGGCACGCGTCGAACTGGGATACTTCGTTTAGTCGCTGGAAGTCGTTGCAAAATCTTGTGGTGCCATCAGGTTTGGGCACCAGCACGATTGGGCTGGACCACTGACTGTGGGATTCTTCGATGATCCCCAACTCCAGCATTTTTTTTACTTCTGCTTTTATTTCCTCCCTTTTTGCCGCTGGCACCCGATAGGGCCTCATTGTAACTCTGGCCCCAGGGTTCGTGACGATGTGGTGATATGTCTCGGTTGTTCGACCCGGTTTTGTCGAGAACACATCTTGGTTCTGGAAGATCATCTCAGACACCTCATTCTTCTGGTCTGGTGTACATATGTGGGGTTAGTGAGATCCCCACAAGGTGGATTAGGGAGCATGGATCTGCCCAGTTCCCCAGGTTACACTGCATAGGCTCCTCAGCATTGGGACACTGTGCAGCTATGTGTCCCCACTCCCTGCAGGCATAACATCTGTATGGAGCCCTAGGCGTTCCCCGGTCTCTTGGTTTGGGCAGTCTAACATCCCGATCCTCTTCTCCCTCAGTGCTCCGACTCTTTGTGGCCTCTAATGGGCCTTCAGCCTCTCTCTTTTTCCACCTGGGCCCTCCTGGTGGCCCAGTCACCCGAACTTTAGGGCTTGGTGCTGCTAGTTTAATCCGGGGTGCCTCTTCCTTAACCGGTCGGGTCAGCTCCCTCGCTGTCCTTCGCCTCTCTACCAGGGCGACAACCTCATCATAGGTGGAGGGTTCGTTCTGGCTTAGCCAGGCACGAAGGTCTGGTGGTAGTCCCCTCATGTATCGGTCGATGACCAGAACCGCTAGTATCTCTTCCGGACTCCGGGACTCTGTTTGCAACCACTTTCATGCGAGATGGATGAGGTCATACTATTGGGACCGCGGGGTTTTGTCTTCCTGGTACCTCCAACCGTGATACTGCTGGGCCCGCACTGCTGTCGTTACCCCAGATCTGGCCAGGATCTCTGCTTTCAGCTGGGGGTATTCTGCCGCAAGCTCTTCAGGCAGATCATGGTAGGCCTTCTGGGCCTCCCCACACAGGAATGGGGCAAGGATGCCAGACCACTGATCTCGAGGCCAGGCCTCCCGTAGGGCTGTCCTCTCAAAGGCCAGAAGGTATGCCTCTACATAATCCTCCCGTGTCATTTTCTGCAGCCAATGGCTGGCTCATATGAGCCGCGTCCCATCATGGCCGCGATTCAGCTCTGTAAGGGACTTTACCTGGTTTGCCAGTTCCCGCAACATAGCTCGGTCTTGAGCAGCCTGGTCCATCAGCAGGCGATTAGTCTCTTGCTGCAGCCGCACTGCCTCCTGTTGGGCGGCTGCCTGGACACGGGTAGCCTCCTGCTGGGCCGCCGTAGCTTGTATCAGTGCCCGCACTACGTCATCCATTGTGGTGAAAAAAAATAAACCCTCTCCCTTTTTTTTTGTTTTTTTGTTTAAATCACCCTCCTTCTTCCGCCACGCTGTGCACCCCAAGATCCCACTCCTGACACCAGTGTGACAAAGTTCCTCCTCTATCTTGGTCCTGCGCTTATTGGCGGAGTTTCTTGCCTCAAAGATTCACCATGTGGGTTGGGGAACAGCCCAGAGACCTTCCCCTCTGGGAGAACCTACAGTCCAGGTCAATTGGGAAGTTTGGGGGGAACCCGGGCCTGCCCTCTACTCCGGGTTCTAGCCCAGGGCCCTGTGGACTGCAGCTGTCTATAGTGCCTCCTGTAATAGCTGCATGACAGCTACAACTCCCTGGGCTACTTCCCCATGGCCTCCTCCAAACACCTTCCTTATTCTCACCACAGAACCTTCCTCCTGGTGTCTGATAACGCTTGTGCTCCTCAGTCCTCCAGCAGCACACCCTCTCACTCTCAGCTCCTTGTGCTTCTTGCTCCCAGCTCCTCACACTCCCTCCACAAACTGAAGTGAGCTCCTTTTTAAAACCCAGGTGCCCTGATTAGCCTGCCTTAATTGATTCTAGAAGCTTCTTAATTGGCTCCAGGTGTCCTAATTAGCCTGCCTGCTTTAAATGGTTCTAGCAGGTTCCTGATTACTCTAGTGCAGCCCCTGCTCTGGTCACTCAGGGAACAGAAAACTACTCATCCAGTGACCAGTATATTTGCCCTCTACCAGACTCCTGTACCCCACTGGTCTGGGTCTGTCACACATCATAGACTCAGTAAATTGACATTATGTACAACAGGTTTTCCACTCACACAGAATGAGCATAGCAGTACATGAGTGGACAGCGACGTTTGTGTGGACAGCCCCATAAGTTGAGGCTTATGCTCTTCAGTTGAAACAGCCTCTCCTCGATCCCTTGAGAAAATCCAGTGAAATAATGAACTTTGGTTACTGAAGCTTCTTGACAAGACTTTCACAGTGGAGAAAAGGATTTGGGCTTCCAGTGCATAAAAACCTGATTAATGAGTTTCTTTCCATTGACTTCTGTGGGCTTTGGAGTAGGTCCTCATTGTTAAAATGCTGAACTAATTCTGCAAACGCACAATCTTGCTGCACTGTCAGAGGCTGAGCGATCAGATCCTTTGACACATAGCCAGCCATGCCAAGTGATCACTACATTACATACATGTTCCAATTCTTCCTTTCTTCTTGGTTCACTGAACTACCCACGAGCAGCTTTAGTGGTGTCTTCCACGGTTGGAGATTAGTTCTTTTGCTTGATCAAATCTGGTTGATGTGTCATGGGATGTTGTGCTTCTGTAGAATGCTCTCACTCTCACTGCAGCACCCATCCTTCCTGAAAGCTGGGCCCGGGCATGCCATTTGAAATGAAACTGGTGTGTTTTCTCATGGGTTAGTTGTTGGATGTAAAGAAAACCTTAACCTCATTAGTAATAGTCATTGCTATGCATTGCCTTTTGATCCCTGGCAAACACTGTTCTGTGTTGTAATTAGCAGTTTCTCAGTGTCTGTATACCTGTGGTATACGATTAATCACTTTCATCACCTTTGTCCATACTTTCAACTAACACGAGGAAAAAGAATAAATATTGTCCGTATATCACTGCACTCTGGTTCTTGTGTCAGCAATTTGTATTTCTAGCTAATGTTCTTGTACCAGAAATAGAAAGGGATTGGTCCAGTTTAACCTTGCCTACACATTTTGGAGAACTATCGGGAATTTTTACAAAGTTAACATTCAGCGACATACTCATAACATTCTATCTACAAAATATTTAGGAATAGTTCATCTTTATTAATTAACAATTAATTGGGGTGAAATAAACCCAGTGTACCTATATTTTGAATCCACTGAAAAACTGGGGGTTCAGACATTCCAACCATACTTGAATGTTATCAGGTTCACATTCTAATTAGGAGAGACTCTGGGAAAGCAAGAAAAGAGGAAATGCCGTGCAATATTATGGTGAAAAACTGAGCCCAATATTGCAATTGTATTCTCACAGCAAGCAACTGTACTCGCACAGTAGCTCAGTGGAATCAATAATTGGGGCCTTTGATAGAGAGTTTATAAAGGAGTGGAGAGAGGGAGAGAAATTCAAAAGAAAAAAATAAAATGCAGTATTATCTGTACATGGACCCTTCCTAGCCTTTGGGATTATTGTTCTATCCTCTATACACAGCCTAGCTCAGAGTGCATTTAGAATGTATTGGTCAGAATGGTGTTCACTTACATAGCAAGGAAGAATAACTCCCTCTAGTGCTGGAATTTCTGGGTACAATTCTTAGGCCTGTGTTATGCAGGAGGTCAGACTAGATGATCCCAGCTGTCCTCTCTGGCCTTTGAATCAATTAAACTAAGTTTGCAGATGCAAAACTTTATGGGGTAAATTCTCCATAGTTAAGTTGCAACTAGGTTACGCTACCATATTTCCAATAGTAGCCCTATTTTAGTCTTCCCTAACTGTGACTTGGAGAATTGGTTTGAGGTAAACACTGCCAGATTTACTCTAAATGCAAAGAAGAATGTTTCTGCAAAGTCTGAAGAGAAGTCGTCAAATGGTTTTTGAATTACAGATCATTACAAAGTTACCCTGATTTTAAATTGTGAATGTGTCAATGTTTCTTGGTCTCCCTCTAGTTCAAAAATGACTTGCTACTAACCCATTCAAACTCCCCGTATAGTTAATTCTTCTTGAAAACAAAAGAAAAGTTTGCAATTTAAAAAGTTACTGATGATTTGGTAGTGTTAAAGCCATTCTTGTTCCCTCTGGCCATGACTGCATGAGAAAAGGGTGTGATTTTCACTGAGTAAGCATAACTCTATTGACCCCCCCCCCCCCAACACACATATAGTTATATTTAAACACCTTTTTTGCCCATGTAGACATGGCCACCAAGTTAAATGGCAATTATGGGCCAAGTCCTATTCCTGTTGACGTCAATGGAAGTTTTTTTGGTCTTGACTTCCGTAGCAGCAAGATTGGGCACTATGACCAGAATTCTTACAAGTGCCATATGTTTTTGATGGCCTCCGTTGTACAGTGACCAACTTGGGATGCCTAGGCCCTGATTTTCAGAAGTGTTGGGCACAACAATTCCCAGAGAAGCCAATGGGAGCTGTGAGTGCTTCGGCACCTCTGCAAATCAGATCATAATGTTTTCACACATCCATATGTAATGCAGCCTCCTGCATGATTTATTACAGCCAAATGACCTGTAAACTGAGGGCTTCGTAAATGCCATATGCGAATATAGGAAATGAGACTTTTCTGCATTTAATTAGAGTTCCCAAGTGTGGCAATTTAATTGCCTCCTTTTTTATTTGTATTAACACTTTTCCTCGGGAATACGAACACTGTTCTTTCTATGGAGAGAATGGGAATGCAGAGCACCACTTGGAAATCTTTTCTCAACTGTGGTTAGCAGATTAACCAATTGACTTTGTTATTCAGGCCATTCTTTTTTGAATTCATTTATTCAAAAAGATGGGAGAACACTGATAACAAGATACCATTTAATTTTTCTCTGGGATAGCACTATTAATTTTCACTGAGATTCTGAAGTGTTTTGTTAAGGATCAGTTAGTGAAGATGTGGGGGAAATGTTTTGGAAACTGAAGAATATAATGGAGTGGGCTGGGCATACCACAAAAGAGAGAAATTTAATATTTTACCTACCTGCTGCTACAAGAGTTACACCCACTGTGCTGCAGTTGCTGCAGTCAATAACATTCAGCTTGGAAAATGGTTCTCTTCTACATCGGGTGAACAATTAAACTGGGAGATACTGTAACATTTTCACAAGTGTTTAATGCTCAGATCCCCAAAGGTATTTAGGTGCCTAATTCCCATGGGGAGTTAGGTGCCTAAATACCTTTGGGGATCTGAGCCTAAGTGAAAATTCTGAAAATTCTACACTTAGAAATAAATACAACCACCACTAACTTCCCCTGTGGGAAATAAATACAACCACCATTAACTCCATAAATGACCACAGTGGGGTTCACGGAGGTTCTTCTGAAGAATCTGGTATGCTTCATGAGCTCTTTTATGATAATACCAGTGCTGCTTAGAGGTGGGGTGTATCGCAAACCAGACATGACTTTGTAATTAGATACAGCAGGAAAAGAATGCAATGAAGTTCAGGGCATCCCATCTGCCTGGAACTAATGTTTAGCCCAAAGACCACTCCGTGAAGGCCTCACTCAGCCTGCAGTTTCTGCCTGTACTCACTGGACTCCCTTTCCACTCTGATGCCCTCTCCGCCCTGAGCCCTGCTGCTTTGCCCAACTAGCTCCTGGTTTTCCCCTGGGTTAGCAGAGCTAGATGAAGTATACTTCCCCTCACTGCTTCTTTCCTTTGCTTCCCCCACTCGCTTCTCTGCCCCAGCTGACCACTTCCCCTCCTCTCTTTTGCATTCCTTAGCAGGGTAAGCGATGCTGCTGCACACACCCAATTCTATCTTTCATCCATCTCTCTCTAGTCCCCAAAACTCCTCAAGCTCTGTTACTTCTGTCGTGGAGTCACAGACTGAGCTAACTGGGAGCAGTGGCTTGGTAACACTGCTTCCTTCCCAAATAGCTGCTTCAAACAGGCACCAGATGCTGCAACCCGGCTGCCACTGATGCAAGCAATTCCATAGCTATCAATGGGACTAACTGGGTGAGTAAGTGCTAGTCAATGTGAGGAAGGATTATAAACTCCCATTAGTTCGGAGTCCCCCTGCTGTGAGAGGCAAACTGGTCCGGACCAAGCAAAAACGTGTTAACTGCATTCCAGGAAAACATTGCTGACTAGGTATTTCTTGGGCTCGTGTCAGTCAGCGTGACTCCATGGAAGTCAATGGATCTGTACTGATTTGCACCCACTGAAAAACTGGCCTCTAGTCTTTGCAAATGGAATTAATACTAACATGCTGTAACAGAGTCCTCGGCGGGCTCAGTGGCCTAGTGGGTAGAGCGCCAAGTGCCACCTCCCAGCAGGAAGGTCTTTCAGTCCGGTCCCTCTTCTTACCAGAGGGGGAGTGAGGTGGGCATGAGGCTTATGTGCCTCCAGCAGCAGGGGCAGGTGGTAGGAGAGCCCAGGCCCTCCGGGTTGGAGCCTTAAAAGGGTCGACAGTGTCCGGCACACTAAAATGCCCTCCAAGTTGTTCCCCCTGGGTCACTTCCTACCAGCTGCTTCTCTCCCCCAGCTCCATGTCTGACAAAAGGTAAAAAGAAAAAGAAAAAAAAGATAACTAAGCCCAGTACATAGTCTGATTCCTCTAGGGGAGGCTTCTCTCTTCGCCAGGAGCCCTCAGGGTTGGTCTGCCCTCCTCCTCCTCAGCCTTCCCCAATCTGAGCCAGGTTGCCTTATTTTCAACTTCTTCTCCAGTTGGAGCATGTTCTGCAGGGCTGGCGGGGCAGGACTACCTGGGCCCAGTATTGTCCTTTAACCCCTTCAGGCCCAGTGCGAGGTTTGTACAAACCCCTCACACCCGCTTTTGTTTGTTCTACACTGACCTAGCATGACATTGGACACTTGGGCTAGGATAGATATTTTTTTAATAAATAGTCGAATGAACATGTTTTTTGATAGCGTCAGTGGGTCCAAAAGGCAATCAGTAGGGTCTATCATCACGGTGTGATTAGTAACATGCAATTGGTTCATTACAGGGTCAGCAATCAGTAACCCTAATGAATTAGCTTTCCAAGTACCTTTCCTTCTCCAGGCTTGAAGCGGAGCTCTGTGTCATTTGAAAGCTCATCCCTTCCACCAACAGAAGTTGGTCCAATAAAAGACATTACCTCACCCGCCTTGTCTCTCTCTCAAAGTACCTTTAGCAAGTTACAGAGGAAGGAGAGTCTTGTGGTTAAGGCTCCAATCCAGTAGCGGGATCTTAATTCATGGCTCTGCCATGGACTCCCTGCATCACCCTGAGCTAGTCTCTTAATCTCTGTATACGTCAATCCCTTGTCTGTGCAATGGGGTCAATAATACGCCGTTTGTCCCACTCTTGTCTATTTAGATTCTAAGCTCTTCATAGTAAGGACCGTTTCTTGCTATACATATGTTCAGTATCTAGTGCAGTGGGGCCTCAATCTCATTTGGGCCTCCAGGTGCTACCGTAATATCAGTAATAACAATCATAGGCCCTGTTATGAAAGGGCACAGCTGTCACTGTATTAAAAATAGCCGTGCTTTCCTGGTACAGCATGGCCATAAACATACCATTGTTAGTACCCTCCTCCACAGCAGGAAGATCAGAGGATGGCTAAGTAGAAGCCTAGGCTTTATTCATTTGCTATTATCAGTCTTCATAACAAAGAGAAAACAACCCAATTATCTCTTGGGAAATAAATCAAATCCATTTTCTTGATCCAGGTTTGCCTGTGTTCTCATCTCTGCGAGAATTACGCCTATTGATAAGGCCCAGGTGAAAAGTTCCAGAAGCAATTAAAGCGAGTGCTGTACCACTGGACGTACCTTGCTACTATTTCTTTTCTCCTCTTTTCAGTGTATCTTTATCAAGCCCCGGCATCAAAACTAGGTGCATTTGAGATGGTGCTTCATAAAGGAAAGCTGCACTTCATACTGAGAAAGCCTTCATTCATCTGCACTTCAATTAGCAGAGTGCAGGTCCCAGGGCCTCCTGGACAAGCTGCAGCTGTGCAGATTAAGACAGAGGGATACCTCAGAGCAAGGAAAGAGGATCCAATGTGTTTTTGTTTAGTTATTTTCTATTTTTAACTGTTCCTCTCCCCACATTTTCAATTTTTGTTGCTGTTCCCTCTCCCCTGAAAGACCACTGGGCCATCGTATCGTCTTAAGATACCCATCGCCAGCCCTTGAATAATACATTCAGTGGACCTGACCAATCAAATGTGTCAGAGCAGGCGTTGGTTCTTCGATCAGTGTGATTTGAGGCTTAACCTCATTCAAGTGTTTTCACCACAAAGGTCAAAACTTATCTGGATGCGGAGACCCCCACCTTGATGTCTGAAAAAACTACTCTACTTTTCATAATTCATTGAAATGAAACCCACACAAATGTCAGTGCAAAAAATTAGACACTCATTGACTTTAAAAAAATGGTTAATGGGTCTGTTCTGGGAAAGAATATGCCAGGCTGGTCTTGAAAGCAATAGATACACACACTCAATACTTGACTTCTCCTTTAGGGTCCACATTTGACACTTTAAATGTAACAATATGTTGGGCTATTGTTCTCTATTCTACACCTCTATTATTTTTCTTTCTATTCAAAACTATTAAAAATGGCTAGATACAGCTCGATACCATGCAACATACTTTGTTTTCTTCAGGCTTCAGATCAGGTCTACAATCTCTCAATTGTCTTAAATGGGCTTTCATCTGGCATTGTGAGAATACTTACTAAACCATCGTTGTACACACACGTATACACATACACACCATAAGGCTAAGGTCTAGTTTCATTCTTCTGTATTATATTCTTATCACTGAATATTCTTATTGGATGAATAGGTTATAGTATGTAACTTATTACCATATGTTCTGTGAGTAAAGCTAAGTATGGGATCGATCCTGCTCCCATGCAAGTCAGTGGGAAAAACTCCATTAACTTTAATGCTGCAGGCTCCAGCTCTGGACTAGTATGTCCTGAGGCCCGAAGTCACTGGGACTAGTCACACTGTGTAAAGTTCATCACATGGGATGTCTTGGCAGGATTCCCATTCAGTGTTTTCAGTGGGAGTTAGGTGCCCTAAATACCTTTGAGGATTTGGGCCTAAGTCACTATTTCAACTTCGGCCCGGTCACTAATGACCAAAGGTTATGGCCATCTTATGGCTGGTTAGTAGCCTATGTGAAATGATTGTGAGATTTCCAAAATGCTGAGGCAAGTTATCTGCATTAACAACCAATCAGCTGGGTTCAGTCAAATAAAAACCCATCCAACCATTCACCCAACGCCCCAAGTGAATCATAGAATCACAGGACTGGAAGGGACCTCAAGAGGCCTTCTAGTCCAATCCCCTGAACTCAAGGCAGGACTAAGTATTATCTGGACCATCCCTGACAGGTGTTTGTCTAACCTGCTCTTAAAAACCTCCAATGATGGAAAGTTCACAACTTCCCTAGGCAATTTATTCCAGTGCTTAACCACCCTGACAGTTAGGAAGTTTTTCCTAATGTCCAACTTAAACCTCCTTTGCTGCAATTTAAGCCCATTGCTTCTTGACCTATCCTCAGAGGTTAAGGAGAACAATTTTTCTCCCTCCTCCTTGTAACAACCTTTTATGTACTTGAAAACTGTTATCATGAAGCCAGACTAGATACTCCTGGTGTGTGGAAACTTTCTGGTCATTATTTCCCTGTTGTTCTTGTTTTTTGGGAGTTTCTGCACTTCCTTGTTCAAGAAGAGGCCGAAATACTCCAAAAGAATATTGTCTGTATTATCTGTAATAGGATACCAGAGGGAAAGTGTCTAGTCTAGTCTGGTCTAGCCAGACTCTTATATTGTGCCCATCAGTAAAGTATCTGAAAAGTTTAGCTATTAAATTTTTTTAAAATTAACTACTCAGCTGTATTAGCCAATGCAAGATAGAGGTAGGGCCAGGGCCCATCCCAGCTCACCCTTTTTTCAGCGGCTAGTGTTAGCCTGATCACAAGGACTGCAACTGGGCTGTGTTCTGGTACCGGTGGAAAAGGTGTGTTGGGAGGGAGGACTTTTGCACCCTTTCCCCTATTCCTTGCACTCCTGTACTGGGCAAGGGCAAAATTTGGCCCAAAGCCTTAGATTTCTACAGAACTACAGAAATGACAAAGACTCTGGCTCAGGGAAGCTTCCCTATTCAGGATGGACACTTAAGACTTAAAAATGTCTTTAAAGTTTAGCTCATGCTTAAGTTCTTTCCTGAACAGGGATGGGCCAGCACATCCTTAAGTGATATGGATTTGGGGCCATGATCTCAAGAGAAATCTGTGATCACCCAGGAAGGAAAGACAGAATCATCTGGTGTGGAGGTTTCATTCTAGGAATAGTGTTTCACTAAAAATAGGCAGAGCCGCCAGTGAGCAGGAAACTAAATTGAAAAATGAGCTGTGGGAGCTGTGGTTGAAATAAGGGAGCTGCATATGGGAAAGTCTGCAGAAATTACAACACAAGGATCCATTTTGCAAAAATATGCAAACAAGTGTTTGCACTCAATCACTGAAATTCAAAATTCAAGAACAGTGCAAGGCGAACAGTATCCCATTCCCATGTCAGTAATGATGACTACGAAGAACAGCAACTAATGTTGAAACTGAATGATACATGGTCACTGTTAAACTTGGTACAGTCCAATGGGTTTCAGGAATCATTTAGACAGGAATCAAATATGAGATTAAAATAAAAGGCAAAAGCAGCAACATATAATGAAGAGAAAATACCGACAATGGGGTAACAGTTGTGGGATGTATGTTTAAAAGCAATATGAGGTCATAGTGAGTTACTGATTGAAGTTGTGTAAACTCATTCTGGATTGGGGATTAAAGCTCAGGAAGAAATGAAAGAGATCTAACCTATTAATCAAAGCCTTAAGTGACCTCAATGAATATAATGTACTCTTATAATTTACAGGGGTGCTGGATGAATTTAGTTGCAGTAAGGAAATATACTGCATTTTCTTATACATCAAGGTAACCACAATTATTACTCTTCTCGTGTAAAATCCATTTCTCCTGACAAAGTGGGTTTTAGACGTGCTCTGAACAGGAATGGAGAATTTTAAAATGCAAAGTATTTTAGCGAGACAATTCATTAGGGTCCCAATTTAGCAAAGAGTTTATGCACGTGCTTAAGTGCCTTGCTCAGTAGGGATGGCCCGTTGAATTGGGACATTGGTATGTTCAGTGGTAGAGGGGAAAAAGTCTCCAAGATTATTATTTATATTATAGTAGTGCCTCAAAGCCCCCACCAAGAATAGACAACATTGCACTAAGCACCGTATAGAGCCAGAGATGGTCCCTGCCTTGATGAGCTTACATCTAAACAGACAAGACAGACAAAAGAGTGGTGGAGGACACAGAGGCTCAGAGATGAGGATTGATTTGTCCACCACTGACTTTCCCAAGGTCACACAACAGGTCAATGGTAGAACCAGGACTGGCATCGCCAAAGTCCCAAGACAGCGTGCTGGCCAGTAGAGAATACTACCTCTCAGGAGGACACTCTTTCATCCAAAGGAACTTGATAAAGCTGTGGAGCCCTTTCACTCAACAGGTCAGCATTTGCCTCTGGGTGAAGTAAGTTCCATCACTGGAGGTTTTTTAAGAACAGGTTAGACAAACACCTGTCAGGGATGTTATTACTTAGTCCTGCCTTGAGTGCAGGGGATTGGACTAGATGACCTCTCGAGGTCCCTTCCAGGTCTACACTTCTATGAGTCTATTCTATGATTTACCCAACAATTAGGAATTAAGATTGGACCCTCACCTGGGGCAAATTACCCCCCATTTGCTTGCTGGTGGGGTTTCCTGCTCCTTCCTCTGGTGCTGGCCGCTGTTGGAGACAGGAGACTGAACTGGATGGACAGTGGGACCAATCCAGTCTTGCAGTTCTTATGTTTGTATGCACCATGCCATTTGGGACACACTGTGCTATGTTCCATGGTCTCCTTTTGGTATCTCACTTATTTTTTACATATAATATATCAATAACATGTTTTAAGACATGATCTAAAAAGCTCCCTTCACAGTTTCACACACAAAAAAGATGACATTACACAATCTAGCCTAACAATAGAAAAACTGCTCAAAACAAATCCAAGGATAAAAAGGAAATACCATCACTATATGCTGAAACATATGCTTTATGACTCAGTTTAAAAAAGAAAAAAAGACCACATTCAATGGCAGAAAAAATTGATTTAAACACAGAAAATATTACAAGCAAAAATTAGAGGTTAAAAGTAACTGAATCAATAGATTTGAAATGCAAACCATTACCTCCATTATCCAAAACAGGCTGTTTATTTACAGTTGGAAATTGTAGAAATGACTTGGCTTAATCATAATTAAAACCTTTTGTATCTTTAGAGCACCAGAAGTGTTCTGCAAGAAGGTACCAGGGATGTTAGAAGGAATAGAGTGTGCTACCACTTACATTGAAGATGTCTTGGTCTGAGAGGGGGGAAAAAAACAAAATATAGAGGAACATGATGTTTGACGAAGAAAAGAGGGTTTGAAATTTAGTTTGAAAAAGGCCATACTGCAAAACTAGAGCTAAATGATTTGCAACGTAGATTAACCAGAAGAGGCATTGCATATTAAAAGGATTCTCTTTCAGTGAAGGCATGGAACTGGAACTCAGGATATCTGAGTTCAATGACTGGCTTTACCACAGTAGGAATTATTTATAAAATTCCCTAGTTTAGACCCAACCATAAAGTACATCTGGGTATGGAATTATGCCATAGGGGAGCAGGGGCAATCCTTCACTGCACTGATATGTGCATGCAGATTGCCAATAGGACTTTGACATGTTCTGTGGGTTGGACAACATGCAGGTTCATTTCAGACATTTATGGAACATTAAAGCCCAAGTACTCAAACTACTTGCACTATATCCCTTTCCAACAAGACAAAACCAGCTTTCAATCTGTGGGTGAGAATGAGTGAGAGAGAGAGAATGTCTGCCAAAATAAGACGATTTGTAGCTACACTAACACTGACTGTAGCCATTCTACTGAGTGCTTCTCCCAGGGAGTGTCTATATAGGAGCGGAAAGGATGCCCAGAATCTTCTATTGTTCTTTCACAGTAACCCTGATGAATAAACAAGAAAGAACTTGTGGAGGAGAGTTTGCTGGGTAAGTCCCTGCACCACGCACACATACTCAGAATAGATTCCAAGCACAGTGGCCCAATGGCAAAGCCAGGGCAAAGCACCTGCATGCACACGGTTCACCAAAGTGGAGTCTTAGCTAAAGCTCAGTCGTCCTTCCATGGCCAAACCAACCAGGAACAACCCAAGGAGAACAAGACAAAAGAGCCAGCACTACACCGAGGCCCATAGACTCCAATTAGTCGTGGCCTCTCTCATTGTCAGGCCCCAAACACCAAACAAAGACACAGTGCACTATTCCCAGTGCGATGTCCACCAGTGTTACACTGACTGAAGATCCACTTCTGCAGAGCTCCATGGGACCTAGGAATCAAGCTGGATTCTGGCAGTGCTTCTGAACTCCACAGTGCTGCAGCCCAGTTCTGCCAGAGCAGATCTCCTCTGTGGCCTGGTCTACACTACAAAGACAGGCGGATGTAAATCACCGTGCGCTGATCAATTTGTGCATGCGTCTACACTCAAATTTGTCTCCAGACAATGTAAACATCCTGTTATGGCAACACAGTAATACCACCTCCCTTAATTGCATAGAGCCATGGTCGACCCACTGAAGTCAACACAATGCAAGTGTAGACCTTTGCCAACCCTAACAGTCCTCCAGCACCTGTCCCACAATGCCACATTCCCTGTGACAGTGACCCCTATAGTCACAACTGTGAACTCCACAGCCCAGGGGAAATGGAGTCTGGAAACCTGCTCCCTCCCTTCCCACTTAAAAAAAACCCACATATTTTCTTAAATGCCCTTTCCTGATTGCCCACCTTGGCAAGCATACCCAGCAGCTCTTCTTTGTTGTGTGCAACTGCCCAACCAACTGTGCTGGCTGCACACACCAGACACGCTCCTGCCCACAGTAGACAGGAGGCATTGGATGTCCTGGGCCTATGGGAAGAAGAGGCTGTGCAGATCCCAGCAGCAGCCCACAAGGTTACCATAGAGGAGCCCGAGACAGAGACCCCTGCCAAGAACTGCAAGGAGGAGAAAGAAGAGGAGAAGGAGGAGTGGGGGGCGATGTCCAACTATCCAACAAGTCAGGACCTGTCTGAGACTACACCACCATCTAGTCAGTCCCACCAGCCGAGCACAGACAAGCCCAATGAAGAGGAAGGAACCATGGGTCAGTGTGTGCATGCATTTTCCCTTACTCCATTTCCATTTAATGATAGTCAATCTCCCATCCCTACGTTAACAAGACACAGGTATCCACTTTTCAGTGTTTTACTCGGATGAGAAGAGATAACGGCACAACAAACAGAGGTAGACTTGGTATCTGCTTTTCATTCCCCTGTTGGGTTAGGCAGGAGGCAGCATGCAGAGCAGTTTGTTTATGTACCAGGGATGTCCCTTGTATTCTCCTGAGAGATCTTGATGAAACAGTCTTGGAGATACTCTGTGATTCACCCCCACCCCCAAGGGTGTCTAGGGATGGTTGCCTCATTTCTTCCCCTGCAGTAGGATGCTTTCCCATGGCACTCCACAATGAGTTCAGCTGGCAGCACTGCAGTACACAGGCTAGTGGCATACAGGCCTGGGTGGCTCCGGGACACCAGTAGCAGCTGTGCTCTTTGTGACCCTCAGGAGTGAGATACCAGCTGAAACCACCACTGCCAGCGGAAAATAGTGCCAATACCCAGTTCCATTGCCCTGGGCTTGTGCCCATGGAAATAGGGACTGAAACGTTATTGTGTCATGCAACTGAAATTCCTCCCCCTCCCTCATCCCTAGTGGAGATGGGGAGCGGTACTTGCATAGGCGCTCCAAAGCGACGTGTCAGCAAGTATGTCTTATTCCAAGTTTTTATTGCAATACGGGAAGGGAGTTTTGAAACTTACCTTTCGCTTTCTGTTGGGACTGTAAAACCATTGCTACATCTGCTGGTTTTAGTAGTAGCTCCTGATGTTCAGGCCTTGAGGGGTGCCCCCTCCACACTCATGGAATGCCTGACCCTGAGGAGGAGGAGGAGAAAGAAGAGGAAGGACATGTTCCCCGAGATCCTGCAAGCCAGTACTGCATCAGCCCCTGAACAGAGGGCCTGGAGAGCCAACATGGAAGATATCTGGAGAAGGACAGAGTGGACAGGAGAATGGCCCAGGAATCCCAGGGGGAAAAGGAGAGGGAGATGCACCAGGACATAATGGGGCATCTCAGGCAGCAAACACAGATGCTGCAGACCCTGGTTGACCTACAGGTCTAACAATCCCAGACTCCCCACCCTTCGCAGCCAATGGAAAACTCCATTTCAGCAGCTCTCTACAACATTCCACATGGCATCAGTGGCTACATCCCTACCCATACCGCTCCACGCCGGAGGACAGCAAGGAACACCACAGCACATACACTGACCCGTGAGAACCACAAGAAAGCAGACTACATTTGCACATTGTTTTGCTGCACTGTTTTTGTCATTCAATAAATTTCTATTTTTGAAAATAAAATGATCTGTATGTGTTCACAACACATACTGCAGAATACATAGCAGTACTCAAAGTGCCCAGAACTTGTAAATGTACAGCACCATAGAACTCAGAGGTTCCAGAAAACCCCCAGCAAGCACTGCACAATTTATAGCTTCAGTAAAACACACAGCAATAGTTATAAATGTAGAGCAAGTGTTATACAATTCCTAGCAGCACCCAAAGCTTCCGGGCCACAGCACACTCCAGCACAGCCTGTTAATGTGGCTGACCATTAAAGTGCTTTTTCAAAGCATCCCTTAACCGCATAGTTCCTCACTGAGCTCTTGTAATGGCCCTTGTGACTGGCTGTTCAAACTACAGTTGCCCTGCCTCCCTCTCCACCCTTTGCCTCACAGATATGATGCAGGACACAACAGGCAACTCTAACCATTGGGATATTTTTCTTACTGAGATCCAATCTTGTGAGCAAACACTTCCAGCATTCCTTCAGTCTACCAAAAGCAGGTTCAACTGTCATTTGGCACGCACTGAGCTGGTGGGTGAATCTTTCCTTGGAGATGTCAAGTGGCCAGTGCATGGCTTCATGAGCCAGAGGAGTGAGAGGTAGGCTGGGTCCCCCAGAATCACTACTGGTATTTCAACATTGCCAGTGGTAATCCACCAACCGGTAAAGAAAGTGACTGCTTGTAGCTTTCTGAACAGTCCTGTGTTCTCAAAGATGAGAGCATCATGCACCTTCCCTGACCAAGTATCAGAGGGGTAGCCATGTTAGTCTGGATCTGTAAAATGCAACAGAGAGTCCTGTGGCACCTTTAAGACTAACAGATGTATTGGAGCATAAGCTTTCGTGGGTGAATGCCCACTTCGTCGGATGCAAGACGAAGTGGGCATTCACCCACGAAAGCTTATGTTCCAATACATCTGTTAGTCTTAAAGGTGCCACAGGACTCTCTGTTGTTTCCCTGACCAGCCGATGTTGAGACCAGTGAAGCATCCTCCGTGATCCATCAGCACTTGCACAGAGAAGTTGATGCACTCTGTGGTGGTGGGCTGGTGACAGAATGGGGATATGCATGCTGTCTATCGCCCCTCTGCAGTTTGGGAACCACATTGCTGCAAATCCATCCACTATGTCCTGCACATTGCCCAGAGTCACAGGCCTGCATAGCAGGAGACGATTAATGGCCCTACACACTTGCATTACAGTAGCCCCCACTGTGAATTTTCCAACTTCCAAATGGTTTCCCACTGATAGGTAGCAATCTGGCATTGCAAGCTTCCAGAGTGCAGCTCTCAATCTGGTGTCCCTGCACTGGAGGGCTGGGGTGAGCTCGGCACACAGATCCAGGAATGTGGCCTTTCACATCCAAAAGTTCTGTAGTCATTGCTCATTGTCCCAAACCTGCATTATGATGCGATCGCACCAGTCAGTGCTCGTATCTCAGGCCCAGCAGCAGTGCGCCACCAACTGCAGCTGCGTCATGAACGCCACCTACAACCTTGAATTGGTTCTCACCATGTCCCTCAGCAAAGTACCATTGAAGGAATCATCATGTTGCGGTTCTTCCTGTAGGTGTGCAAATACTAGAGGATCATGAATCCTGTATTTGCAATATTCATGAGAATAGTGCCGAGCTGTGCTGGTTCCCTTCCTCTGTCAGAGATGGCAGACACCAAAAAGTGCTGCATGGGTTTGTGGGATAGAGAAAGTTGCATGCTGGGAACTTGGTCCCTGGCTCCCAGACATCTCTGTGCAACTTGTTTCTACCCCACAACACTTTGCAAAAATTTCCCAAAATCATTGCTCTGGATGGCAGTGGAGGGTACAACTGTCTTGTTGAAAAGGTGTAACCTGATCTTAGATTATGTATTAATTATATTGATTACTTAAGAATCCCCAGTTATCACTTTGAAGATCGACAGGTTCTTGCCCCAAGATCAGGCCCTGTATTATTTAAATTATTATATAGTTGGGAACCCTGATGTGCACAGTTGCAACACTCACAACATAGGAACTCTTTTATATTTACAAATATAGTTTATTAATACATTTAGCACAGTCACAAACGCCCCAACTTAGTAAGATAGAGATACTACAGAATGTACATCTGCACATCCATATTCTCACACCATCCCTCGTAGAACAACCTGAAATGTTAGCCATCATCTTCCTCATCACCATCACCTTCCCCATCATCATCAGTGGCCATCATTCTGGCACCTCCCAAGGATTACATCTCTCTCTCCTACTGCCCATAGGCTGGGAGGTCACTTTTATAACATGTTACACTGCCGCCATTATGTTAGATGCATATTGAGTAGGGGATTTTTCCCTTCTCCTTATTTGTATTTCCTCACCTCACTAATGTTGGAGTGTTTTTTTCCTGTAGGTTACTATATCAATTATCTCAACTAATTATGTACGTCAATTCGTTACCATGGCCCTTTTGTGGTTTCTGTCCTAACTGGTTATTTCGGTTCTTTCCAAGTTCTAAGTTGTGGTGTACCTGTTAAGTTTAAAAGGGTATGAACTTAGGAAAGCCCCTATGCCAACCTGCTTTACCACATCCTCTATGTTAAAGATCGCAGTCATACATGGACCTTATGCTTTAGCACCATTTGTCTAGATGAACGTTCCCAGACATATGTATGCTAACTTTGCCTTAGCTCACCATACAGGAGGTATGGCCTGCAGGTCCCTTGTGTTACAGCCAAAATATACCCTAATATAAACCTATTATAATAAAACAAATAATCAAACCTGTAAGAAAATAAGAAACGTATAAGAAAAGATATAGATAACAATATTTGGAGTGCTGAAAATAGAGTTTAAGGGGAAGTTCTGACCACAGGTAAATAATTCAACCACAGAAGTGTCCTGGCAATGAACTGATGTACATAAAATCAGTACATAACACCAGTTCATTGCCAGGATACTTCTGTGGCTGAATTATTTACCTGTGGTCAGAACTTCCCCTTAAACTCTATTTTCAGCTCTCCAAATACTTGGGGTTTTCCTTTGGGCCATTTATCTGTTCAAAGATCATAGGTCTCAAGCCTTATGCTAACTTGCTGAAGCTAATGTCTGACAGGATACAGGCCTGTGGGTTTCTTGCATTGCTGCTGAATATAATGCAAAGCAGAATATAAATATAGCAAAGGCAAGCTAGCCCACTGGGCTGCAGTAGCAGTGAATATAATAAAGCAAACTAGCCCACTGGGCTACAAAGGTGATAAGAACATAAGAACGGCCACACTGGTTCAGACCAATGGTTCATCCAGTCCAGTATCCTGTCTCTGATAGTGACCAGTGCCAGATGCTTCAAAGGAATGAACAGAACAGGGCAATTATCAAGTGATCCATCCCATCATCCAGTCCCAGGATCTGGTAGTCAGAGGCCTAGGGACACCCAGAGCATGGGGTTGAATCCGTGACCATTTTGGCTAATAGCCATTGATGGACCTATCCTCCATGAACTTATATAATTCTTTTTTGACCCCTGTTATAGTCTTGGCCTTCACAATATCCCCCAGCAATGAGTTCCACAGGTTGACTGCATGGTATGAAAAGGTAGTTTGTTTGTTTTAAACCTGCTGCCTATTAATTTCATTGGTGACCCTCGATTCTTGGGTAAATAGAACTTCCTTATTCACTTTCACAACACCATTCATGATTTTATAGACCTCCATATCCCTCCTTAGTCATCTCTTTTCCAAGCTGAATAGTCTCAGTCTCTTTAATTTCCTCTCTCTCCTCTGATGTTGTCCAATAACTTGGGCTTGGTACCAGGGTTACAGAGACTTGGATCCTACTCCTAATTTTGCCAATTGGTAACTGTATTTCTTTGAACAAGTCTCTTTCCCTGTCTACTTAGATTGCAAGCTCTTTGGGGTAGAATTTATCTCTCGCTGTGTCTGTACTGTGGCTAGCACAATGGAGTCCCGATCTCAGTCACTACTGTAATACAAATAATCATGATATGCCCTTGACTAGCCATACTGCTTACACTGTTCCAAAGCAACTGTGTGTTCTCTTTGCCCTGGTGAGTATCATCTCAAGACTCTCCAGCCCTGGTATTGTTGATAGCAAGACATCAGTGAAGCGCATCATCAGGCAGGTTGCCTCTGCGCGTTAAACCAAGAATAAAGCTTCAACCAGTTCTATATCCAGTTCCTTGGCACATCAAGGCTGGAAAAGGATACACTGATGGCTTTCTCACTAACCCACTCTGTCCCTGCCAGAGAGCTATGCCAGGAGCCATCAAGAGAGAAAGCTGCAAAATGAAAGCATGATATGCTGCGGTAATTATACGTGCTTGGTTTTATTTTTTTAACAAGTGTTCTCTTTTTGCTAAATATTCTTTAGTATCAATGTGGTCCTATTTCAGTGCTGTAGTAGTAATATACATAATCAGCTAATCCCGATTAACTCTATCCTCACCAAAACGCCTCCTCTAGGCAAAAACCTAGTCTAGTGTGATATTGTTGGAAATCCTGCTGTTTGGGGGAACCAAAAATATAACCTGGCAATGGATCTGGGGTGCATTTCATGACTTCTATCAATATTTAGTGTCAATTATTAGGTTATGCAACAGTTGCTAGCATGTCTCCTACCTTATATCCCTGAAACACTTACAAAGTGATTTTGGTTATTCTGAGAGGCATTTACGTTTGGCACAAGTGTCCTGCATAACAGCAGTGCAATGACTCAATCAATCTGGACTCAAAAGGATTCATGTTTGAACAAGAAGTGCAGCCACAAGCACTGGGCCTGACTCTGCACTCTGTTACTGCAGTTTGGTACCATGGTGTCACTGTGCCTCTGTGTGTCACAACTGAGAATACCAAATTCAGGACAAACTGCTGAGAAATAGGGCAGACACACCCCAAAACTGGTGGTTATTCTTCCATAAGATATACCAAACTAGCAAAAAAAGTAAACTTCTGTTTCACCACACTGGCTAACAAGAAGTCAGAAAAGCAGTTTCCTGAGGCATTACAGTCCTGAATTCAACACCCAGACACTAGACTTAAAGATGAGTGGTTCTTTAAATCAGTTTCATCAAATGAAAGGGTCTTCTGATCCCAAAGGATCAGCCACACACCCAGGTTAATATATAACTCAGATCTTACCCAATAATCACACTGTTGACAATCCTTTAGTATCTAAATTCTAAAGATTTATTGAAAGAAAGAAAGAAAGAAAGAAAGAAAGAAAGAAAGAAAGAAAGAGTTAAAATTGGTTAAAGGAATCAAATACATACAATAATTGCAAAGTTCTTGGTTCAGGCTTGTAGCAGTGATGGAATAAACTGCTGACTTAAGTCAAATCTCTGGTTGCCTCCAAATCATTGGAAGGTCCTCAATCCTTTGGTTATAATGCTCCCATTAGTATAAGTCCATAGTCCAGAGGTTTGAGCAGGAAAGAGGCAAAATGGAGATGTTTCCAGCACCTTTTATAGCTTCTGCCATGTGGAAAGAAATCCATTGTTTCAAACAAAGCCCTCAGCACAGCTAGTGGAAAATCACAGGTGACAAGATGCTCTTTGGAGTCACATGGGCAAGTCACATGTTCATGCATGATTTTGCTAAGTCACAGCAGCAGCCATTACCTATACTTCAGATAGAACATTCACAGGAAAGTCCATTCAGTGTAGATGGGTGTCTCCCACGATCCATTGTGAGTTAAGTGTTTCTTGATGAGCCACTTAATTTGAATAGTCCCTTCAAGTTGTGCACGTGTAGGCGTTACCCCAGGAGCAAACATTTGAAATCCAGGTATAGTGCCAATACTCATAACTTCAAATACAAAAATGATACATGCATACAAATAGCACAATCATATTCAGCGAGTCATAACGTTTCCATAGACATCTACATGCCACCTTTTGTACAAAATTTGTTGAAATTATATAACAGTGGTAGCAACAATGATCTACATGGTCATATTTTAATCAGATAACGTCACACATGGTAACTCTACTGACATCAGTCGGCCTATACCAGCATAGAACTATAGTAACACAGTGGTCATACCTTTATTCCCTCGGACAGCATTTTCAAATGTTTTCTCCCACTGAAGTCAATAGTAAAACCCTCTTTGACTTCAGTGGAAGCAGAGTCTAGCTAACACTGATTAATTTTGAATATCCCACCCCTCATGATCAAGAAAAGTAGGTTGATCAGCTTCCCCCAAATAGTAATTATACTGCACTCAACATATGGGCATCGCAATTTAATACACATGCTGGGGCCATTGAAAGAGACTTCCCCAAAACAGTAATAGCACTGTCCTCTTTGCAAGACATAAATATATGCAACAATTTGCCAGACACGCATAGGCAGCATGACGAATTGTAAAAGGACAATAAATATCAAACAGCAGGAAAAATAAGCATTAAATTATTCAGACTGGAAATAAAGTATACATTTTTAACAGTGAAGGTAATTAACCATTGGAACAATTTACCAAGAGGTGGCATGGATTCTCCATCACTTTAAATCAAGATTGGATGTTTTTCTAAAAGATCTGCTCTAGGGTTTATTTTGGGGAAGCTTTTTGGCCTGTGTTATACAGGAGGTGAGACCAGATGATCACAATGGTCTCTTCTGGCCTTGGAGTCTAGGAATTAGAAGGCACTGGTCATACATGCACATTGTGCTAAGTAGTTAATGCTGTTTTCCAGTTTATGAAGCGTTTGCAACATGGCTACATATTTAATAAATACGGGTAAATAAGTCTGATACTCTTTATTATAATTTGGATTATATTTCCCACTAGTGGTATTTAATGGAGGGACTTACCACAATACATCTTAGACTCTGGTTTCAGCACCATGGTATTCCTAGTCTGCAAGACTGAAACCAAGTTCTGTGGAGTTCCAAAGCTCCTTAAAAGCAGAACATTCTGCAGCTCCTCTCCCCGCTGGGGCAGAGATCAGCAGACGCTGGGTTCACCAGTGCAAAGTTTAGAAGCTCCGTAGCACCAACGTCTGATGGCAAATTCCTGCAGAGCTAGGAGGCTCTTTTGGACCTATGGAATCCACCTGAACAGATTCAGAGTAGCTGCTTTGAGCAGCTCTTCCATTAATTGCGATCAAATGTTTATAATGAAAATACAGATTGCAGAATGTTGATAGTGTTGCAATTTATCACAAAAGGGGCCCTTGGTACCTTCATGTTGTTAACATAGATGCAAAGATCTTATTATTGCTGAGTAGTGGTTTGACAGACTTGGGCTAGAGGGGCTGGCACTTGCACTTTAAAAATGGCTGTACAGCCAGCGCTTGGAAGTTGCAGACTGGACTGGAGCTCAGACCCTGAAGTCCACAACCCCTCCTCAGCCACAGCTTCAAAGCACACTCTGTACAGCTATTTTTGAGCATTATCCTGTGCCCCGCTAACCTGAGTCTGTCAGCCCTGGCTGGGAGACTCACTCCTGCTCAGTCCAAAAATCCTGTGTCGGGGGTAGCTTTACTCCTTCTAGCTATATGTTTTGTGGCTGTTAAATACCTAGCTACTTATCTCTGATGTAGCACTTTTAATCCCTGGGTCTTATGTAGATATATCCTAAGGATAAACACACAAACAAACTCTTTGTTCTAAGAATGATTATAGGTTGCAAGGTCAGGCACTGAAAAGTTAGGAAAAGACAGAATTAATGTTGCCGGGGCCCTTGTGCGCATGCATTGTGATACAGTCTTTTATATGTGATCATACACTATCTTTTCCACCAGACCCTGCCTGTCTTATTCAGTGCACCGAATGCATGGAGTTGTGTGTGGCTTTCCGTTGATGTAGGTGATGTAACTGTGTTTTTTGCAATTCACTTGACATGTAGGAGCTCTTCCACTCCAGCCACCAGACTGCTCCCTGTAGCTGTTGGGTCTCTTCAAAGAGCAAGGCATGCTCTGAATCTGGGATTGGGTCTGGAATTAGATGTCGGATACATGGAAATTACATCTTTGCTATGGATAATTGTCTGCTTTGGTCTGAGGTCAGAGTACATTGTCCTGTTGGGAGGAGGGAGCTGCTTTGATGGCCCTGTGAGTTTCTAGGCTGGCCTAAGAGAGAGGTAGGAGCTTATAAAGACATCTGATCCTCACATGTCCCTCTGGTAGCTCCTCTCTACCTTCTCCTGTAGTTACATTGCTGTCATATTCTGGGGTGGAATCCAGAAAGAGTCAGTAGCCAGCAGCTTGCCACATTAACTGGAGTTAACAATCACTTCAATTCAAACACAGCACTGGGCTGGTTTACATTAAAATAAAACAAGCTTCTTCACAACAGGACCTAGGTTAAGTGATGCCAAGTGAAAGAAATAAAGGTAGAGATGGCTACAAGCAAATAAAAGTGAGGGACATGCATCTAAAAGTCTCAAACTTCATCTAGCCAGGTGCAGCCTTTGTTTGAGACAGTTTCTCTCACCCATCTCTTTGCATCATTCTCAGTCATGACCTTCCACCTGAAGCCCAATGCTGGTTCCCTTTGTCTTCCTAGGTGAAAGATCACTGGGGGTTCTTTGCCCGTCTCTTCTATAGCCAAGTGAACCTTGGAAATGGAATCTTTTGAAGGTTATCCCCAAGATAAAGTTCATTCCAGCTGTGAGGAAGGAGACATGGAGTCTGGGTTTTCCCCAGCTGGTGTTTGATAAAATGCAAATTGATCTGTTCCTGCCCTCTCCAATGCAAATGAATGGCCACTTGATATGTGATTGCCTATCAGCTCTGATGACACTTGACTGGAGGCATTGGCTTGTCCTTTGTCTGGAAGCAACCTATTTACCCATGCCCCATAATGGTCTGGTAAACACATTTGAGTTCCACATTTCCTTCATAGAATCGTAAGACTGGGAGGGACCTCAAGAGGTCATCTAGTCCAATCCCCTACACTCAAGGCTGGAGCCTTTTTTATTGGTCACATTTGTATGGTTCCTTGGGCATTTACTGTACATACACCATGCAAGAATATTAATGATCAGCATGTTATTAGCTTTCCAATGATACCTTACATGACACATCTCAGGTACAGTTTAGGACACTAATGAATTGGGGTACACTAAACTGGTCAGGCCAGCTGACATGCACTACCAGATACCAGTGCACTCCTCACCCTCTAGCATTGGGTTGCTGTTAGAATCACAAGTCCCACACAGTAAACAGGTGACATGTGATGTGTGAAGTCAGAGGAGAGGTTGCTGGAGCAGTGGTGGCAAAAATGTCATGCACAGCCCAAATTACTGCACATGAAGAGTTATTGAAGTCTCATGCCATGACTGTGAAGAAGATGCAGGAAGAAGTCTTTGTCTCCTGCACACCACCCACCAAGTCCTGCCCAGCAGAACTATTCTGAGTGACCTATGGCTTGTCCACACAGCCTTCCCTAAGTCATAGTGCTAGGTCCTGATTGCCAGCTGGGGTACACCAAGGGCTGGGAAGCTGGCCCATAGGGTTGAGCTTTCCTTGCTGTGAAGGGTTTTCATGTTACTTCACCAAGTTTGGGTTGAACCATCTTCTATTGTGGGGACAGCAGTGTCATGAAAGGAATCATGTGGAGAACTATCTTGCTGCTGAAGTTCTGGAAATGCTGTGGGTGCCTCAGGCCACAAACTGGAGTTGGATCCATGTCCTCCCCAGACAGTGAAGGGCAACAGGGAAGTTCTGGGGACACTACTGGATGAAACTGTTAGCATCTCCCTATCCACTGTCCTGGAAGAATCCCCTGCCTAAGACACCATCCCTTAACATGAGCAGCCTTGCCAACTATGGACCTGTTTCTACTCCCATTTTGGGGACAGGTCACTACAAAAGCTGTGGCTGGACTACAAGCAGTTTCTCACCTGCTCAGATTCCCTTATCAACGCTGACTCTTTTAGCTCTCTGACCTGCATTTGATACCATTGACACAGGGCTATTTTGGCATGGTTGCTGTTGCTATCAAATGATAGCAGGAGTAAGTCCCACTATCCCCATCACCTGGCAGGTGGGGTGAGCAGGGAAGGCATCCACTGACAACACTGGCCCTGATACACCACACTCTTTGGCTGACTGTTGCGGGGAGGTGATCCCAGCCATGGCACATTCAGATCTCTCTATCATGCCATCTCTTACTCACTGTGTCTCTAAACAAAAAAAATCATATTTTCAATCTCTGCATACATGGCAGTATTTCCAGGTGTCTTCTCATTTCTATGGCCTGTCTTTGGACCTCCTTTACTTCTGCTGTCTCTCTTTTGAGATGATATAGCCAGAATGGAACACCTTATTCCAGCGGAGGGGGCGCCATTGATTGATATCATGGCAATACAGATTTTTCAAATCATTGTGTGCCATCCTTTAGTCATCATAATTTTTCTCTTTGTTTTTTTTACCTCAGTTCTTTTATGGATGTTGAAATACACGGTGATTTTGAGGTCTTTTTCTTAGGTGGTCACAGCTAATGCTGAACCCAACAAAACGTGAATTATCTCCACCAATGTGTATTATCTTGCATCTGTTAATAATTAATTTCATCCACCATCACATTGCCCAGTTGCCTCGTGTTTTCAGGTCCCTTTGAAGTTCAATGTTCTTTAGTTTTGACTATCCTAAATAATTAGATGTCATTTGCAAATTAATATACTGAACAACAAAAGTCTTACATTAGATTCTTGGAGCATGCTACTATTAAACATCTGACATATTGAAAATCAACCATTTATTCCTACTCTGAGCCAGTTTTTAATCCATGAGATTACTTTACTTCTCACTCCATGACTACTTAGTTTCCTTAATAGCCTCTTGTGAGGGACTCTGTACAGGTAAATTATATGAACCCATTCTCCTTTATTTATTATTTTTAATATACTTAAAAAATTATTATAGATTTGGGTGGTATCATTTTACATTACAGACTATGTACTGATTGGTCCCCGTCATATCATGTTTAAATAGGTGTTTTATGTATCTCTGTCTTTAGTTATGGTTTCAGCCAACTGACTGGCACTGAAGTAAGGCTTACTGAACAGCCTTACATTCCCAGGATAACCCCGGTGCTTTTTTTAAAGAGAAGTTCAACATTTGCAACCTGTCAGTAGAGCAATGA
The DNA here is from genome assembly GCF_002925995.2 of Terrapene triunguis. Lineage (NCBI taxonomy): Eukaryota > Metazoa > Chordata > Testudines > Emydidae > Terrapene > Terrapene triunguis. The sequence continues at coordinate 1,088,743 of NW_020665188.1, read as the reverse complement.
GAATACTGGATTTTTAGGTTCACTGGGCGATTCCAAAAAATCAAAGGAAATATTCATTTTGGATTGTCCCAAAACTGAATTATTTTGAAATTTTTAGTGAATTTAAAAGTCAGAAAAAAGTCATTTGGGGTCACGCAAAATGTTTCATTTTGATTTTGAACTATTTTTTCCTTTTAAAAAAATAAAAGTAAAGGTGATTTCAAAACAAAAACTCATTTTGAATTGAAAAGCCAAAATGTTTCATTTCAAAAATGTCTAAATGAAATATTTTGACTTTTTGAGAATGTATTTGGTTTTTTTTTCAAACCAAAACAATTAGCTGAAATCGACATAAATTTGTAAAATGTTTCAGTCAACCCAAATCTGCATTTTCTGATGAAAAAAGTTTTGGTTAAACATTTCACCCAGCTCTTCCTGTCCGTCCTTCGGTATAGCAGCCAGATTTAATAGGGGACTCCATATTTTCCTTAGCAGCTCAGTCACTTCATATATAAGTCCCTTCAGAACTTCTGGATGAATACCTGGTGACTTGTTCCTTTTTGATTTACAAATTTGTTCCAGCTCCTCTTCATTCGACACCTCAGTTGTCCATATAATTCCAGTACAATGAAAGGCTTAAGAAATTCAATCTATTTAGATTATCAAAAGAGAAAGATAAAAGGTGACTTGATCATGGTCTATAAAGTGCCTGCACAGGGATAATGGACATTAGGGGACCCTTTTAGGTAGCAGACAGAGGCATCTCAAGATACAGTGGCTAGAAGTTACAGTTGGAAAAATTCAAATTGGAAATAAGATGCAGCGAGGGTAATAAACCATTATAAAAGCTTCTCAGGGGAAGTAGGTCAGACTCGATGATCATTGTGATCTCTTGAAATCTGTGGAGCAGATCTTCAGATGGTATAAATTGACATAGCTTTGAAGATAATGGGGCTAGTCCAAATTGTCCCGGCTGAGGTTCTGGCTCAGTGAATCTATGAATTTCTCCTGGTCCCTCACCTTTATTTTCTGCAAAGAGAAGGTATGGGATTGAATTTCTGACGGATATGGATTTGGCTTGAAAGTCTCTTGAACCTTGCCATTTAACCATATCTATGTATATAGTCTTCCTGCTTTCTTCTCTCTTAAGGGTAGGCTGCCTTCCATGACTCCAGCTCATATGTTTCAGTAGAATGTATTCTGAGCCCAGGGATTTTATTTTCCCCATTTCTGATGTTAGGACCTTTTGACTAGTTGAACTTGTGAAAGGTCAATGTCATGGTGCTACTTTTGATACAATTCCTTCCAATCAAATGCTGAGTTTAATTATATCATCATTGCTATTACTTAGTGGGTCAACTACAGTTACTTCTTTTGTGTTACTTAAACATTTCCCACACTACTTCAATATTTCTATCCAACCTCGAATGGATCAGTCATGAATTCTAAGGGCCCCCTAAGTACCATCTCTTAAATGACCCCTTTCATTGAGGCTCTGCATTACTACAATCATCCTTTGGGATAATGAGGACCAGAGGTGACTCCCTCGAGAGTCTGTCAAAGCAGTTTCCTACTTAGCCAGAGGGGTCGCTGTTCAATGTGTGAAGCAAGGCCCTTCTTCTAGACTAATGCATTCTTCCTGCAGCACTGGAAGCCTTTGCCAGCCTTGAGAAATGAGAGACTGGGACTGAAAAGACGTAATCTTTTAAAACATAAATGGCCCAGCTGATTTATTTCCAAATATGCAATAACAAAAATTGCTGCTGGGCAGGGACCTTGTTTGCCAAGTTTCAGCACAGAGCAAATGTTTACAGCAGAGTGATAAACACTTTAAATACGGATATCAGTTTAGAATGGAAATGCTGGCAGACTGTTAGCTATAACTGCTCTGCTGAGTGGGGCTATAACACAGGACATATAGAGATTTATGCTGCATATGTGATAAATTGCAGATCGACGTGAGAAATTGCATCGGTCATGTACCTTGGACCACCTCCCCTGCATTCTAGCCAACTTCAAATACTCTTGCCCCCCCCCCAAATTTCTCAGTTCTTTGAGTAGCTTTAAAGAATCACCATTTTTCAAGATCAGCCTATCAGAGGAATATTTCCTTCTTTCCCCCCAAATGTGACATTTGCTTCCAAAAAGTTACATGGATGCAGGATTAGCAACATTGCTGGACTGGTGACAGGTTTAAGATCTGCTGTCTTGTTTGGGCTAGAAATGGTAAATGTATACCACTGCAAAGAAGAGATTCCCAGTTTTTCCTTGGGAAACACACCACTTGATTCTAGCAGTGGAAGGTCTGGATGTATTGGATATTAAAGTCATGATATTGTTAATCATGGAGAAGGTATTTCAACTCCTTTTAGAGGTTTGAAAAGTATATCCATTATAATTTTCCTCTTCCTGTGCGTCCTGAGCAGTTAGACTCATCATGAGCCAGATTTTCAAAAGTGAGTAATGATTCTGGATGCCTCCATTTTTGGATGCCCAACTTGAAATATGTCTAAGGAACCTAATTTTCAAAGGGCAGGCACTCCGCATTTTCTGAAAGACCCCTTTAAGGCATCTCAAGTTGCAAATTCAGAAATTAAAGTACCAAAACCCACTAGTCACTTTTGAAACTTCTGGCCTTGGTAACGAACGTTTACAGGGCATGAGGCATGGCAAACAATACCAACAATATTTCTCCTAAAGTGTCTTCAGGCATTTCTAGCATAGTTTTGCTATTACGTGTGTGGTATATACCAAATACAAGATGGCCAACTTCGCCATGCGTGAATGTTGTGCCCATCCCAAACTCGTGTCAATAAAACCTTTCTATCGCCTCAAATAATCATGCATTTTCCAGACAGCATCTCTGTAGCTGGGAGTGTGTTCTGTGGGTAGGTCAGGTGGGCTTTGCTACATTGCCAGAGCGACAATGTTGATTCGGGAGCAACTGGATGGTATCAAACTAATTTAAATTTAATTAATTTAAATATATTACCTAGCTTCCTGTTATTTTATTTTATTTTATTTTATTTTACGGGCTGGAAACACCAAAGCTAGAAGCTTCAGGGCCCCCAGCAATCACCCAGCTCTATCAGCCATGTGTGATGAAATCCAAAGGACCTTAGAAGTTCTTACCTCCCTAGCATTCCTTCTGTACTACCCTCTCTTGAGGGGAAATCCTGGAGCTATTGAAGTCCATGGCAAAGCTTCCATTGACTTCAGCAGAGCCAGGTTTTCACTCTGGAGTCCTGAATATTTCCACTATAGTTTCCTTTACTCGTCCCTGCCTTCTTCAAAGCTCACAATGTGAGCTTCCAATTGCTGAAGGTTTCAAAACATGGTTCCCTTGTGACCCATCATGCCTACTAAGGAAAGTCACAATAAGGGATTGTGGCCTAGCAGCCATGTGGTCGTTCCTTCCCTCCCAGGACTGAGTATGCTGCAGTGTTCCCAACCCAAGTAGCATAGTGCTGTGCATATGTTTCAGAGTTGGTTGCATGTTGAGCATCCATTAGGTCACCAGATTGTCTCACCCTGGAAGTTCACAGGGAGTCTGGGGAAAAAAAATGCCTAAAACCCCAGGCTTGGTTTGCATTCATTTCTGTTCTGAACTCTTATTGCTCTCAAAAGGGAGGAGAGAGAGCGAGAGAGAGCATTCGAGTGGAAATGGTTGGAGTGCACTTGGCGGAATTTAGCCAAAAGGAAAAGGATAGATGATGGTGGCTTTTTTAATTTTTTTTTTATTCCTTCCAAAAAAAAATCTTCCAGAACTTAAAACTGTTTTAATCAGCTGAAAAACATACGTGGGCTTTACAGCTCTGAGACAGCTTGCACAGGCTCCGATAAATGCCTATCGCTCATTTGCATACGCTAACAGCTACACTTTAATCAGCCTCCTAATCCCTGATGGTATTAATGAATTTTTTTATGCTCTCTCTCTCCCTCTCTCCCCCCCCCCCCTTTTTTTTTTTAGTATCATGTTTGCTAATTCAAAAACGATCAGCGGCTTCTGTGTGCCTTTTTTTATGCAGGAAATAATGGGTGAGCTCCGTACTCCTGTTATCCCACTCTCACAAATAATTAAGACTACAAAGGGTACAAATCAGTCTGAATGCACCGCACAAAGGCTGAAGCTATGCAAAGGCCTTTCTCTCTCCACTCTCTCTCTCTCTCTTTTCATTTATTCTCTTCTTCTGGCAAGAGGTGGCTTAGAAAGATACTTAGCAAAGCAATGAACTGGTCACTCCCAAATATCAAAAATTACCAAGCTATTTTAAATGCTTATGATACAGCGCTGGACATCTTTTTTTTTTCTTTTAACCACTTGCTCGTTTTGTTATTTGGTAACAATTTCTTTTGGAGACATAGGCTGCCAGTTGGGCAAACCTTCTGCTGCAGTACTTAACCTTTGTTTTAGCCACTGTGTTTTTCTCTTAGAAAGGCCTTGTCGCTGAAGAATGTCATGGATGTAGGGAGAGGGAGATCTGGGAAAGGAGGCAAGCCCATGGGGAAAAATAAACAAGGGACTTGTCTAATCCCTCCTGTGGGAAAACTGCTGCTGCATGGACCCAAAGGGAGAGAGATTCAGCCAGGTTCCTCTCAGTCGCAGTCTAGACAAAGTTTTTTACTGCCAGACCCAGTCTCGAGAATAAACAAGACCACACACTGAGTTTCTGACCCACGCTGCCTCCTCCCTTGCTCTGGCTCTGGTTACCTAGCCTTGCCTTCCCCCGCCCCCCGAGCCTTGACCCTTTCCTGTCTAGTCCCTGAATCCTGCCCATAGGCTTCAGAAAGAGACTTGGGTTTGGGTCAGATTCTTCCCAGGTGGTATCAGCCCTGGAGTCTAGAGTACTCCCAATGAGTTCCCAGTAGGTAGTTCATCAGGCCAATTCATAGGTGCCCTGACACTTTGCCAAGAGTTTGCTTCCCAAACTGGGCAAGAACATGTCACCACCACCATCACCATTAGTACTTCCCCTCATGCTCCACATTTGCCATCTCCCAGCCCTGGATCTCTGACCCCCCAGAGTGCTCTCCAAGGGACCTGGGGTGGGGGGACACATTGCTACAGAAGCAGCTGCAAACAACTAGGGTAGTCTTCATAGGAAAGGTTCCCTTCACATGCCGCTCTCATGGGTAGGGGGCTAAATCAGGCCCAGGGGAACTTATAGTGGTAGCCTCCTGAGCTAGTGGCTCCTGATCCCTATTACGTTACAGGCATATTCAACTTTTGTTGTCCTGAACCATGTCAAGTGACTGAGGCCAATTAACAAAGTTCACTCTCCTGCCAATGCTCCTGAGTGTCAGTCCCTTATGATATATCGTGAGAAGAACTAGTCCATAATTCAGTACTATGTTTCTCACCTTGTGGGTCGTGAGCTTCAGGGGGCCCATAAAAGGCAATCAGTGGGGTTGTGAGGTGTTGAAACTTTTTTTGCAATCTAAAGGAAAGAAAATCTGGTTCCTCCAGTCCATGCACTCCCTTAGCCTTCCAGGTCAAGTATTATCTGTCAACCTCTCAAAACACACACACCATTACATTATATGGGCTGATCATTGCTATCATTGATACGTTTTTTACTCTCCGTTTTATAGTAAATATAAGGGGGGTTGTGAAAATGTTTTGACTTTGAATAAGGAGTTGCCAACCTGGAAAGGTTGATAAACACATCAAGCAAAAGACTTCGAGGATATCTTCTCTTCTCAGCAGTAGTAACCCATAAACTCCCACTCAATCCAGGTATAAAAACAGCACTTCCAAATTTTCCTGGAGGCAGGTGTTTTTACAGAGGAGCGCAGATAGTGAAACCTTCCACACTGTAATGTGTGGCACACCCAAGGCACTGAAGGTTTGCAATACATTCCAGTGGGAGCATGAAGGCAAATGCACCCTCCTAGACAAAGTCACTCAAGACCACTGTTATCACTGCAGGCCACATTTTGTTACAAGAAACAGATGGGCCAGAGGAGGCCACTGACCATAAAGCTGTGTTGAAGAAAAGGCTGCACATGAAGATGATCAAATGTATGTGTAACTTGTCTATAGAATATGATAAAAGAACATCTTAAGGAATTTGTTGATGTGTTTAATGGACTGGGATGAGTTAAATATATTGTACATCACATTACTATAGATCAGGGGTAGGCAACCTATGGCATGCGTGCCAAAGGCGGCACGCAAGCTGATTTTCAGTGGCACTCACACTGGTCCTGGCTCTGCATTTTAATTTAATTTTAAATGAAGCTTCTTAAACATTTTAAAAACCTTATTTACTTTACATACAACAATAGTTTAGTTATATATTATAGATTTATAGAAAGATTTATATTTTTAAAAGGTTAAAATGTATTACTGGCACGCAAAACCTTAAATTAGAGTGAATAAATGAAAACTCGGCACACCACTTCTGAAAGGTTGCCGACCCCTGCTATAGATTAACAAAAATATATGAAATGGGACATGAAGTCCCATTAGCACTGAAAGATAAAATAAGAGCTGAACGTGATTAGATAATAAAATTAGATGTTATTGAGTACACTGATTGGATTAATAGAATGGTCACCATCATAATAAAATCAAACAAGATAAGGATTTCTATAGGTCAAAAAGATTTGAATAAGAACATCAAATGGAAACCTATAAGAACGGTTGAAACATTTGTGTCCAGACCTCAGAATTCAAGGGTATTATCACTTTTGGATACAGGACAAGGTTTCTGCCAGGCCTGAATTGACAGAGAAAGTGAGAATATTTGTACATTCAACATCTTTTTTTGTAGATTCAAACAACTTCCCTTTGGGATTGCCTCATCACTAAAGCATCATGGCCCAGATTGTTGGGGATATAGATGTGGTGGAAGTAATTGTTGATGATCTGCTGCTTTAGAATGAACGTGATCAATGACACAGCATGAAAATGCACAAGTTCTTCAACAGGCCAACGAAAAGAGCTGTAAATTAAGCCATATCAGGCTGAATGAGATATGTCATGTAGGACACATGCAAATCCAAGAAACGAGGCACATTTATGCAAAAGAACACTCCAAACAAGGAGGCCTCACAAAAATTCATGGGAATATTAAAGTTGTTGGTGGTGATGATGACGACAACAACAAAATTTGCATTGTAAGAGTAAGAGTCCAAATCATGGTCCAGGACCCCATTGTGCTAAGCATTGTACAAAACACAGAAAAAAGTGACAGCCTCTGCCCTTACATGTCTAAGTAAATTAATCTCTGGTTTGTCACAATTACATTTCCCACTCAAGATGTTCCTGGAGGGCAGTGCAGAACGGCTTGAGAAAGACTGGTAGGAGATAAGTTTTTGGGAGTTAAAAGCAGTTGTTACAGAAGCACCAGTACCAAAAGATTTTGAGACTAGCCTGAGATCTCAGTCAATTTCAACTCAGAGGAGTGGCTGACTTGTAACATGATACCTTGCCAGTGGTGTATGTTTCCAAAGCATTGACTAAAACACAACAAAAGTGATGCTCAGATTGAAAAAGAAATACTGGTAATTGTTTTAGGTCACGAGTGTTGTCATGAATATGTTTATGGGCAGAATTCAATCAAGGTAGAAAGAGACTGTAATGAATTGGAAGCCATAGCACAGAAACCATTGTGCAATGAGCCACCTGGACTTCAGAAAAATGTAATGAAATTGCAAAAGTACTCATTAAATGTGAAATACAGGCCCAGTAAGGAGCTTAGCAGATATGCTTTCAAGAACACCTATAAATAATGAAAGCAATGAACTACAGGAAGAGGAGTTTGAAGTAAATATGAGTCAAGTACTACCCATGTCTGAAATTAAATTTGACAAGTTCAAACAAGAAACACAAAATGACCCAAGTTGACAACAGTTTGGAGAAAGCAATTCTGCATGGATGACCAACAGAAAATGGCATGCCACCTCCAAGCATAAAAACCTATTGAGACTAGGGAAATGAAATTGCTGTGCATGATGGGATTCTGCACAAAAGACATTGTGTCCTAACACAATATCAGCATGAGGTCAGAAATGTTAAGCAGCATCCACAGAGGCTGAGTCCATCTGGGTACTGGGAAGCATAAGAAAAGAGCAGTGGTGTCTTATTCGGGCCAGGCATTAAAGAAAAGTGTGACATCTGCAATAAATACAGGAATCAGATTAGTGCAAAAGAACCATAGAAACAGCTTAAAATTCCTGGTCACAATTGACCCAAGTTTGGAGTAGATCTCCATTAATTAAATGGAAAATATGACCTCTTAGTAGTGGACTGCTACTCCATTTTTAGTTGTTGCACAACACATCGAGGAGTAATGTAATAACACAGTTTTCTCCCTGTGGGAACTGCAGATAAATTCATAACAGAGAATGGCTCACCAATCTTACCTGGCTCTTTCTGGCATTTATCTTGAATATATCAATTCTTGCACACCACGTCAAGTCCTTACACTGCACAGTTAAAGGATTAGTAGAAAAGTCATTACAGATACCTCAAAAACAAACTTGTTTTTAAAAAACCCTGGCTGATTCAAGGGAATCCCTATTTAGCACCATTAGAAACTCCCAACACATCTCACAATGTTCTCTTAGGGTTGCCAGTTGAGAAACATACAGGCAGAAGGACAAAAAACTTAGAGCCAACATCCAACAAGTTTATTGAGCTCAAAACAATTAAT